>NC_140292.1:2448697-2838697 GCF_964030765.1 Micromesistius poutassou
CCATCAACAACAGAATAGACCTGGTCAAGTAGGTACACACACACACACACACACACACACACACACACACACACACACACACACACACACACACACACACACACACACACACACACACACACACACACACACACACACACACACACACACACACACACACAACCATCTACACACTCACAATATAGGCACACACTACCTATACATTACCCCCTGTGCCACACTACTGTTCATTCTCTCTCTCTCGCTCTCTCTCTCTCTCTCTCTCCAGGTTCTACATATCTAAGAGTGCGGTGGTGGACCAGCTGGGAGGAGACCTCAACTCCACACCTCTGCACTGGGCCACAAGGTAACGCATGACATCACAACCATCCAATCAGGAACAGACAAACCTCGAATCATCACATCACATCTTTTAAGCTAACGTCTGTCTGTCGGTCTGTCTGTCTATCTGTGTGTGTGTCAGACAGGGCCACCTCTCCATGGTGGTCCAGTTGCTGAAGTACGGTGCCGACCCCTCTCTGATCGACGGCGAGGGCTGCAGCTGCGTCCACCTCGCCGCGCAGTTCGGCCACACCTCCATCGTGGCCTACCTCATCGCCAAGGGACAGGTAGCCAATCAGAGGCACTGTCAGAGGCCCCGCACACTGCAGCCAATCACACCCTGGGTCTGGGTCCAGCTGGTTCAGATGAACCATTTTGGTTCAGACCGGTTTAGTCTCACTTAAAGGTTCATGAACCGCAAACAAGTTTCGCCTGGTTAGGCTTGTTCCAACTGATTCAGTCTAATTCGGTTCTGGTTAAGACTAGTTTCAACTGATCAAGACTTGTTCCAACTGGTTTAGTCCTATTCAGTCTAGCCTAGAGAACTGGTTGAGCCCGGTGTGGACTGGTTGAGCCCGATGTGAACTGGATTGAAGCTGGTGTTGTCTCCTCAGGACGTGGACATGATGGATCAGAACGGCATGACCCCTCTGATGTGGGCTGCCTACAGGACGCACAGGTGTGTGTGTGTGTGTGTGTGTGAATAGCAGAATCAGCATTTGATCAAAACATAGCTATTGTTATAACTATGTAACAGATATAACTGTATATAATAGAACAGATATGGCTAAATATATACAATATAGGTAAAGATATAATAGAACAGAGACAATGATGTACGTGCTATAGATATAATAGAACAGATACCATGGTGTAAACAGAGCCGTGACCCAGCTCCTCCTCTCAGTGTTGACCCCACCCGTCTCCTGCTGACCTTCAACGTGTCGGTGAATCTGGGGGACAAGTACCACAAGAACACAGCGCTGCACTGGGCCGTGCTGGCGGGCAACACCACCGTGATCAGCCTACTGCTGGAGGCCAACGCCAACGTGGATGCCCAGAACATCAAGGTGACCCCTGCACGTCCTCGCACATATTATCATCATCTATATATCGTGTAGTGATGGTGTGACGTCATGCTGTGTGATGATGTCATGCTGTGTGTGATGTCATCAGGGGGAGACGCCCCTGGACCTGGCCAAGCAGAGGAAGAACGTGTGGATGATCAACCACCTGCAGGAGGCGCGTCAGGCCAAGGGCTATGACAGCCCGTCCTACCTGAAGAGGCTGAAGATAGACAAGGTACACACACACACACAGACAGACACGCACGCACACACGCACGAGTGCGCAAGCGCACATGGACACAAACACACACCCCTGAAGACGTTTTGTCAGAGGTGACCATATTAAACTCTGGTGTATATGTGATCATGTGGATATGTTTTAAACATCTAATAATAGAACCATTGTGTTATGTGACTGTTTTAACCTCCTGTCTGGCTGGGACTCGGCTCTTCTTAGCTGATCAAGGTATTGATTATAGACTGAATAGGGGACCTCAGTGTGTAGGTATAGTTGTAGATGGTAGGTATAGTTGTAGATGATAATCATGTAGGTCCTCTCTCTCTCTCTCTCTCTCTCTCTCTCTCTCTCTCTCTCTCTCTCTCTCTCTCTCTCTCTCTCTCTCTCGATGAAACACTACAACACAGCTTGATTTGCACATGAAACAAACATTCACATGCAAATCAGTTGAACATGCCGGCCCTGCTTATGAAACACAAAACGGGTCAAAGTAAGAAAAGGAAAAAAAAGGTATGAAAGTGAATTATATAGACGGAAGTAGGTCGAATACGAATAAATTCAGTCTCTCTCCCCCGGCCCCCCAGGACTTCCGTCAGAAGGTGATGCTGGGGACCCCCTTCCTGGTCATCTGGTTGGTGGGGTTCATCGCTGACCTGGACGTTGACTCCTGGTTGGCTAAGGGCCTGATGTACGCAGCCGTGTGGTTGGCTGTTCAGTTCCTCTCCAAGTAAGACACACACACATTTTGACACACACACCGCCACATTCTGACACACATGCACACTCTGACACACACTCTGACACACTCATAAACACACACACTCTGACACACGCGCGCACTAACCCTCACTCACTCACTCACTCACTCACTCACTCACTCACTCACTCACTCTGAAACACACACACACACACACGTATTTAGACACACGCACACGTATTTAGACACATGCACACACACAGTCGCAAGCTTGCAACACACACACACACACACACACACACACACACACACACACACACACACACACACACACACACACACACACACACACACACACACACACACACACACACACACACACACACACACACACACACACACACACACACGCATGCACACACACACACACACACAGATACATACACATAAATACCACTTAAAAAATATATACTACAGCATAGTAGCCTTTCTGTGTCCTCCAGGTTCTGTTAAATCTATTCTCTAGGTTCTGTAGGTTATGTTAACTAGGTTCTGTTAACTAGTTTCTCTAGGTTCTGTAGGTCCTGTTGACTGGTCTCTCTCTCTCAGGGCGTTCTTCGACCACTCCATGCACAGCGCCCTCCCCCTGGGGATCTACCTGGCCACCAAGTTCTGGATGTACACCACCTGGTTCTACTGGTTCTGGAACGATATCCTTTGGTGCCTGATACTACCGCCTTATTCAGATGCATGGGAGATGTCTGTCTGTCTGTCTCTGTCTCTGCGTTCCCTTGTGGTGAACATGGTGTAAAGTGTGTGTAGAGTGGGGTAACATGGTGTAAAGTGTGTGTGTAAAGTGTGCGCTCAGTGTGGTCGCTGTGTGTAGAGAGTGTGTGTTCCTTGACGGCGCTGCACACCTCCCCTTCGCCACGGTCCATGTCCCGTTCCTGCTCAACTCCGTGGCGCTCTTCTACAACTTCGGGAAGTCCTGGAAGTCAGACCCCGGGATCATCAAGGCCTCGGAGGAGCAGAAGAAGAAGGTGGGGGGGCCTGATTTGCATATGGGGTCGAGGGAGATGACAGATTTGAGATAT
Organism: Micromesistius poutassou; assembly: GCF_964030765.1. Classification (NCBI taxonomy): domain Eukaryota; kingdom Metazoa; phylum Chordata; class Actinopteri; order Gadiformes; family Gadidae; genus Micromesistius; species Micromesistius poutassou. The sequence goes on from NC_140292.1 coordinate 2,452,115, forward strand.
TGTTATTTGATGGTAAATGTTTGATTGAAGGAAATCCTTGTTTATAAAATATGAAAACAACAGGATATAACATAGAAAGGATCTAATAAAGAGGTTGATACAATATCTATATCTCTATATATATATATATATATATATATATATATATATATATATATATATATATATATATATATATATATATATATAAGTATGAAATGTCTTTGACAGTAATGTTGATTGTAATGGCGTCTCTCCTCAGACCATCGTGGAGCTGGCTGAGACCGGCAGCCTGGACCTCAGTGTCTTCTGTAGCACTTGCCTGGTAGGACCCTCTCACTCCTGCTCTCACTCTTACTCCTGCTCTCACTCCATCTCTCACTCCTGTCCACTCTCACTCCTTCTCTCACTCCTGTTCACGCCCTCACTCCTTCTCTCACTCCTGGTCTCATTCTCACACCTTCTCTCTCTCCTGTTCACATGCTCACTCCTTCTCTAACTCCTGGTCATACTCTTACTCCTTGCCCCTGGTGTCCTCCCCAGATCCGGAAGCCAATCCGCTCCAAGCACTGCGCCGTCTGCAACCGCTGCATCGCCAAGTTCGACCACCACTGCCCCTGGGTGGGCAACTGTGTGGGTAGGTACTGGTGTTACTGGGGGGACTGGTACCACCCACTGGGGGGACTGGTCAGTAGAGCAGGAGTACTGGTGTTACTGAGGAGACTGGAGGGACTGGTACCGCCCACTGGGGGGACCTGGGCGACTGGTGTCAGTACAACAGGAGTACTGGTGTTACTGGTAGTAGTATTGGTATAGCAGTACTAGTATTAGCAACAGTAGGGTTCAATGTATCATCATTACAGACTATTATCAGAGTAGTAGCTGTACCATCGACCCTATACCACCGGTACCAGTGTGGTGGACCATGTGAGGTTTGACACCCTATTGTTTCTACCATACAGGAAGTGGGAACCATCGCTACTTCATGGGCTATCTGTTCTTCCTGCTGTGCATGATCTGCTGGATGATCTACGGCTGCATCTGCTGTGAGTCTCACACAACCTCTACCTTATCTATGTGTTGTATATCTATCTCTGTATGTTGTATCTCTATCCCTATATGTGTTGTATACCTAGACTGGAGGATCCAATGCTCCACCTCCTACTCCCAGGATGGCTTCTGGCTCTATGTGTTATATATCTATGTGTTGTATCTCTATGTAGACTGGAGGATCCACTGCTCCACCTCCTACTCCCAGGATGGCTTCTGGCTCTATCTGACCCAGATTGCCTCCTGCTCTCCATGGATGTTCTGGATGTTCCTCAACAGCGTCTTCCACTTCATGTGGGTCGCTGTGCTCATCCTGTGTCAGCTGTACCAGGTGAGTCCCTACCTCCTTGCTCCTAGACCCTACCTACTACCCCCTACATCCTAGACCCTACCTCCTAGCTCATAGGCCCTACCCCCTACCGTCTTTCCCCTACCACCTAGACCCTACCTCCTACCTCATTCCTCCTACCTTCTCTGTTCTGATTGGTGGATGTGTCTCATGTGTACTGATTGATGGATGTATATCCTGTCTCCTGATTGGTCGCTGTGTCTCCTGTGTTCTGACTGGTGGATGTGGCTCCTGTGCTCTGATTGGTGGGCTGTCTCTACTGCACTCTGATTGGTGGGCTGTGTCTCCTGTGCTCAGATTGGTCGCTGTCTCTCCTGTGTTCTGATTGGTGGGCTGTGTCTTCTGTGCTCTGATTGGTCGGTTGTCTCTCTTGTGTTCAGATCGCCGGTCTCGGCATCACCACCAACGAAAGGATGAACGCCCGCCGATACAAACACTTCAAAGTCACCGCGACCTCCATCGAGAGCCCCTTCAAGTGAGGAGGGAGGGAGGGCGGGAGGAAGGGAGGGAGGGACCTTTTGCTAACTGACTCCTATGACTACTGTTGGCTAACATGTCTTAATGTGTGTGTGTGTGTGTGTGTGTGTGTAGCCACGGCTGTGTGAGGAACCTGATGGACTTCTTCGAGGTGCGGTGCTGCGGTCTGATACGGCCGGTGGCGGTGGACTGGACCAGTCAGTACACGGTGGACTACGACCAGACCGGGGGCTCCGGCTACCAGCTGGTCTAGAGGCCCCGCCCCCGCCGCCCCCCAAGGACAGAACACGCCCCCCTGAGCAGAAGGTCACCTGGCAGGACGCGCATGAAACACCTCAACACACCCTCCTGCTGCCACGCCCACCTACTACAGCCGGGACCACCAGTACTGCTACTAGTACTACCACCAGTACTGCTACTAGTACTACCACAGAGTACTGCTACCAGTAATGCTCCTAGTACTACCAACGAGTACTAACACCTAGTACTGCTACAAGCCCCTAGTACTACCACCAAGTACTGCTACAAGCCCCTAGTACTACTACCGAGTACTGCTACCACCTAGTACTGCTACTAGTACTACCATCTAGTAACATCTAGTACTGATTACTGACTGCTGTCAGTACTAGTTGATCGTACTAGGTGCGGAGTGCTACCTAGTACGACCATCTAGTCCACACACCAGCACTTCTGCTCACCATCCCACCCCCACCCCCCCCCCCGACCCTCTATCTCTCCACCAATAGGAGAAGAGCCCGCCCCCTCGCCTCACCTCTTGTTGCCCATTGGACGGTCTGTGCTGCCAGGCATGTGTGGTTTGGAGAGGAGAGGAGCCCAGTGTCACATGACCTCTGACCCTCCTCCTCCCCCCTGCACATCCCCCCCCTCCCTTTTCTGTTCTGCATCATCCAGCGCTCTCGATTGGCCCAGTGGGAAGCTCCTACCCCTGTGGCCTTGGTTGTCGGGACAACGGAGATGGGACTTTTATTTGTTTCCTGTTGTTTTTAGAGTTGTTTTATTTGTTGTTCTGACTTGTGTGTGACTTGGATAAGGGAAAGTCTTTTAAAGGTCCGGAGATTTGCACGTGTCCGTTTAAGTCCAATGTCCCGGTCGCCAGGGCAACGGTCGCATGGGCAACGGTCGTCAGGCCATCGGTCGCCACGGCAAAGGTCGCCAGGCCATTGATCGCCAGGGCTTCGGTCGCCATGGCCATTGACCGACCAGTACCCTCCAGGAGGTCTGGTCTGGGGACCCGGACCGACCAGTACCCTCCAGGAGGTCTCCTCTGGGGACCCGGACCCACCAGTACCCACCAGGAGGTCTCCTGATGACCAAGACCGACCGCTGACCCTACAGACAATGTGATGAGAAGTAGTATTTATTTTAAATATTTATAGATGAAATAATGATGTTGTGGCGAGTCGTGGTTCCCTGTGACCCCGCAACCCTTGACCTGTCAGAGGCCCTTTGAGTTTACACCTCCATTCCACTAGCGTACGTCTCGTCGACGTGTTTCGGTTGGTCTGTACCTTTTTGCACTGATTCCTTTCTTACTTTGAGTTCTATTGTTTTGAGTTCTTCTTCTGTTCGCTCTTCGTCTGCGGATCAGAAGATCAGACGAGCGCGCCGCCATGTTTACAGAGAGGAAGAGAACGGGCCATATCTCGGAGAGCCACCCCCAACCCCCCCCCCCCCATCTCCTGCAGTGACATCACTTCCTGTTCCTGTGTACCCCTCCTCTCTGCGTGTGTTGGGGGTTCCTGTCGCCCCCCCCCCCCGGTGGAAGCGAGGAACACCGGACTGCGATAGTTTGACTGACCGTAGCGTTTAGTGACCTTCGACCCCCCCCCCCCCGACCACACGTCCACTGCATGTATCGAAGCTCGGGACTATTATGGGCTGGCCGCGGCCGCCGCTGTACAAAGTGAATGTTGAGTATTCGTTTTGGTTTGATGTTCCTCTGTGTTCCTAGCCGCCCAGCTCCTCACTGGATGTACAAAGTGTAAAGACAGAAGCTGTCCTCCTTCGTTGTTTCTTTTGTAAAAGCTGAAATGTGATCATGCAATATTTAAAGGATTTATAGGAGGACATGGACCCATGCTCGCATCATCGCCCCCCCCAATCCACCCCCCCACCCCCCCACCTCGGACGGAAGACCCCGGATCCAGCAGTTTATTTTTTAAGGTCAAAGTTCAGAGGTCAGCCTTCAATCAAGTTATCCTAACATCATGGACCGCTCCACCTGTCTGGCCCCGCCCCAGATGACCAACACAGCCCCCTTCCCCCCTGCTGACCTCAGCTCTGCCCCCCCTCCCCCCACTGACCTCAGCCTTTCTTCCAGCAGCAGAGGACGCTTGTTTTTCCCGCCCTGACGCTCCACAAGCACACGCCCCTGGACCCCCCCTTACTCCGGACTCCCTTACCGGGGACCCCCCTGTACTCCGGACCCCCCTGTACCCCAGACCCCCTCCTGTACCCCAGACCCCCCCATGTACCGGACCCCGTACTCCGCTTCAGACGTAGAGATCTATCTATTGGGCATGGTTCCATTTTAATGGCTTTAATAATAAAATACGACGTCCAACACGACTGCTCCGCTCATGTTTGTTACTGCTGCCGCAGGCCAACCAATCAGAGGGCACGAAACACAGCTCTGTTGTCGTACCGGGCAATCAGTTGGGATTACTGAAATGTGACAGCACAAGTGGATTTATGATGGCTAGATCACCCGTCCAGCCTACAGTGAACTGTACCAACTGCATTGGTAGGGGAGATTTATTCACCCAGTGGACTGTATCAACGTAGGGTAGATTGATTCATCAACCCAGTGGACTGTACCAACTGGTTGGGTGGATTCATCCACCCAGTTGACTGTACCAACTGGTGTCCATCATCTGGGTGGACCCTCTTGAAATGTCTAGAATCTATAATCTACTGATCAAAGCTACCTCAGTAAACACCTGCAAACAATTAAGTAAACTATTCAGCTACTCAACTCAGTAAACACCTAAACTAACCTCTGCCAATTTGAAAACCACTTCAGCACCTGAAGGAACCACACAGTATCACAGTACTCTAATACTGTGTACTGCTGTATCCATGTAGAAGTACACAGTACTGTATTACTGTGTACTGCTGTGTCCATGGAGAAGTACACAGTACTGTAATACTGTGTAGTCCACAGTACTGTAATACAGTGTAGTACACAGTACTGCATAGTACTGTGTACTGCTGGCTCTGGGGAGGCGAGTATATTATAGAACTAAACGTAAACTGAAACATGAACCCCATCAGTCACGTTGCCCCTCGTCACACGGTGACTTCATGGTTCACATGCTGCGGAGTTAGAATCCCACTCCAGATCATCTGATGCACTTTTTGCACACCTGGCAGTTGGATGTATTTGAGGCACTTGAAACACGTTAAAGACACATGTTTTTAACCATTTTATTACAAAGTGTTTTCTACATGACAAGTTGAATAAGTGGGCGTGGCCCAGAATGCTTCAGGGCATGCGGTGTCTGCCCCTAAACGCTAACCATTGTGCAAGGCATTAGAGAGCTGGTACTACGGTCGTATGGTGCAAAGTCCAGCCGTTCAACAAGACACTAGAAGCTCCCTTTCTTACCCAAGTCTGCTCCTTGGTGATGACCGAAACCAGCATTAGCCGGTACCAGGAACCAGGCTGTAAAGTTACAGCAGGGTACCAGGGTGTAAAGTTACAGCAGGGAACCAGGGTGTAAAGTTACAGCCCCTACCTTAAAGCTTGTTTCGTGAGGCTAGTGGTCGTTACAGTACGTTACAGTAATTCCATGTCTCCAAAATTCACATCTGGAAGACAAAGTCCCCGACAGGGCATTCAAGTATTAGAAGCGTCGGTCGCCACGACGACAGCACCATCTCAGGTCAAAGGTCAGGGGTCCCAGAGGGCAGCACCAGGGTAACCATTAGCAGCGGCCGCCTGGCTGTAAACTTAAGGCTTTAGTGATTTAAACTCAAACATTCAAGCAGTTCCTGACCTCCGGTCCACTGAGCACTGCTTCGAGAAGAAACCATCGTTATCCTCCACAGGTCATATACACATATATTAATTAAAATATAAATTAGCACTGGAGTAAAAACACAAATCAATAGAGGACAGGAAGTAGCATGTGGTCGTAACACACACCGTGTTCACAACACGGCCGCCGTCGGAGACGAGAGCAGTCAAGAGGACCCGTCGGCCACGAGGCTTCAGAGGAGGGAACATTCAGAGCTTCCTTCAGTCACACTCTCCACAAACATTGTCCTGCAGAATATGTAACATTTGAAAATTAATGTTCTATTCAGATCAGAATCTGAGTTCCCTCGGAGGTCTTCTTCTGGTCAGAGCGCTGCGATTGGCTCAGCTGGCCTGGGGGGCGTGGCCTATGTCCAGCCGTCTCTGGGCGGAGCCTCTCTTCCTCCTGCCGACGGCGGGGACTACACTACCCAGAGTCCCTGGCGTCTGGAAGAAGCACCCGCCGCTGGGAGTGGGCGTGGTCTCTTTGGGGGTGCGAGGCGTCTGGGACGGGAATGAAATGAGGTCACAGGTTAAAACAACAAGAGCTCGACAACAGCAACAGTCACCATGGCAACACCGTAGAACTGAAAAGGGCAGAGCCTCGTTTCCTGTTACGTTAAATTAACCCGTGTTTGCTGAGAGTGCCACATGGATCCTTCCGATTGGCTACGGTGACGGGTTGCTACGGTAACAGACACGGGTCTCACCAGTGGTTGTTGCTCGGCAACGTCATTCATCTCGCTCTGCGGGGGAGGGGCTAGAGTCACGCCAAGCTCCGCCCCTGGGTGCCCGTAAGGCCCCGCCCCGCCCACCAGGAAGTTGGCCTGGGGCAGGAAGCCAAGGGGGGAGTGGTGTGCGTCGCCGGGGGCGACGGGGTAGGAGGGGAGGAGCACGTAGGGCAGTGCCAGTGTGGGCAGGGAGAGGCCGGCCACTGATTGGCTGGCGGACAACAGGAAGTTGATGTTGTTGAGGCCTGAGGAGGGGGGAGGAGTCATAAAAGAGGGGGCATGGTCAGACACACTTGGTGTTGTTCTTAATTACACAGACACACACACATCAGAACACATCAGCTTTCAGACCACCTGGGTGTTTTTGTGGACCGGTCGGAGGGCGACTCCATGATGACCAGCAGTGAGGGCCTCTGGGTAACGTACCTGCGTTGTGCGGGACGTAGAGGTAGTGGTAGGGTGGGGCGGGGCCGCTGGGGTCAGAGTCCTCCCCATGGTGTCTCTGCAACAGAAACAGCCAGACAATCAACCAGGGTTACCATGACTACGCACTGCTACTGGACCCTAGAGCCAGGTGACCTCTGACCGCTACCTACTGGTGACCTGTCCCCTACCTACTACACCTTAGAGCCAGGTGACCTCTGACCCCTACCTACTATACTTTAGAGCCAGGTGACCTCTGACCCCTACACCCTAGAGCCAGGTGACCTCTGACCCCTACCTACTACACCCTAGAGCCAGGTGACCTCTGACCCCTACACCCTAGAGCCAGGTGACCTCTGACCCCGACACCCTAGAGCCAGGTGACCTCTGACCCCGACACCCTAGAGCCAGGTGACCTCTGACCCCGACACCCTACTAATTGAGTTAAAACAAACCTCAGTCTCCTCCTCTTCCTCCTCCTCTCCGTCCCTCTTCCTCTTGGGTGACCTCTGACCCCCATACAGCAGCACCACAGAGGGCTGTGATAGGCTGGGCAGGTAGGCCACCCGCTGAGGGGCGGAGTCTTCCTCAGGATGTGGGGGGGGCTGTGAGGAGGGGGCCTGCCGGGGGGTCGACACTCCCCTGAAACCACGGCAACAGAAATGGCGTCAGCAACAGGTCAGCGGAGTTCAGAAACATCCCATAATGTGAGGTGTGTGTGAGCTCACTCTCTGCAGCTGAGGTCCAGGAGGGCGTGTCTAGAACAGTCCAGTGGTTGCTGGGATACGGCTGGAGAGAGGCGGGGGAGGGGGGGAGAGGGGAAGGGTGAGATACTGGATCTACTTTAGAGAACGATCAATCCTATAATCAATAACACTTCCATCCACATAATGTGTGGATGGAAGAGCTGAGTGGGGTCACTGTCCACTATGGAGGAGGGGGAGGAGCAGGAGGAGGAGCAGGAGGAAGAGGAGCAGGAGGAGGAGGAGGAAGAGGAAGAGGAGGAGCAAACACATTTACATAGTCAGGCATTGCTGCATTGACAGACATGGTCTCTAACAGGTCCTCACCTGCTGGCCTTGAGGTGGGACTGCAGGGGGCAGAGTTCACCAGGCGGTGGGCGGAGCTATGGGTGGGCGGGGCATTGAAGGAGGCGTGGCGAGTCAGCTTGGCCTCCCTGCCACCCTGAGCTGGGATTGGCTGAGAGACACCTTCTGGTGGAGTGACTGCTGTTGCCATGGCAACTGTGTGTCCACAGGAAAGATGAGACGTGACTTTATTAACACGCAGGTGTGGTAGTAGTAGTACGACAGGAAGTACGGCAGAACAGAGACAGGTCGTGAGTGGGTGAGTTTTTTGTATGTGTGTGTTAGGGAGCTGGAGAGGCCGGTTCCTTCACTAGTCCCCCACTAGGGGGGGCCGAAGTGCATCGGGCCGAGGTTCTCACCGGGGGTCTCACCGGGGGGAGCGCTGAAGCAGACCGGGCCCAGCCACTGGAAGGCGGGCTTCCTGCCCCGGTCTCCGCGGACGTGGAGCTTCCTGATGAGCGCCAGGCTGGTCAGAACGTTGGCGATGTCGTAGAGACGCCGCACCTTAGCTGAGGGGAGGGGAGATAGAGCACCTTAGCTGAGGGGAGGGGAGTTATGGTGCTTTTCCACCGCAGGGTGCAGGTCGGTTCAGTCTGCAAAGGTGCGGCACAGGTCGCGTTTCCACCGCCAAAAGTGGGCGTGACCCGGACTGAGCCGTATTGAGGAGTACTGTGAGCTCGTCTCGCAGTACTCCTCCATTGGAGTACTTATAGCCTGAAAAGGTCCCGGAAAGTTTGAGCCACACACGCCGTCCATTGATTGGGCGACAGAATCGTCCCTTCCATGCAACAGGGAGATAATAACAAACCCAGTAGCCTACCCGCGAGGTATTTCGGCGAAAGCTTTGTTTATTGAAGAAAATGTTGCACAAAAGTTTGCCGTCCTTCTTGGACGTCCTACATTGTTGCTCTTTGTTCATTGTGTGCCCTTCTTCCTTTTCCTTGGATTTATAAGCAGGCTACACTGTGTGACTGTCTGGGCTGCTATGAGATCAGGATGCTTATGTAGCTGCTGTGGCTATCGTCATCCGGCTTAAACCCTGCCCTACCATAAGGGTACTTGTGACGGTGGAAACGCGAGCCATAACTGAGCTGGGCTATACCGCACCCTCACTACTGAGCTGAGGCGTGTTGGGTTCGAAGTGTACCCGCCAGTGGAAATGCGCCATTAGAACACCTTAGCTGAGGATAGTTAGAACACCTTAGCTGAGGAGAGGGGAGATAGAACAGATCACCGCTGAGTGAGTGAGTGAGTAAGTGGGGGCGTGTCTTACTCTTGTACTTGCTGTGGCTGGTTGCATTGTGGTCGATCAGCAGCTGGGCGGCTGTCTCCAAGGTAACGCACTGCGACTCCGACACCAGGAAGAGCGACACGAAGCGCTGGCTCATGATGCGCAGCGACTTGTCCTTCCTGTTGGCCGTCACTACAGACCACAAGACAGGAAGTCAGGACCACAGGACAGGAAGTTAAGAGCACGGCACAGGAAGTCAGGACCACGGGACAGGAAGTTAAGAGCACGGGACAGGAAGTCAAGACCACGAGACAGGAAGTCAATAACACAAAACAGGAGGTCAAGACCAGCCAACAGGAAGTGAACCACCGGGGCTCCTCCTTACCACTGACGGCGTCTCCGTCGGGGGCCTCCTCGTCCCGGGGTGTGGTGGCAGAGGTGGGGCTGCTGCCTTGCTGGTGGGCGTGGCGCTGCAGCTCCCCCAGCCGCGCCCCCAGGCGCCGCCGGCCCCACCAGGTATAGCAGTTCTTGGCCACACGGTCCACCATGCTCAGGGACTCCAGCACGTTGATGATGTCATAGATCCGCCGCCGCTCCACGCCTGAGGAGACACGCCGGGTTAGAACCCTGCAACCCAGAGGTTCTGGGTTCAACTCCCCCCAGTGTCGCCAGTCTACCTGCAGGGTAGACTGGCATTGCAGAGTTTGGGGTTCTACTCCCCGTGTGATAGGGCTGCTTGATTTTGGAAAAAAATGAGAATCACAATTTTTTTGGTCAAGATTGAAATCACGATTCTTCAAACGATTCTTATTGAGTTTGAAAATAAAATGTATTTATTCAGCATTTCGGCAAAAAAAACTCACTGTAACAGAGTTTTCAAAATTCTTAAACTACACAAAATGTTCAAATAAAAAAAATAGCAAATGTTCAAATTGAAAATAATGTACAAATAAATATGTATCCAGCTGTTCTGTAATTTCTATAAAACTTTCAATGAATAAAATAAATATACTAGAAAATCAAATAAGACAGAACAACTTAAATAAAGTTAAATTAACTTTCTCGTGTTTAGTGCACTGACACATTTTTTATCTAACGTTTTTTGTAAACGACACTCAACAAATTGCATTCTGTAAATTGATCCAGTAATGGATTAAGGCTGGAAGGACTGGCCTGGCCCATAATACTCAGAACTCACTGAAATGAACTTGTCTTGAACTTCAGAATCAAAATATTTTTTTCAAAAGAATCGTTCCAATTCGATTTTATTAATTTGGAGATCGTTTGACCCACGTATCGAAATCGTGATCAAAATTTGATTAATTGCACAGCCCTACCGTGTGACTCAGTAGGTAGAGCAAGGCACTAACACTGCAGGGTTAGGTATCTACTCCCCGTGTGACTCAGTAGGTAGAGCAAGGCACTAACACTGCAGGGTTAGGTATCTACTCCCCGTGTGACTCAGTAGGTAGAGCAAGGCACTAACACTGCAGGGTTAGGTATCTACTCCCCGTGTGACTCAGTAGGTAGAGCAAGGCACTAACACTGCAGAGTGAGGGGTTCTACTCCCCGTGTGACTCAGTAGGTAGAGCAAGGCACTAACACTGCAGGGTGAGGGGTTCTACTCCCTGTAGCTCAGTAGTAGAGCAAGGCACTAACACTGCAGAGTGAGGGGTTCTACTCCCCGTGTGACTCAGTATGTAGAGCAAGGCACTAACACTGCAGGGTGAGGGGTTCTACTCCCTGTAGCTCAGTAGTAGAGCAAGGCACTAACACTGCAGGGTGAGGGGTTCTACTCCCTAGATAAGAACGCCGGCAGGCTATGTGCTCTCACCCAGACTGCTGGCGACCTCGTCCAGTGAGATGGTCACGTTGTCCTGGGGGTGGTCGGGGTAGAGGGCCAGGAAGCGCTGACACAGCAGCCCCAGACTCCTCTGCTTCCTGCTGGGCTTGGCTTCGCCGTCCTCCCCCTCCTCCTCCTCCTCCTCCAACGCATCACACTGGGAACGGACCAATCTGATTATTGATAGTATTGGTAGTGATATTGATTCTTGATAGATAGTATTGGTTATGGTATTGTTTACTGATAGATAGTATAGGTAATGTATTGTTTACTGATAGATAGTATTGGTAAAGTTATTGATTATTGATAAGATAGTATTGGTAATAGTATTGATTACTGGTACCTTTCTCATTCGTCTGATGTCGGGGCTGGCAGCACTGATCAACATCTTCAGGTTGGCTGTTGGGGTCCAGGGCTCAGGCTGGGGGGAGTCGCCTGCGTGTTTGACAGGCGTCCGCATGTCAGCGGGAGTCTGGAGCTCAGCGGGGGTCCGGGCAGGGGCAGGCCTCCCAGTGCAGATGTTCTCCTGGGGAGACGATCTAGTATTAAATCTATATAATATAACATCTAGTATTACATCTTATATAACATCTAGTATTATATCTATTCTTCTATCTAATATAGGAACTCTCACGAACATGAGCCACAACATTATGAACTATAAGGTATCATGAATGAACACATGATGAATTATTAGTAACATGATAATACAGGCTATCAACACATGATGGATTATTAGTAACATGATAATACAGGTTATTAACACATGATGGATTATTAGTAACATGATAATACAGGTTATTAACATATGATGGCTGTGTGGTTGTTTTACCTTCTGCTCGCTAGCCGACCGGTGGACGTCTCTGTTGTGGTCGGCCCTCCCTGGACTGCTGAGGTCTTTCAGAGACACGCGAAACATCTAGACAAGACCACATCTGATCAACACATCTCGATCTAGACAAGACCTCCTCTGATCAACACATCTCCATCTAGACAAGACCTCCTCTAGAGTCTAGACCACATCTCATCAACACATCTCCATCTAGACAAGATCTCCTCTAGAGTCTAGACCACATCTCATCAACACCTAGACTCGTGTGTGTGTGTGTATGTGTGTGTGTGTGTGTGTGTGTGTGTGTGTGTGTGTGTGTGTGTGTGAGTGAGTGAGTGAGTGAGTGAGTGAGTGAGTGAGTGAGTGAGTGAGTGAGAGATCCTGCAGGGGAGGTCAGATAATTTGGCGCTAACGCCAGGCGCCGCGGCGCTAACTAGCCCCCAGCTAACAGCGCTAACATCAACGGTCTCAGAGGATCATCTAACCATCAGATCATCTAATCCCTCCTGACCGGAGACCCAGAGGGCTGGTCAGTCATAATCACTAGTGAAGATTGATGCATTGTGGTAACCAGGTGATGACTAGTAACCTAGTAGTAACCCACTAGTAACCTAGTAGTAACTAGCAGCGTTACACCTTCTAGTTTACAGTTTAATGAATCACATTTAAGTATAATCGAACTTACTGAAGTATCAGTGAAGTATACAACATGTAACGTGTGTTTAATACCGCTGTGGGGTTGGGTCTTTCATGGGTCTGGACCCCCGTGGAGGGGCGGTGGTCCGGCTTACCTTAGTAAAGGTAATCCTGGTCTATATCGTCCAGTAGTCCTGGAGAGTCTGGAGGGTCTGGAGGGGGTCTTCAGGTCTTCAGGTCCTCAGGTCCTCATAGCAGCGGACGGTCCGGTTTACTCTGGACTCTGCAGCGGGACTCTGGAGACTGAACTCGGACTGGAGTCAGAAGAAGACCCGCTAAAGATTCTTTTCTGGCGCTCTCAGGAGCCTGCCTCGCCGCAGCCAATCAGCGGCTACGTGCTGGAGCGTCATGGTGTCACAGCCAACCAGCGCTGAGTGATCTCGTTGCGTAGACAAACCTTGACCAATGGGGGCGTAGCCCGAACTGGCTTGCACTCGTTTGTTGGCGGGTCGACAGGCGCGCTTCGTCGGCCACCGGGGAGCCGCGGGTCGCCGCTAGAGATGGCGGGTCACGTGGCTCACCTACAGCCAGATGTCTGACGGACTGGCGCGGAAACTACCTGCGGCACCGCGGGAAAAGTGGAGGGTTGGAGGGGAGCGGGGGGACCCCCCTTCTCCGTCTCCTTATGTTGTCACGTTGTGTGTAAACACACAACCTGAGGTACACACAACCCGACACACAACCTGAGACACACAACCCAAGACACACATAACCAGAGACACACACAACCAGAGACACACACAGCCCGAGGCACCCGATCAGAGACACACAACTTGAGACACACACAGTCCGAGACACACAACCCAAGACCGAGGTAGGAGAGTTCGGGCGGACGGGATTGTTGACGGGGGGGGGGAGGGGGATTGCGGGCGGACGGGATTGTTGAGGGGGGGGTTCAGTCACAGTGAAATCCGGGGACATTTCCGGGGACAGGTCACTGAAAACGGGGACTGCCCCCGGAAACGTCCCCGGTTTCCGGTGAAGTTTGGTCTCCCTAATGTGATGTGATTAAGTTTTGTTGCCATTCAGGTATTTTAATAAAACCAATCTAACCAGATTGATTAGAAATGACCTGGACTTCCTTGTGCATTCATTCTTAACAATAATAATTCATTTGAATTAAACAACCCAGCCTCAAAACACCTGAGAGGAAATTAAAGAGCAATCCAGAGATACACGTCAACAGGAAGGAGATGCAGAGCGCCTGGTTCACAATAAACTGAGTTAACACCACCGTCCTTTAGGGGCCCAGCGGTCTGCTGTCTGACGGACTGGCGTGGAAACTACCTGCGGCACCGCGGGAAAAGTGGAGGGTTGGAGGGGAGTGGGGGGACCCCGCTTCTCCGTCTCCTTGTGTTGTCATGTTGTGTGTAAACACACAACCCGAGGTACACACAACCCGACACACAACCTGAGACACACACAACCCAAGACACACACAACCAGAGACACACACAGCCCGAGACACACAAGTAGAGACACACACAGCCCGAGACACACAACCCAAGACCAAGGTAGGAGAGTTCTCTCTGTGGTTCTCCTCCTCTCTGCTGGGTTCTCCTCCTCTCTGTGGTCCAAGTTCTCCTCCTTCTGCTGGGTTCTCCTCCTCTCTGTTGGGTTCTCCTCCTCTCTGTTGGGTTCTCCTCCTCTCCGTGGTTCTCCTCTCTGTGGTTCTCCTCCTCTCTGTGGTTCTCCTCCTCTCTGTTGGGTTCTCCTCCTCTCCGTGGTTCTCCTCTCTGTTGGGTTCTCCTCCTCTGTGGTTCTCCTCCTCTCTGTTGGGTTCTCCTCTCTGTGGTTCTCCTCTCTGTTTGGTTCTCCTCCTCTCTGTGGTCCAGGTTCTCCTCCTCCGCTAAACCTTCCTGACTAAAACGTCCTGGGACCAACCTGGGTAATGTTAGCATTAAGTTAACCTAGTTATACTTCAGTTAATGTTAGTATAGTTAAGTTAACCTAGTTATACTTCAGGTAATGTTAGGGTTTTTGGGCATAGCACTTGCATGTAATGTATTATAATGTATTATTAGAATGTGATATAAATTTTTGTTGCCATTTTAATAAAACCAATCTAACCAGATTGGTTAGAAATGACCTGGACTTCCTTGTGCATTCATTCTTAACAATAATAATTCATTAGAATTAAACAACCCAGCCTCAAAACACCTCTGAGAGGAACTAAAAGAGCAATCCAGAGATACACGTCAACAGGAAGGAGATGCAGACCGCCTGGTTCACAATAAACCGAGTTAACACTACCGTCCTTTAGGGGCCCAGCGGTGTGCTCTGCGGTGGACTCGGAACCAAGCAGGCGTGATGCGGCCATGTGTTTATAGGCTGAATCAGGCGTGATGTGGCTGTGTGTTTATAGCCTGAATCAGGCGTGATGCGGCCGTGTGTTGATAGTGTGAATCAGGCGTTATGCAGCCTGTGTTTATAGTTTTTTGTAACTCTGGCTCCTTGTTCTTAAAGGGGACTATACCGATGTCCTTTGCTACACTCCACCGAGGTGACTTCTTTAGTGGGCTCCTCCGAATATTAAGGAGGGTGGTGGTGTTGACTCTGGTTTAAGCCGAAAATACATCGGCGCCGCAGCACAAGCATCAACCAACATAGTTGGTGGGCTACCATAACGTTATACCAGTTGTTTTCTTACATATATGGGCGTTATGCCCACGATCCTCTGTTTGTGCTTACAATGATGAGTCACTTTATTTACTATCATTGCTGATTCTTTTTGCATTGTGGAATTATTCATCTACTGCAACAATCTCCATATGTACAGGACCTTGTATCAAGCCGGGATGTACAAAACTGCTTTTAAAAAGCGCTTTTTCAGGGGCGGCGACACTATGCAATAGGACAGTGGCGTGAGGGATCGCGGGGCAGTGTGGGGTTGTACGTAGGAACAGCGCCGTCGTATAGGGGGAAAAGGTTAAGACAATTATAAGGGCCCACAGCCCGCTAGGGCCCACACACAGCCCCCAGTAGCCTCTATGACAAAATGATTAGGCATACACTGAACTAATATATATTCCTATGAATGAATACGAATTAAAACAAAGCCACATTTAGCTATTTGTGCTATGTTTGCAATGCCGATTGCAAACATACAAGCTTAAACCAATTCATCATTATTCTAGTTAATTTTGTTAAACCATATGACAAATCACAAATATAATTTGTGAAAATCATCATGTAAACTCCAGCATGATCTGTGTAAGTTAGTCCAAGCAATAAAGTCACCCCTTCTTTTTTCTTGTAGCATCAGAAGAGATAAGCCAGTCCGATGCTGAACAGGTAATACTAGACAGCATTTTTCATGGAAAATATAAAAGACAGAACAAACGTGATAGATAGTCATTTATATTAAATATAAAATATTTTGTAGCCTCAGAGCAGCAGTCCAGCCTGTCTGATGCTGCTGAGGGGCTGAGGGGACAGGTAGAGAGGACTAAAAAAAATATTAAAAAATATTTGATATAAGATAACCCACACATAGAACTGACATGATGCATTGAAATTATCCTAAATATGTAATGGGTTAACATTTTATTTATATATATATATATATATATATATATATATATATATAATTGATAGTTAAAGTAACAGATCCTTGAGGTGGATTTTTTATTTGACAAACGTTGATGCAAAAAGGGATAGTACGAGTTTTGTGCTGTTCATTTATGCAAATTCTTCCATCACTGAAAAAAGTGGGCCAGTGTGGGCCTGAAACTCCCGGGCCAAAAATGGGTCCCACTCCGGCCCTACCCACACCTATTTGTTGAGTGGTTAATTGAAAATGTATTTGCAATCAGAGGTGTAATAACGTGTTGCAAAGCAGGGAAATGAGAATAAGACAATTAATAATACATAATTCACATAATAATACTCTGACTTGTTAAGTCGTTAAATGTAAAAAAGGAAACAAATTGGGTGTATTACACCAGGCACTGTCAAGAACACTGAAAAACAAGAACATTTAAGGTGGCAATGAATGGGGGAGAGGGGCCCACACCGATATTCTTTCAGGGGGCCCAGAATTCCTGCCCTGCGTAGGAAATAATGGGGGCGGCTGTTCTGACGCACGGCACTGGTGTATTTTCGGCTGCACAGTTGTAGTTCATCAACAGGGCAAGGGAGATCTCCTGATTGTGTGTGGAGACTGGTTTAACCTGTGCACACACTGGGCAGCCTCCCCCAGCCCCAGAGTTCAATCAGACTCCCCAGGTGAGGCTGCTGAAACCAGCCAGAAATCATCCACACACACTCCCATAGTGTTGTATAAAACACACACACACACACACACACACACAAGGCGAGGACAGTGAGGACCAACTAGTACCAGTTTCTACCAGCTAGGACCAGCAAGTACCAGGTACAACCAGCTAGGACAGGCTACGACTGGCTACGTCCAGCTAGGACCAGTTACTACCGGCTAGGACCAGCTAGGACCCATGTTTGTTTGTATTGGCAGGGACTCAGGACACGATGCCCTGCTATGCGGAGGTACTTATCTCTTAGGGTTTCCTTACTGTTTACTCCGGCTACTGGCCGAACTGGTCCTGCTGGGTCTGGTGATATATTAGCCTCCTCAGGAAACCATACACGGACACAGAGACAGGCCTGGTCTGGTTCACCAGAGTTCACCTAGACTCTGCATAGACCCCCCCCCCTTGGATGTGATGAAGAGCGGCTGGCCTGAGACCAGCCATGCCCAGCTCTGTCCTCCAACATGCCCTGAAACCAGCAGCCTTACTGGCCTGCTGGTGTGGGGGGGAGCTTGTTAACTTAATTGGCCCACACACTCACTCTTTCTCTTTCTCCTTTCTCTTTTTCTTTCTCTTTGTCTCTTTAATGCTTTATTGGCAACGTTAACATTGCCAAAGCAGGTGAACAATTAGGAGGAAGTTTGAGATGTTAAATATAAAAAATATATATACATATCAAATATTAGAATATTAAATAATCAATATATAAAAAGTTAAATGTGGAATACTATAAAAATTCCAGTATCTCCTAAAAAGATAAATAAAAGCTACACTGTACATACACAGTATTTACAGTGTGGAGGACGTGTCCAGTCATTGTGAACAGACAGACAAGTGAAGTTTGATGAGTCTAATTATGGGGAGTTTGAGGTCCTGTCTCATCAGGGATGAGAGAAGGACTTCAGGACCTCTCTCCCTCCCTCTCTCTCTCTCTCTCTCTCGCTCTCTCTCGCACTCTCTCTCTCTCGATTGGCAGGGACTTAGGACTTGATGCCCTGGTGTTTATGAAATGCTGCCCTGCTATGCGGAGGTACTCATCTCTTGAGGTTTCCTGACCGTAAGCTCAGGCTACTGGCAGAACTGGTCCTGCTGGGTCTGGAGATATATTAGCCTCCTCAAGCCCAGATGCACCATACCCAGACACAGAGACAGACAGGTCAGATCAGACACCAGAAGACTGTGACGATGACAGCTGTAGTGTTCCTCGTGCTGCTGCTGAGCCTGGTCTCCATCAGTCATGGTGAGTCTGCTCAGAACATTCTGAAACGTTTTGTACATGATAGATAGAAACAAATGCAGAAGAACAGTCATTTGATCCAGGGCATTTTATCAAAGTAATACCTTGAGTGATACTTTCCAAAGTATCAATATGGAATGCCGGTACATGTATTCAGTTACTCCCCAACACTCAGTATCACTATACAACTTAACACATTTTAAAATACCTTCTGTAGTAGTTTTTCTACCCAAGAACAGTATCATAACGGATAGATTTGTGAATAGATTAAATAAATAAAAAGTGTTATGTACATGATAGATAGATAGATAGATAGATAGATAGATAGATAGATAGATAGAAACAAATGCAGAAGAACAGTCATTTGATCCAGGGCATTTTATCAAAGTAATATCTCGAGTGATACTTTCCAAAGTATCTATATCTTTTAAAATACCTTCTGTAGTAGTTTTTCTACCCAAGAACAGTATCATAACGGATAGATTTGTGAATAGATTAAATAAATAAAAAGTGTTATGTACATGATAGATAGATAGATAGATAGATAGATAGATAGATAGATAGATAGATAGATAGATAGAAACAAATGCAGAAGAACAGTCATTTGATCCAGGGCATTTTATCAAAGTAATATCTCGAGTGATACTTTCCAAAGTATCTATATCTTTTAAAATACCTTCTGTAGTAGTTTTTCTACCCAAGAACAGTATCATAACGGATAGATTTGTGAATATATTCAAAAAAATTTTTTTTTAAGTGTAGTGTTTTTCCTTAAATGTTCCTTCTAACGTCCCATCTGAGGAATAAACAAAGGACAGAGCAGGTCCACAGAGTTCTACTGTGGAGATGTTAGAGAAGGTCCACAGAGGGTATACCGTGAAGATAATAATAATAATAATTTATATAGCGCTTTTTTTTCTTGAAACTCAAAGCGCTTACAGTGACGGGGGAGACCTCACTAACCACCACCAATGTGTAGCACCCACTTGGGAGATGCACGGCAGCCAATCAACGCCAGAACGCTCACCACACACCAGCTTGAGGTGGAGAGTGAGGGAATTAATGAATCAGGCAATTATACATGATTAGGGGGCCAGATTGAATGAGCCTGGTCGGGCAGTTTTAGCCCGGACACCGGGGAATCCCCTGCTTTTTGCGATAAGTGCCCTGGGGTCTTTTATGACCTCAGTGAGGGCGTCGGTTTTACGTCTCCTCCGAAGGACGAAGATGTTAGAGCAGGGGGCTCATGTACAAAGCTTGCTTACGCACAAAAAAGCTGCGTAAGCACGCAAACGTTCGGATGTACAAAGACTGACTTGACGTGAGAAAGTGCGGTTCTCCACGCAAACTAAATGCCTGGCTTACGCACATTTCTGCTGCATTTTGTTGGCGGCACTGCAATGCAGCGCAACAACATTAAGCCTACGCGATCACGAGTCATGAAGTAATATTGCAATATGAGGCGAGTTCAAAGTGAATTTGAACGTTGGAATGCGTGATCTTAAATGCGCTTCAATCATGCGTTATTGTTGTCGAGACGCATAATGTGACACTGTTGTTAGGCTAAACTTAAACAGACCCATAAAACTAAATTGTCAATATTGGAATTAAAAGGAAGCCCCAGCAATATTATTTTCAGTGATGGCTTGTTTATTAAACGTTACATATTTTCCGGACCACGCATGACATATGATCTCTCTTCACACATTTGTTGTGAAATTCTTAACTGCAATATTATTAGGCCTATGTGATGTTGAGTGGAGTAAGCACAAGCCATTGTTAGTTCAAATCAATCCATCAATGAACCAGTCGGCCAATTTCGAATTATGAACATATTATTGACACATTGGGTGTATGGATACATAAATGAGAATATAAAAGCATGCGCAAAATGTGGTAATAATCGATAGGTTGACAATGGCAGTGTTGGCCTTGTTAGAAGATGGTCGCATTCAAAATTAACGGGTGTTCCGCTAATGATTTTTAATTATGATTTTTTGGTCAAAAAAGAGCCGATCCCAAATCACAGCTGCCACCCTTTGCTCAAATAGGGCGAGCTCAGAGTGGGCAGAGACCTTTCTTTTTACGTCCACCTTGATGTCCGACCACTTTTTAAAATGTCAGCCACAGTTCGGCTTTCCGCCCCAACCTCATTGACCGACTTGGCAACGTTTTCCCACGCCAGTTTTTTGCTTTTGGTGCTGATTCCGGAGGAAAGAGAGCCAAACAAGATCTTATTTCTTGCCTCTACCTCCGAAATCAGCACCTCCACCTCGCATTCACTAAAGTTATTTTTTCTTCCTTTCTCCATGTTCTCCTTTCTCCTAACGAGCGCACTACTGCAGGCCTATTTATACGAATTAGCATATTAAATGAGGGAGGAGACTGGGTGGAGAGACGGGCTCGTGCATGTGCGCTCAATTTCACGTTAATTGGGATGTACAAAGAGAATCTGCGTGAAATCGTGCTTACGCAAGGATTGATACATCCGGATTTATTTGTGCGCAGCAGTTCCAGATTTTGGCGTCCGCAAAGTTTTAGTCAGAAATCCACGCAAGTCTTTGTACATGAGGCCCCAGGTCCACAGAGTTCTACCGTGGAGATGTTAGAGCAGGGGCCTCATTTATAAAACTCTGCGTAAAACCCTCCCTAAAACATTGCGTAGGCCTACGCCCAAACCTCGGAATGTGCGTACGCACAAAAATATTCAGATTTATAAAACCGTGCGGCGCACAGCTGTACGCACTCTTCTCGTTATAAATACCAACTTGCGTTGAATTTGGCATGCGTGCACGAGCGCCATGCTCCTCCCAAGATCGTCCCATAATAGTCCTTAAAAGGTCAATGCTAATTATCAATGAATATTCCTAGTATATAAGGAGCCTTTGCTGACCTATCATTACACGGGAACACACGCATGCATTACACGCGCTCGCGTCTCATACCCCTCGCTAAATTCTCGAGCAATTCCAAAGCTGCCATATTTTAGCCCGTTAGAATACAGAGGCCAACAGGAGCATTATTTATTGGCCTTGTGCCAATATGATAATTAATTACTATGTCATATAGGCTAATTTAATGTAGGCCTACATATATATGTATCAGGAAAATTAATACAATTTAAGTGATACAGTTGGTCTGGCCGAGGATTGTGATTTGAATGGGTTGTAGTGTAATATCGCCTTAATTCATATTTTATAATAGGTGCTTTTTATAAAATGAATAAATAAATCCTAAGTCATAGTATGTGGTGCGCAATGTGCGTTGGGTATCGGGTGGCATAGACATCTTATATCAGATGTCTATGTCGGGAGGTAGCGTGTTCTTCTTCTTTTGGCGTTATTGGCAGATTGCAAACCGATATGGTGCATTACCGCCACCAACTTTCTGTTGTCGTCTCCGGAGATCACTGTTTGAAAAACTTTGCGGGACCTTTACTCCAGGGTGAAAGGATGCGTAGAACTGCGCACTCTTTTCCGCAAGGAATTTTTCTATAAATCACGACGTTGGCGGTGAAAGATGCGTACACACATTTCATCCCTATTTCCGCAATATTTATAAATGAGGCCCCAGGTCCACAGAGTTCTACCATGGAGATGTTAGAGGAGGTCCACAGAGTTCTACTGTGGAGATGTTAGAGCAGGTCCACAGAGTTCTAACGCAGAGATGTTAGAGCAGGTCCACAGAGTTCTAACGCAGAGATGTTAGAGCAGGTCCACAGAGTTCTAACGCAGAGATGTTAGAGCAGGTCCACAGAGTTCTAACGCAGAGATGTTAGAGCAGGTCCACAGAGTTCTAACGCAGAGATGTTAGAGCAGGTCCACAGAGTTCTAACGCAGAGATGTTAGAGCAGGTCCACAGAGTTCTAACGCAGAGATGTTAGAGCAGGTCCACAGAGTTCTACCGTGGAGATGTTAGAGCAGGTCCACAGAGTTCTAACGCAGAGATGTTAGAGCAGGTCCACAGAGTTCTAACGTGGAGATGTTCCACAGCATGGCGTTGTGAGGAGGCTCCCAACCTGAATCATGCCAAACAGCTCGATGCCGGCAAGGGCCTAGTGCTCGCAACCGACCGCTACCAAAGGACCTTCTTCCTCAACGGAGGGAGCTGGAAGAGCCTCACTGGGGTCAGGATGAAGCACATCACCAGCGGCGACACCGGCACCTGGGGGGTCGCCAGCAACAACCAGCTCTACAGAATGATCGGTGGAAACTTCACCAGAGTCCCTGGTGAGAGGCTTTGATTATACGGTAGAACACAGCGGGTAGCCACAGTTGGTCACGTCTCGCTAATGTCCATCTCATGTCTTGCTAATTTCTATCTCATGTCTATCATGTCTCGGTCATGTCTCAGTCATGTCTCGGTCATATCTATCTCATGTCTATCTCATGTCTCTGTAATTTCTATCTCATGTCTTGCTCATATCTTGCTCATGTCTATGTCATGTCAATCTCATGTCTATCTCATATCAATCATGTCTTGCTCATATCTCAATCACGTCTCGCTCATGTCATGCTCATGTCTCGCTCATGTCTTGGTCCAGGACTCTCTTTGACCCAGGTGGACGCAGGAGGAGATGGCTTCTTGGTTGGGAGCACTGGTTCTCGGGCCTACTGCCTGCGAACGGCCTTTGCCAGAGCGTTCAAGGGGGCAGGCTCAGTGAGCTGGACAGCTTTGCCCTCCTACACATTGAAGTACTTTAGCTGCGGTCTGTACGGGTGCTGGGGGGTGGATACCAGTGGACGCGTGTACCACACCCAGGTAAGACCATCATCATCATCATCATGAAAGCACTATCTCTAACCTCATACCTAAACTTACCGTCCCTAACATAACACCTAAACTAACAATCTCGTAACCTCACACATAAACTAACCATCTCTAACCTAGTATCTAAACTAACCATCTCTAACCTAGTATCTAAACTAACCAACTCTAACCTAGTACCTAAAACAACCATCTCTAACCTAGTATTTAAACTAACCACCTCTAACCTCATACCTAAACTAACCATCTCTAACCTCATACCTAAACTAACCATCTCTAACCTAGTACCTAAACTAACTATCTGTATCCATAAGTGATGGATTGTGATTGGTTGTCTCTCCAGGCCGTCTCACCGACCTCCTGCAGCTCAAGCGGGTGGCGCTACATCTCCGCCGGCATGAAGATGGTGGAGGCGGCCAGTAATGGCCTGGTGTTCGGATTAACCACCACCGGCAAAGTGGTTCTGAGGTAGGAGATACAGACCATCAACCAGACCATAGACCAGACCATCAATCAGACCACCACAGACCATGTACCAGACCACCACAGACCATCAACCAGACCACTACAGACCATCAACCACTCCGCCACAGACCTGGACTTGGTAGCCCCGCCCATTCTGCCGGCGATTTGAGTTTGCTCTGTACAAGGGTCTGGAGAAGAGCAATACATTTCTTTCTAGTTTCGATACCTTTTTGCGGGAGCCAATCACCAAGCTGGCTTTTCCCCCTGGCGCGCTATTGGCTGGTTTAACACAATGACGACAGGGAAGCGACAGCAAGCAGCCAATTGCATACACAAGTTGTGTTCGAAATCGTTCCCTATCACAGATATAGTGCACTATATAGGGTGCTCGCCATTTCATAGTGGTGTTCGAATTCTCAGTGGTTAATTTCATTCACTATATAGTGGACAATAAAATACCCAAAATTTGAGTGAACATACGATGTTCCCTACATCTTACTCCCGTATAACACAATGCAATGCGGGCGCATTTACTGACGCAAATGACGTTTAGAAATGTTCAGTGTTGTGTACGAGTTCTCCTTTGTTCGTTCCCTATATAGTTCACTATATCATAAATAAAACACTATATAGGGAATAGTGAGTGAGTGAATAGGGAACAATTTCGAACACAGCTACAGTCAATTTAACTCTGCCCGTTGATCACGCCTCTTGTGCTGAAGAAAATGACAGCAGCTTCCCCAGACCAACGTGCAATCTACGATTGCGTTTGTCTGGCAATAGCCAGGCTACCACAGACCATCAACTAGACCGCTACAGACCAGACCACTACAGACCATCAACCAGACCGCTACAGACCATCAACCAGACTGCCAAAGACCATAGACCAGACCACTACAGACCAGTCCGCTACAGACCATAAACCAGACCACTACAGACCATAGACCAGACCATCAACCAGACCGCTACAGACCATCAACCAGACCACCACAGACCATAGACCAGACCGCTGCAGACCAGACCACTACAGACCATAGACCAGTCCGCTGCAGACCAGACCGCTACAGACCATAGACCAATCCGCTACAGATCATCAACCAGGCCGCCACAGACCATAGACCAGACCGTCAACTGTTGCTCTCCTGTCTCGGTCTCTCTCCCTCCTATGCTCACTCCCTTTGTCTCCCTCTCTCTCCCCTCCAGGAGTGGGGTGTATGCCAGTCGAACCTACGGGACCTCCTGGACTAACGTCCCCATGTGTGTGCCAATGAGCCACCTCTCCTACGACCTGGGCAGGCTCTGGGTGGTCTCCAATTCTGGATTCATCATGTTCTGCATGCACTGAGCTCTGTCAGCACTGCCCCCTCCTATCACCTCCTGTCCATCACCACCTCCTCCCCTCTCTCCTTCACCACCTCCTCCTCGTCTCTCCATCACCACCTCCTCCCCTCTCCTCACCACCTCCTCCCCTCTCCTCACCACCTTCTCCCCTCTCCTCACCACCTTCTCCCCTCTCCTCACTACCTCCTCCTCGTCTCTCCATCACCACCTCCTCCCCTCTCCTCACCACCTTCTCCCCTCTCCTCACCACCTCCTCCCCTCTCCATCACTACCTCCTCCCCTCTCCATCACCACCTCCTCCCCTCTCCTCATCACCTCCCCTCTCCTCCTTCCAGCCATAACCTCTATCATTAAAAAAAAAAAAAAAATTTAAAAGCATTTATTAAAATCCTTGTGGACTATGTTGTCTCCTGTCTGTTGTTCTTTCAGCATGATGTACTTCCTGGACAGACATGGCGTGTCTAAAGTAGAAGCAGCGCTACAGTCCACACACACACACACACACACACACACACACACGGGATGAAGGTCAATAAATGTTGGATTCAAGCTAAATGAGCTTGATGGGTGAAACATGGATCCATGAAATCCTACTGAGACCCCGACTCAAAGGTAAAAGGTGTCTCGGCGTGCTGCTGACTCATCCCCTTCCTCCTCCAGCGTGTTCCGTCACCTGATCCAGGCGGACCCGGACGCCTTCTGGCTGACACTGAGCCAGCTGCACACTCCCCTCCCCTACGCCCTGCCCCATCCCCACCTCCAGCCCCTCCCACCGGGCGGGGCGGGCCCCAGCCGGGACCAGTACACACACAACCTGGACCAGCTGCTGAGGGACGCCTTCGGGCCCCCTGGCTCGCAGAGCCCCGGGTCTCTGGGATGATGGGCAGGTGGACAACCAATCAGAGGAGGCCTGATGTGGACGCATGCTGGGCTGCTCCGTCCATGTGACTGACTGGTCAAACTGGTGTGGTGGAATTGCTGCTGTGGTTTCATAGACACACCAGCAACCTGCCGCTCTGGAGACACTTGCTCAAGGACACAACGTTTTTTATTGCAATAAAGAGGAAAATATGAATTTAAAAGGAGTATTAGTCGCTCCAACGTCGCTTGTGATCAGATACCTGGAAATCTAAGCTAAGAGAGGAATCAAACATTAAAAAGATGCATACATAAAATGCAAACATACAAAAAGATTTTTACAAAAAAAAACGAATAAGCGTTATTTTGGAACACTGCCGTTCCAAATATGACAGATTGAACATTTCCTGACTGACATAAGTACGTTTTGATCCCAAAACAGTCGCAAAAGTAAATTAAATATCAGGTCAATGTCTGTTCAAAGGGACTAAGTACAAACTTAATCCAAATACCAAAATAGCACAACATATTACTCAAGAGCTGCTTTAAAGAAAATGTCAAATTCACTACAAATACAGCTAAATAGACGCTCGACTTAGATTCAACACAATTTACTCTGTATGTGTGAGAACGCACGCGTACTTTTAGTTACACAAAACTAAGCTTGTAGCATTTTTAATTGACAATGTATTTTTTGACCACTAGGGGTCAGGCTTGTACAGCTTGTAAAAGCAGTCTCTTGGAGCCGCTAAAACAGTCCGAGTGCGGACCTACAAGCCTATTCAGACACCAGGACGCAAGTTGTTCTAGCTGAACACCGTAGAACCACTAGATAATTGATATACGATAAGTGTTTGATAGTGATCATACTACATGGTACCAAAGTCAAGATGCAATTAAACATTTAACATATTTGTCAAACCTTCTACTTTGTTGTAAATAAAGTTTAAAAAAAAAAGGTAGGCTACATGTACAACATAGGCACAAATAAATGTTTTATAAATAATTGTATTAAATTAACTTCACAAAGCACCCGCACAAAGGGCCAACACTTCTCATCTGTCCATCGAGTCCACACATATTGGTTCTGCTCACGTCCCTCTCTAGTCGGAGGCAGTTCCTGTCCTCACCACCATCAGGTCCCCCTCCGCTCCAGGAGGGGTTATCCAGTGACAGGACGGTCCCATCAACCCATCTCCACATCCCTTCACTGGCCTCACCTGTCGCTCCGAGCCAGAAGTATGAGTCGTATCTGCTAATGAATTCTAGCTCCTCTTTACTGTGCACCACCACCAGATCTGCTCCGTGGGAAACACAGAACTCCGTGCTCTTATTCCAGGATAGCCACTTGTTGTAAATCATGCAACATTTACAACCAAACCTATCCCAACCACCTGGACAGCCCTGTGGGCAAAGCAGTGCGTCTCTCTGTTCTGTTAAATTCTTCAGCCTTTGAAGAAGTTGCTCCACGTCTCTGTCCATGCTTACAGTCTTCTCTACGACGGTCTTGTATTTCACTGCCAACCCAAGCAGTCCAGCCAGCAGGACCACAGACAGCAGGCCCAGAAGCACCACCACAGCCCTGATCGGACACCTAGGACTTCTTTCTGTTCCCAGAGATTTGGAGGAATCCTCTATCCCCACAGAGTCCTGCTGTTGATCTCTGAGGCTCTCAGGACAAACCAATATGTCCACTATCCTCTCCTCTCCCTCTCCTCGTGTTCCTTCCCTCGGTCATCATGTTGGGTTTATCTTATCGTCCTCCTACCCCTGTGAGTGGTTGGTCTCTCTGTCCGTTCTGTATGCCGGCGTCTTAAAAACAACTATTCCCAAACAGGAAGTCTTTCTAACCGGACGGGCTGACGCACTCACCGCAATATGCAACTTCTCGGTGTTCCCGAACCCACCCCAGGGGATGACCAACATCCGCAACCAGAACGCTCTTCTAAAGAACCACTATAACCACATTTCGTTTTTCTTTTTCTTGTCACAGCTTGTGTAACCGGAGCTCTTCTCAGTGCTGTGGAACACTCCGTTCACTTGCATGGGCCTTCCCGACTTCCGGCGGTGAATTATTTTTTGATAATTCACCGTTGCTAAGCACATAATGACCGCTGTCAAGGAAAGCAAGCGAAGCAAGCAACCTCCGCTTCGCGTTGGTGTCCGGTTCGCCCTGTCAGGGCTTATTTTCCCGATAATGACCGGCGTTCTCTACATTATCCCTTATTTATTTTTGTATGAGCTGCCAGCCTGGCTTGGACAATGAATGAGGTATTAATACAGATGCTCTTTGGCTGGGATGCAATAATGAGGCATCAGACAATCAAGTCATTTTAGCCTGAATACATGAAGATAAAAAGCACCAGAGGAGGTTGGTAGTACCATGGACATACAGAGCGATAACCTGTTGAACTAAATGGATGTGGCAGGCTACACCACGGGATGCATCTGCAGACCACTGCCACATAAATAAAGGTAAGACGCAATATTTATTGCTTAAGATTTGCTGGTGCAGTGGGAAGGTCTTTCGTGTTTTTTGCACTCAAGTGGTCGGCTGTTTTAACTCTAGCAATTGATGTTAGCCATAGCCACCAAGTAGCCTAACTTATCCACGGTTTGCGTTCGTACAGTGTTAGGTATAGTGGAGATGACGATAGTGGAGTAATTAGTGGAATAACTGTGGCATGAGTTTTGGTCAGAATGCCTGATTTAGATTGGATGGATGCATGTTGTGAATTGAGAACAGCCAGCTCATGATGTGATACAGTGTTCAGCTGTGCAACAAATATTTTTTTCAATCTTGACATTTTTAGTGCTGTGTGTAGCCACACGTTTACCTCTTCACAACTTAAACACGTAGTTAATTTCCTTTCTTTGTTTGTGTTGGTAGCTTAGTCATGTCATGTCACGTTGTCAACATTGGGTACATGGAGCACAACATAGTGGGTCATATGTCCAATGCTTTTTGGGAACACTTTATTCATAAAATGTGTCAGACATCATTTTTTTGTATCCACAAGTTTCCACCGCCCCGTGATGCTTTGCGCGAATTGTGGGCTTTACCGGTTACTACGAGATTGATGTAAACAATCGCCATCAGTCATTCATTCATTACGATTTCAACCAATTATTTAGTTTTGTCCGGTTGTAAGTACATCCTCAAACGGCACACGTTGTTTCCGAGCTTTTTAAAGCCATAATTGCATTCAGCGACAATATACAGTGATGTACTCAGCCTGCCAGCTGATCAGCTACAAACACAGCTGAGGCAACCCGAGGGGTATTCCATCAACCAAGCTAAACGCAAAGCCGGGCTTATTTTGCTTAGCCGGGCTTCTTTCAGCTAGAGTTGTGTTCCATGAACGTCACTTAAGGGAATTTCCGCTGAGTAACCATGGCAATTTATCCGACCAAACTAACCTGGTCGGGAGCAGGTTAACCATAGACATCTTATAAGATGTCTATGTGGTTAACTGTCAGGCTAACTTGAGCGGTGTTTCAGAGAAATCCATCTGTCAGCAACAATTGCATCAGAAGGTTCCGCCAAGCCTAGTCCTCACAATTTTGTCATAAATGTACATATATGAAGTACAAACAAAGGGTCTAAGATTAAATGATGCAAATGAAATAATTAAATTAAATACAATTTTTGTAATTCCCTTTATCTCAGAGAAAGTAGGCCAAACAATTTACTTTTATAATAAATGTGTCTTACAATTTCCCTAGAACCTAAATACAACTTGCAAAAACCCATGGTAAAGTTAATGTTAATATTAATGTTACTGAAAGTTGAATGTTGTTGAATGTATTCATCACTTTCCCTGGCCATCTTACACCACAGAGGATGAAGGAAGCATTTTATTCAATTGCAGGTATGTGATGATCAAATTAATATATGACAAAGTAGTCATGTCGTGTTGGAATACCTCAGCAGAATAACTAACTAATATCTCCTCCAGGCTTTCCTAATGTTCTAGGGCAATAGACTGCACCCATGTGCTGATCCGGGCGCCATCTGGACCTGATGAGGCAGACTATGTAAATTGGAAATCCTTCCATAGCCTTAATATACAGGTACAGTATGTATAGGACCAGCTGGGAATATGCAGGATAGTTATTAGTATAAGACAAACACTCCACTTATAGATCAAACACATTGTTACATTACTTATGAGCACAGCCACTGCCTTTCTACCAAGCAATTCACATCAATCCTATCATTTCTTTCAGATGATGTGTGCAGAAAATTGCCTCATCACGAATATTGAGGCAAAGTGGCCTGGCTCTGTCCATGATGCCAGGATTTTCCGGGAATCAGACCTGTCAAGGAGGTTTACACAAGGTAGGAGTACCGTTTTTATTTTGGCTTTAACCTTAAACTACCTTAAACAAGTATATAATGATCACTTCATGTTTTCTAGGACAGCCATTGAGACTGCGGATGGGAGGGCAATGAGAGACCTCCTACACAAACAAACACTTATTTTAGTTGATCCTCATTCATATAGTTTTATTTGGTCTAACCTTTTCAGTTTTGTTTGGGAAAAAAATACCACATTTGTTTTCATTAAATGTATTCAATCTCTTATTTAATGAGACATGGCATTAATTAATTAATCATCTTCCTGGAGCTGTGGGAAGAAAATAAGTTAAATACATTCCAAACACATGAACCTGTGCAGTGTTTAAATTTGTACTTACTTCCTTTTCCAGCTTCTTTATTTCAAGCTGAACTTTTTGCATTTTCAGCTTCTTGTACTCTTTGATTTCTATGAGCAGTCGACTTTTGTAAATTGACTTTATGTTCTGTGAGACAAATAGGTCAGAAGTCATAGCTTGTACTAATGTAAATGGTTCCCTGACCTCCTGTAGGACACACTGAGACAAGGTGCCAGCCTGAATGCCCTCCACCAAAGGGCGTCCCCGGGCCAAAGCCCGGTCCTCAGCACGAGTGAGGCCCTTTGGTGGAGCCCCCCCACCCGTCTCGAGGCCATCAGTCCTCTTCTTTGTTGCTATAATAACACCCTGAAGATTAACCACAATTTTAACAATTCCCAGAGATAGGCTCGTTTAGAGCCTAGCTCTGGGCTCTCTTTCAATCGGCATATTAGAACACACCACCTTCTGATTTGGAGTCAGACACGCTACCGTTGCTCCATCTCATCTGGTACGATGTACATCATTTATTTGAGCTTGAATTAAGTGCATTAATGGCAGCAAGTGAGCACCAATATTCTGTAGTTCTGTGGATAACTCCCCACTTGGAGAACACCTTTCAGATACTTGCACTGATTGACAGCTGACCCTGATGTGATTTGAACACGCAAGCTTCTGATCTGGAGTCAGACACGCTACCATTGTGCCACAAGGCCAGTCGGATGTATATGAATGAGCTTGAATGAACGCCATAAGTTGCAGCTAGTGTGCACCAGAATAGAGATAAAAGGACAGGTTGTCTGAGAAATTACACTGCCTTCGAGAACACATATTTCACCAGAACCAATGTGGATCGAACACACCACCTACTGATCTGGAGTTAGAAGGGCTACCGTTGCTCCATCTGATCTGATACTATGTACATTAATTATTTGAGCATGAATTAAGGGCATTAATGGCAGCAAGTGAGCACCAAAATTTAGTTGTACAGGCATTTGATCCGACGATAATATCCCACTTGGAGAACATCTTTCAGAAATTTGCACTGCATGACAGCTGACCCTGTCGTGATTTGAACACGCAACCTTCTGATCTGGAGTCAGACGCGCTACCGTTGCGCCACAAGGCCTATCGGGAGCATGAGAATGAGCTTGAATGAACGGCATCAGTTGCAGCTAGTGCGCACCAGAATAGAGATTAAAAGGACATTTTGTCTGAGAATTTATACAGCTTTTGAGAAACCGTTTGTCACAAGAAGACCTTGACATGATTTGAAGCCGCAAGCTTCCCAGTTGGAGTCAGACACGCTACTGTTCCGCCACATGGTCTATTTTTCAGATTTATTTGAGCTTGAATTAAGGGCATCAGTGGCAACTAGTGAGCACCAACGATTTGTAGTACTGTCATTTGATCTGAGAATAATATCCCATTTGGAGAAACCTCTCGTGAAATTTGCACTGGAAGACAGCTGACCTTGACTTGATAAAACACGCAACCTTCTGATCTGGAGTCAAACGCGCTACCATTGTGCCAAAAGTCCTAATGCTCGCTTAAATTTGAGATTGAATGAAGGGCAACAGTTGCTGCTAGTGTTCACCAATAATCAGTGATGATTTCTTTTGATCTGAGGATAAATGCCCAATCTGAAAACATTTTTTGTGAAATTTCAACTGTATGACAGCTGACCCTGACGTGATTTGAACACGCAACCTTCTGATCTGGAGTCAGACGCGCTACCGTTGCGCCACAAGGCCAGTCGGCTGCATATGAATGAGCTTGAATGAACGCCATGAGTTGCAGCTAGTGCGCACAAGAATAGAGATAAAAGGACAGGTTGTCTGAGAAATTACACTGCCTTCGAGAACACATATTTCACCAGAACCAATGTGAATCAGCTGAACTGGATGTGATTCGAACACACCACCTACTGATCTGGAGTTAGAAGGGCTACCTTTGCTCCATCTGATCTGATGCTATGTACATTAATTATTGGAGCATGAATTAAGGGTATTAATGGCAGCAAGTGAGCACCATAATACAGTTGTACAGGCATTTGATCCGACGATAATAGCCCACTTGGAGAACATCTTTCAGAAATTTGCACTGCATGACAGCTGACCCTGACGTGATTTGAACACGCAACCTTCTGATCTGGAGTCAGACGCGCTACCGTTGCGCCACAAGGCCTGTCAGGAGCATGAGAATGAGCTTGAATGAACGGCATCAGTTGCAGCTAGTGCGCACCAGAATAGAGATTAAAAGGACATTTTGTCTGAGAATTTATACAGCTTTTGAGAAACCGTTTGTCACAAGAACTAGTGTAAATCAGCTTACCTTGACATGATTTGAAGCCGCAAGCTTCCCAGTTGGAGTCAGACACGCTACTGTTCCGCCACATGGTCTATTTTTCAGATTTATTTGAGCTTGAATTAAGGGCATCAGTGGCAACTAGTGAGCACCAACGATTTGTAGTACTGTCATTTGATCTGAGAATAATATCCCATTTGGAGAAACCTCTCGTGAAATTTGCACTGGAAGACAGCTGACCTTGACTTGATAAAACACGCAACCTTCTGATCTGGAGTCAGACGCGCTACCATTGTGCCAAAAGTCCTAATGCTGGCTTAAATTTGAGATTGAATGAAGGGCAACAGTTGCTGCTAGTGTTCACCAATGATTTCTTTTGATCTGAGGATAAATGCCCAATCTGAAAACATTTTTTGTGAAATTTCAACTGTATGACAGCTGACCCTGACGTGATTTGAACACGCAACCTTCTGATCTGGAGTCAGACGCGCTACCGTTGCGCCACAAGACCAGTCGGCTGAATATGAATGAGCTTGAATGAATGCCATGAGTTGCAGCTAGTGCGCACCAGAATAGAGATAAAAGGGCAGGTTGTCTGAGAAATTACACTGCCTTGGAGAACACATATTTCACCAGAACCAATGTGAATCGAACACACCACCTACTGATCTGGAGTTAGAAGGGCTACCGTTGCTCCATCTGATCTGATACTATGTACATTAATTATTTGAGAATGAATTAAGGGCATTAATGGCAGCAAGTGAGCACCAAAATTCAGTTGTACAGGCATTTGATCTGACGATAATATCCCACTTGGAAAACATCTTTCAGAAATTTGCACTGCATGACAGCTGACCCTGACGTGATTTGAACAGGCAACCTTCTGATCTGGAGGCAGACGCGCTACCGCTGCGCCACAAGGCCTGTCTGGAGCATGAGAATGAGCTTGAATGAACGGCATCAGTTGCAGCTAGTGCGCACCAGAATAGAGATTAAAAGGACACTTTGTCTGAGAATTTATACAGCTTTTGAGAAACCGTTTGTCACAAGAAGACCTTGACATGATTTGAAGCCGCAAGCTTCCCAGTTGGAGTCAGACACGCTACTGTTCCGCCACATGGTCTATTTTTCAGATTTATTTGAGCTTGAATTAAGGGCATCAGTGGCAACTAGTGAGCACCAACGATTTGTAGTACTGTCATTTGATCTGAGAATAATATCCCATTTGGAGAAACCTCTCGTGAAATTTGCACTGGAAGACAGCTGACCTTGACTTGATAAAACACGCAACCTTCTGATCTGGAGTCAGACGCGCTACCATTGTGCCAAAAGTCCTAATGCTCGCTTTTTGAGATTGAATGAAGGGCAACAGTTGCTGCTAGTGTTCACCAATAATCAGTGATGATTTCTTTTGATCTGAGGATAAATGCCCAATCTGAAAACATTTTTTCTGAAATTTCAACTGTATGACAGCTGACCCTGACGTGATTTGAACACGCAACCTTCTGATCTGGAGTCAGACGCTCTACCGTTGCGCCACAAGGCCAGTCGGCTGCATATGAATGAGCTTGAATGAACGCCATGAGTTGCAGCTAGTGCGCACCAGAATAGAGATAAAAGGACAGGTTGTCTGAGAAATTACACTGCCTTCGAGAACACATATTTCACCAGAACCAATGTGAATCGAACACACCACCTACTGATCTGGAGTTAGAAGGGCTACCGTTGCTCCATCTGATCTGATACTATGTACATTAATTATTTGAGCATGAATGAAGGGCATTAATGGCAGCAAGTGAGCACCAAAATTCAGTTGTACAGGCATTTGATCCGACGATAATATCCCACTTGGAGAACATCTTTCAGAAATTTGCACTGCATGACAGCTGACCCTGACGTGATTTGAACAGGCAACCTTCTGATCTGGAGTCAGACACGCTACCGTTGCGCCACAAGGCCTGTCGGGAGCATGAGAATGAGCTTGAATGAACGGCATCAGTTGCAGCTAGTGCGCACCAGAATAGAGATTAAAAGGACATTTTGTCTGAGAATTTATACAGCTTTTGAGAAACCGTTTGTCACAAGGAGACCTTGACATGATTTGAAGCCGCAAGCTTCCCAGCTGGAGTCAGACACGCTACTGTTCCGCCACATGGTCTATTTTTCAGATTTATTTGAGCTTGAATTAAGGGCATCAGTGGCAACTAGTGAGCACCAACGATTTGTAGTACTGTCATTTGATCTGAGAATAATATCCCATTTGGAGAAACCTCTCGTGAAATTTGCACTGGAAGACAGCTGACCTTGACTTGATAAAACACGCAACCTTCTGATCTGGAGTCAGACGCGCTACCATTGTGCCAAAAGTCCTAATGCTCGCTTAAATTTGAGATTGAATGAAGGGCAACAGTTGCTGCTAGTGTTCACCAATATTCAGTGATGATTTCTTTTGATCTGAGGATAAATGCCCAATCTGAAAACATTTTTTGAGAAATTTCAACTGTATGACAGCTGACCCTGACGTGATTTGAACACGCAACCTTCTGATCTGGAGTCAGACGCGCTACCGTTGCGCCACAAGGCCAGTCGGCTGCATAAGAATGAGCTTGAATGAACGCCATGAGTTGCAGCTAGTGTGCACCAGAATAGAGATAAAAGGACAGGTTGTCTGAGAATTTACACTGCCTTCGAGAACACATATTTCACCAGAACCAATGTGAATCAGCTGAACTGGATGTGATTCGAACACACCACCTAGTGATCTGGAGTTAGAAGGGCTACCTTTGCTCCATCTGATCTGATGCTATGTACATTAATTATTTGAGCATGAATTAAGGGCATTAATGGCAGCAAGTGAGCACCAAAATTAAGTTGTACAGGCATTTGATCCGACGATAATATCCCACTTGGAGAACATCTTTCAGAAATTTGCACTGCATGACAGCTGACCCTGACGTGATTTGAACACGCAACCTTCTGATCTGGAGTCAGACGCGCTACCGTTGCGCCACAAGGCCTGTCAGGAGCATGAGAATGAGCTTGAATGAACGGCATCAGTTGCAGCTAGTGCGCACCAGAATAGAGATTAAAAGGACATTTTGTCTGAGAATTTATACAGCTTTTGAGAAACCGTTTGTCACAAGAACTAGTGTAAATCAGCTTACCTTGACATGATTTGAAGCCGCAAGCTTCCCAGTTGGAGTCAGACACGCTACTGTTCCGCCACATGGTCTATTTTTCAGATTTATTTGAGCTTGAATTAAGGGCATCAGTGGCAACTAGTGAGCACCAACGATTTGTAGTACTGTCATTTGATCTGAGAATAATATCCCATTTGGAGAAACCTCTCGTGAAATTTGCACTGGAAGACAGCTGACCTTGACTTGATAAAACACGCAACCTTCTGATCTGGAGTCAGACGCGCTACCATTGTGCCAAAAGTCCTAATGCTCGCTTAAATTTGAGATTGAATGAAGGGCAACAGTTGCTGCTAGTGTTCACCAATAATCAGTGATGATTTCTTTTGATCTGAGGATAAATGCCCAATCTAAAAACATTTTTTGTGAAATTTCAACTGTATGACAGCTGACCCTGACGTGATTTGAACACGCAACCTTCTGATCTGGAGTCAGACGCGCTACTGTTGCACCACAAGGCCAGTCGGCTGCATATGAATGAGCTTGAATGAACGCCATGAGTTGCAGCTAGTGCGCACCAGAATAGAGATAAAAGGACAGGTTGTCTGAGAAATTACACTGCCTTCGAGAACACATATTTCACCAGAACCAATGTGAATCAGCTGAACTGGATGTGATTCGAACACACCACCTACTGATCTGGAGTTAGAAGGGCTACCTTTGCTCCATCTGATCTGATGCTATGTACATTAATTATTTGAGCATGAATTAAGGGCATTAATGGCAGCAAGTGAGCACCAATATTCAGTTGTACAGGCATTTGATCCGACGATAATATCCCACTTGGAGAACATCTTTCAGAAATTTGCACGGCATGACAGCTGACCCTGACGTGATTTGAACACGCAACCTTCTGATCTGGAGTCAGACGCGCTACCGTTGCGCCACAAGGCCTGTCGGGAGCAAGAGAATGAGCTTGAATGAACGCCATCAGTTGCAGCTAGTGCGCACCAGAATAGAGATTAAAAGGACATTTTGTCTGAGAATTTATACAGCTTTTGAGAAACCGTTTGTCACAAGAACTAGTGTAAATCAGCTTACCTTGACATGATTTGAAGCCGCAAGCTTCCCAGTTGGAGTCAGACACGCTACTGTTCCGCCACATGGTCTATTTTTCCGATTTATTTGAGCTTGAATTAAGGGCATCAGTGGCAACTAGTGAGCACCAACGATTTGTAGTACTGTCATTTGATCTGAGAATAATATCCCATTTGGAGAAACCTCTCGTGAAATTTGCACTGGAAGACAGCTGACCTTGACTTGATAAAACACGCAACCTTCTGATCTGGAGTCAGACGCTCTACCATTGTGCCAAAAGTCCCAATGCTCGCTTAAATTTGAGATTGAATGAAGGGCAACAGTTGCTGCTAGTGTTCACCAATATTCAGTGATGATTTCTTTTGATCTGAGGATAAATGCCCAATCTGAAAACATTTGTTGTGAAATTTCAACTGTATGACAGCTGACCCTGACGTGATTTGAACACGCAACCTTCTGATCTGGAGTCAGACGCGCTACCGTTACGCCACAAGGCCAGTCGGCTGCATATGAATGAGCTTGAATGAACGGCATCAGTTGCAGCTAGTGCGCACCAGAATAGAGATTAAAAGGACATTTTGTCTGAGAATTTATACAGCTTTTGAGAAACCGTTTGTCACAAGAACTAGTGTAAATCAGCTTACCTTGACATGATTTGAAGCCGCAAGCTTCCCAGTTGGAGTCAGACACGCTACTGTTCCGCCACATGGTCTATTTTTCAGATTTATTTGAGCTTGAATTAAGGGCATCAGTGGCAACTAGTGAGCACCAACGATTTGTAGTACTGTCATTTGATCTGAGAATAATATCCCATTTGGAGAAACCTCTCGTGAAATTTGCACTGGAAGACAGCTGACCTTGACTTGATAAAACACGCAACCTTCTGATCTGGAGTCAGACGCGCTACCATTGTGCCAAAAGTCCTAATGCTCGCTTAAATTTGAGATTGAATGAAGGGCAACAGATGCTGCTAGTGTTCACCAATAATCAGTGATGATTTCTTTTGATCTGAGGATAAATGCCCAATCTGAAAACATTTTTTGTGAAATTTCAACTGTATGACAGCTGACACTGATGTGATTTGAACACGCAACCTTCTGATCTGGAGTCAGACGCGCTACCGTTTCGCCACAAGGCCAGTCGGCTGCATATGAATGAGCTTGAATGAACGCCATGTGTTGCAGCTAGTGCGCACCAGAATAGAGATAAAAGGACATTATGTCTGAGAATTTATACAGCTTTTGAGAAACCGTTTGTCACAAGAACTAGTGTAAATCAGCTTACCTTGACATGATTTGAAGCCGCAAGCTTCTCAGTTGGAGTCAGACACGCTACTGTTCCGCCACATGGTCTATTTTTCAGATTTATTTGAGCTTGAATTAAGGGCATCAGTGGCAACTAGTGAGCACCAACGATTTGTAGTACTGTCATTTGATCTGAGAATAATATCCCATTTGGAGAAACCTCTGGTGAAATTTGCACTGGAAGACAGCTGACCTTGACTTGATAAAACACGCAACCTTCTGATCTGGAGTCAGACGCGCTACCATTGTGCCAGAAGTCCTAATGCTCGCTTAAATTTGAGATTGAATGAAGGGCAACAGTTGCTGCTAGTGTTCACCAATAATCAGTGATGATTTCTTTTGATCTGAGGATAAATGCCCAATCTGAAAACATTTGTTGTGAAATTTCAACTGTATGACAGCTGACCCTGACGTGATTTGAACACGCAACCTTCTGATCTGGAGTCAGACGCGCTACCGTTGCGCCACAAGGCCAGTCGGCTGCACATGAATGAGCTTGAATGAACGCCATGAGTTGCAGCTAGTGCGCACCAGAATAGAGATAAAAGGACAGGTTGTCTGAGAAATTACACTGCCTTCGAGAACACATATTTCACCAGAACCAATGTGAATCAGCTGAACTGGATGTGATTCGAACACACCACCTACTGATCTGGAGTTAGAAGGGCTACCGTTGCTCCATCTGATCTGATACTATGTACATTAATTATTTGAGCATGAATTAAGGGCATTAATGGCAGCAAGTGAGCACCAAAATTCAGTTGTACAGGCATTTGATCCGACGATAATATCCCACTTGGAGAACATCTTTCAGAAATTTACACTGCATGACAGCTGACCCTGACGTGATTTGAACACGCAACCTTCTGATCTGGAGTCAGACGCGCTACCGTTGCGCCACAAGGCCTGTCGGGTAACATGAGAATGAGCTTGAATGAACGCCATCAGTTGCAGCTAGTGCGCACCAGAATAGAGATTAAAAGGACATTTTGTCTGAGAATTTATACAGCTTTTGAGAAACCGTTTGTCACAAGAACTAGTGTAAATCAGCTTACCTTGACATGATTTGAAGCCGCAAGCTTCCCAGTTGGAGTCAGACACGCTACTGTTCCGCCACATGGTCTATTTTTCCGATTTATTTGAGCTTGAATTAAGGGCATCAGTGGCAACTAGTGAGCACCAACGATTTGTAGTACTGTCATTTGATCTGAGAATAATATCCCATTTGGAGAAACCTCTGGTGAAATTTGCACTGGAAGACAGCTGACCTTGACTTGATAAAACACGCAACCTTCTGATCTGGAGTCAGACGCGCTACCATTGTGCCAAAAGTCCTAATGCTCGCTTAAATTTGAGATTGAATGAAGGGCAACAGTTGCTGCTAGTGTTCACCAATAATCAGTGATGATTTCTTTTGATCTGAGGATAAATGCCCAATCTGAAAACATTTTTTGTGAAATTTCAACTGTATGACAGCTGACCCTGACGTGATTTGAACACGCAACCTTCTGATCTGGAGTCAGACGCGCTACCGTTGCGCCACAAGGCCAGTCTGCTGCATATGAATGAGCTTGAATGAACGCCATGAGTTGCAGCTAGTGCGCACCAGAATAGAGATAAAAGGACAGGTTGTCTGAGAAATTACACTGCCTTCGAGAACACATATTTCACCAGAACCAATGTGAATCAGCTGAACTGGATGTGATTCGAACACACCACCTACTGATCTGGAGTTAGAAGGGCTACCTTTGCTCCATCTGATCTGATGCTACGTACATTAATTATTTGAGCATGAATTAAGGGCATTAATGGCAGCAAGTGAGCACCAAAATTCAGTTGTACAGGCATTTGATCCGACGATAATATCCCACTTGGAGAACATCTTTCAGAAATTTGCACTGCATGACAGCTGACCCTGACGTGATTTGAACACACAACCTTCTGATCTGGAGTCAGACGCACTACCGTTGCGCCACAAGGCCTGCAGGGAGCATGAGAATGAGCTTGAATGAACGCCATCAGTTGCAGCTAGTGCGCATCAGAATAGAGATTAAAAGGACATTTTGTCTGAGAATTTATACAGCTTTTGAGAAACCGTTTGTCACAAGAACTAGTGTAAATCAGCTTACCTTGACATGATTTGAAGCCGCAAGCTTCCCAGTTGGAGTCAGACACGCTACTGTTCCGCCACATGGTCTATTTTTCAGATTTATTTGAGCTTGAATTAAGGGCATCTGTGGCAACTAGTGAGCACCAACGATTTGTAGTACTGTCATTTGATCTGAGAATAATATCCCATTTGGAGAAACCTCTCGTGAAATTTGCACTGGAAGACAGCTGACCTTGACTTGATAAAACACGCAACCTTCTGATCTGGAGTCAGACGCGCTACCATTGTGCCAAAAGTCCTAATGCTCGCTTAAATTTGAGATTGAATGACGGGCAACAGTTGCTGCTAGTGTTCACCAATAATTAGTGATGATTTCTTTTGATCTGAGGATAAATGGCCAATCTGAAAACATTTTTTGTGAAATTTCAACTGTATGACACCTGACCCTGACGTGATTTGAACACGCAACCTTCTGATCTGGAGTCAGACGCGCTACCGTTGCGCCACAAGGCCAGTCGGCTGCATATGAATGAGCTTGAATGAACGGCATCAGTTGCAGCTAGTGCGCACCAGAATAGAGATTAAAAGGACATTTTGTCTGAGAATTTATACAGCTTTTGAGAAACCGTTTGTCACAAGAACTAGTGTAAATCAGCTTACCTTGACATGATTTGAAGCCGCAAGCTTCCCAGTTGGAGTCAGACACGCTACTGTTCCGCCACATGGTCTATTTTTCAGATTTATTTGAGCTTGAATTAAGGGCATCAGTGGCAACTAGTGAGCACCAACGATTTGTAGTACTGTCATTTGATCTGAGAATAATATCCCATTTGGAGAAACCTCTCGTGAAATTTGCACTGGAAGACAGCTGACCTTGACTTGATAAAACACGCAACCTTCTGATCTGGAGTCAGACGCGCTACCATTGTGCCAAAAGTCCTAATGCTAGCTTAAATTTGAGATTGAATGAAGGGCAACAGTTGCTGCTAGTGTTCACCAATAATCAGTGATGATTTCTTTTGATCTGAGGATAAATGCCCAATCTGAAAAATTTTTTTGTGAAATTTCAACTGTATGACAGCTGACCCTGACGTGATTTGAACACGCAACCTTCTGATCTGGAGTCAGACGCGCTACCGTTTCGCCACAAGGCCAGTCGGCTGAATATGAATGAGCTTGAATGAACGCCATGAGTTGCAGCTAGTGCGCACCAGAATAGAGATAAAAGGACAGGTTGTCTGAGAAATTACACTGCCTTCGAGAACACATATTTCACCAGAACCAATGTGAATCAGCTGAACTGGATGTGATTCGAACACACCACCTACTGATCTGGAGTTAGAAGGGCTACCTTTGCTCCATCTGATCTGATGCTATGTACATTAATTATTTGAGCATGAATTAAGGGCATTAATGGCAGCAAGTGAGCACCAAAATTCAGTTGTACAGGCATTTGATCCGACGATAATATCCCACTTGGAGAACATCTTTCAGAAATTTGCACTGCATGACAGCTGACCCTGACGTGATTTGAACACGCAACCTTCTGATCTGGAGTCAGACGCGCTACCGTTGCGCCACAAGGCCTGTCGGGAGCAAAAGAATGAGCTTGAATGAACGCCATGAGTTGCAGCTAGTGCGCACCAGAATAGAGATAAAAGGACAGGTTGTCTGAGAAAGTACACTGCCTTCGAGAACACATATTTCACCAGAACCAATGTGAATCAGCTGAACTGGATGTGATTCGAACACACCACCTACTGATCTGGAGTTAGAAGGGCTACCTTTGCTCCATCTGATCTGATGCTACGTACATTAATTATTTGAGCATGAATTAAGGGCATTAATGGCAGCAAGTGAGCACCAAAATTCAGTTGTACAGGCATTTGATCCGACGATAATATCCCACTTGGAGAACATCTTTCAGAAATTTGCACTGCATGACAGCTGACCCTGACGTGATTTGAACACACAACCTTCTGATCTGGAGTCAGACGCGCTACCGTTGCTCCACAAGGCCTGTCGGGTAACATGAGAATGAGCTTGAATGAACGCCATCAGTTGCAGCTAATGCGCACCAGAATAGAGATTAAAAGGACATTTTGTCTGAGAATTTATACAGCTTTTGAGTAACCGTTTGTCACAAGAACTAGTGTAAATCAGCTTACCTTGACATGATTTGAAGCCGCAAGCTTCCCAGTTGGAGTCAGACACGCTACTGTTCCGCCACATGGTCTATTTTTCAGATTTATTTGAGCTTGAATTAAGGGCATCAGTGGCAACTAGTGAGCACCAACGATTTGTAGTACTGTCATTTGATCTGAGAATAATATCCCATTTGGAGAAACCTCTCGTGAAATTTGCA
Organism: Micromesistius poutassou; assembly: GCF_964030765.1. Classification (NCBI taxonomy): domain Eukaryota; kingdom Metazoa; phylum Chordata; class Actinopteri; order Gadiformes; family Gadidae; genus Micromesistius; species Micromesistius poutassou. The sequence goes on from NC_140292.1 coordinate 2,494,766, forward strand.
CTGGAAGACAGCTGACCTTGACTTGATAAAACACGCAACCTTCTGATCTGGAGTCAGACGCGCTACCATTGTGCCAAAAGTCCTAATGCTCGCTTAAATTTGAGATTGAATGAAGGGCAACAGTTGCTGCTAGTGTTCACCAATAATCAGTGATGATTTCTTTTGATCTGAGGATAAATGCCCAATCTGAAAACATTTTTTGTGAAATTTCAACTGTATGACAGCTGACCCTGACGTGATTTGAACACGCAACCTTCTGATCTGGAGTCAGACGCGCTACCGTTGCGCCACAAGGCCAGTCGACTGCATATGAATGAGCTTGAATGAACGCCATGAGTTGCAGCTAGTGCGCAACAGAATAGAGATAAAAGGACAGGTTGTCTGAGAAATGACACTGCCTTCGAGAACACATATTTCACCAGAACCAATGTGAATCAGCTGAACTGGATGTGATTCGAACACACCACCTACTGATCTGGAGTTAGAAGGGCTACCTCTGCTCCATCTGATCTGATGCTACGTACATTAATTATTTGAGCATGAATTAAGGGCATTAATGGCAGCAAGTGAGCACCAAAATTCAGTTGTACAGGCATTTGATCCGACGATAATATCCCACTTGGAGAACATCTTTCAGAAATTTGCACTGCATGACAGCTGACCCTGACGTGATTTGAACACGCAACCTTCTGATCTGGAGTCAGACGCGCTACCGTTGCGCCACAAGGCCTGTCAGGAGCATGAGAATGAGCTTGAATGAACGGCATCAGTTGCAGCTAGTGCGCACCAGAATAGAGATTAAAAGGACATTTTGTCTGAGAATTTATACAGCTTTTGAGAAACCGTTTGTCACAAGAACTAGTGTAAATCAGCTTACCTTGACATGATTTGAAGCCGCAAGCTTCCCAGTTGGAGTCAGACACGCTACTGTTCCGCCACATGGTCTATTTTTCAGATTTATTTGAGCTTGAATTAAGGGCATCAGTGGCAACTAGTGAGCACCAACGATTTGTAGTACTGTCATTTGATCTGAGAATAATATCCCATTTGGAGAAACCTCTCGTGAAATTTGCACTGGAAGACAGCTGACCTTGACTTGATAAAACACGCAACCTTCTGATCTGGAGTCAGACGCGCTACCATTGTGCCAAAAGTCCTAATGCTCGCTTAAATTTGAGATTGAATGAAGGGCAACAGTTGCTGCTAGTGTTCACCAATAATCAGTGATGATTTCTTTTGATCTGAGGATAAATGCCCAATCTGAAAACATTTTTTGTGAAATTTCAACTGTATGACAGCTGACACTGACGTGATTTGAACACGCAACCTTCTGATCTGGAGTCAGACGCGCTACCGTTTCGCCACAAGGCCAGTCGGCTGCATTTGAATGAGCTTGAATGAACGCCATGAGTTGCAGCTAGTGCGCACCAGAATAGAGATAAAAGGACATTATGTCTGAGAATTTATACAGCTTTTGAGAAACCGTTTGTCACAAGAACTAGTGTAAATCAGCTTACCTTGACATGATTTGAAGCCGCAAGCTTCTCAGTTGGAGTCAGACACGCTACTGTTCCGCCACATGGTCTATTTTTCAGATTTATTTGAGCTTGAATTAAGGGCATCAGTGGCAACTAGTGAGCACCAACGATTTGTAGTACTGTCATTTGATCTGAGAATAATATCCCATTTGGAGAAACCTCTGGTGAAATTTGCACTGGAAGACAGCTGACCTTGACTTGATAAAACACGCAACCTTCTGATCTGGAGTCAGACGCGCTACCATTGTGCCAAAAGTCCTAATGCTCGCTTAAATTTGAGATTGAATGAAGGGCAACAGTTGCTGCTAGTGTTCACCAATAATCAGTGATGATTTCTTTTGATCTGAGGATAAATGCCCAATCTGAAAACATTTTTTGTGAAATTTCAACTGTATGACAGCTGACCCTGACGTGATTTGAACACGCAACCTTCTGATCTGGAGTCAGACGCGCTACCGTTGCGCCACAAGGCCAGTCTGCTGCATATGAATGAGCTTGAATGAACGCCATGAGTTGCAGCTAGTGCGCACCAGAATAGAGATAAAAGGACAGGTTGTCTGAGAAAGTACACTGCCTTCGAGAACACATATTTCACCAGAACCAATGTGAATCAGCTGAACTGGATGTGATTCGAACACACCACCTACTGATCTGGAGTTAGAAGGGCTACCTTTGCTCCATCTGATCTGATGCTACGTACATTAATTATTTGAGCATGAATTAAGGGCATTAATGGCAGCAAGTGAGCACCAAAATTCAGTTGTACAGGCATTTGATCCGACGATAATATCCCACTTGGAGAACATCTTTCAGAAAATTGCACTGCATGACAGCTGACCCTGACGTGATTTGAACACACAACCTTCTGATCTGGAGTCAGACGCGCTACCGTTGCTCCACAAGGCCTGTCGGGTAACATGAGAATGAGCTTGAATGAACGCCATCAGTTGCAGCTAATGCGCACCAGAATAGAGATTAAAAGGACATTTTGTCTGAGAATTTATACAGCTTTTGAGTAACCGTTTGTCACAAGAACTAGTGTAAATCAGCTTACCTTGACATGATTTGAAGCCGCAAGCTTCCCAGTTGGAGTCAGACACGCTACTGTTCCGCCACATGGTCTATTTTTCAGATTTATTTGAGCTTGAATTAAGGGCATCAGTGGCAACTAGTGAGCACCAACGATTTGTAGTACTGTCATTTGATCTGAGAATAATATCCCATTTGGAGAAACCTCTCGTGAAATTTGCACTGGAAGACAGCTGACCTTGACTTGATAAAACACGCAACCTTCTGATCTGGAGTCAGACGCGCTACCATTGTGCCAAAAGTCCTAATGCTCGCTTAAATTTGAGATTGAATGAAGGGCAACAGTTGCTGCTAGTGTTCACCAATAATCAGTGATGATTTCTTTTGATCTGAGGATAAATGCCCAATCTGAAAACATTTTTTGTGAAATTTCAACTGTATGACAGCTGACCCTGACGTGATTTGAACACACCACCTACTGATCTGGAGTTAGAAGGGCTACCTCTGCTCCATCTGATCTGATGCTACGTACATTAATTATTTGAGCATGAATTAAGGGCATTAATGGCAGCAAGTGAGCACCAAAATTCAGTTGTACAGGCATTTGATCCGACGATAATATCCCACTTGGAGAACATCTTTCAGAAATTTGCACTGCATGACAGCTGACCCTGACGTGATTTGAACACGCAACCTTCTGATCTGGAGTCAGACGCGCTACCGTTGCGCCACAAGGCCTGTCAGGAGCATGAGAATGAGCTTGAATGAACGGCATCAGTTGCAGCTAGTGCGCACCAGAATAGAGATTAAAAGGACATTTTGTCTGAGAATTTATACAGCTTTTGAGAAACCGTTTGTCACAAGAACTAGTGTAAATCAGCTTACCTTGACATGATTTGAAGCCGCAAGCTTCCCAGTTGGAGTCAGACACGCTACTGTTCCGCCACATGGTCTATTTTTCAGATTTATTTGAGCTTGAATTAAGGGCATCAGTGGCAACTAGTGAGCACCAACGATTTGTAGTACTGTCATTTGATCTGAGAATAATATCCCATTTGGAGAAACCTCTCGTGAAATTTGCACTGGAAGACAGCTGACCTTGACTTGATAAAACACGCAACCTTCTGATCTGGAGTCAGACGCGCTACCATTGTGCCAAAAGTCCTAATGCTCGCTTAAATTTGAGATTGAATGAAGGGCAACAGTTGCTGCTAGTGTTCACCAATAATCAGTGATGATTTCTTTTGATCTGAGGATAAATGCCCAATCTGAAAACATTTTTTGTGAAATTTCAACTGTATGACAGCTGACACTGACGTGATTTGAACACGCAACCTTCTGATCTGGAGTCAGACGCGCTACCGTTTCGCCACAAGGCCAGTCGGCTGCATTTGAATGAGCTTGAATGAACGCCATGAGTTGCAGCTAGTGCGCACCAGAATAGAGATAAAAGGACATTATGTCTGAGAATTTATACAGCTTTTGAGAAACCGTTTGTCACAAGAACTAGTGTAAATCAGCTTACCTTGACATGATTTGAAGCCGCAAGCTTCTCAGTTGGAGTCAGACACGCTACTGTTCCGCCACATGGTCTATTTTTCAGATTTATTTGAGCTTGAATTAAGGGCATCAGTGGCAACTAGTGAGCACCAACGATTTGTAGTACTGTCATTTGATCTGAGAATAATATCCCATTTGGAGAAACCTCTGGTGAAATTTGCACTGGAAGACAGCTGACCTTGACTTGATAAAACACGCAACCTTCTGATCTGGAGTCAGACGCGCTACCATTGTGCCAAAAGTCCTAATGCTCGCTTAAATTTGAGATTGAATGAAGGGCAACAGTTGCTGCTAGTGTTCACCAATAATCAGTGATGATTTCTTTTGATCTGAGGATAAATGCCCAATCTGAAAACATTTTTTGTGAAATTTCAACTGTATGACAGCTGACCCTGACGTGATTTGAACACGCAACCTTCTGATCTGGAGTCAGACGCGCTACCGTTGCGCCACAAGGCCAGTCTGCTGCACATGAATGAGCTTGAATGAACGCCATGAGTTGCAGCTAGTGCGCACCAGAATAGAGATAAAAGGACAGGTTGTCTGAGAAATTACACTGCCTTCGAGAACACATATTTCACCAGAACCAATGTGAATCAGCTGAACTGGATGTGATTCGAACACACCACCTACTGATCTGGAGTTAGAAGGGCTACCTTTGCTCCATCTGATCTGATGCTATGTACATTAATTATTTGAGCATGAATTAAGGGCATTAATGGCAGCAAGTGAGCACCAAAATTCAGTTGTACAGGCATTTGATCCGACGATAATATCCCACTTGGAGAACATCTTTCAGAAATTTCCACTGCATGACAGCTGACCCTGACGTGATTTGAACACGCAACCTTCTGATCTGGAGTCAGACGCGCTACCGTTGCCCCACAAGGCCTGTCAGGAGCATGAGAATGAGCTTGAATGAACGGCATCAGTTGCAGCTAGTGCGCACCAGAATAGAGATTAAAAGGACATTTTGTCTGAGAATTTATACAGCTTTTGAGAAACCGTTTGTCACAAGAACTAGTGTAAATCAGCTTACCTTGACACGCTACTGTTCCGCCACATGGTCTATTTTTCCGATTTATTTGAGCTTGAATTAAGGGCATCAGTGGCAACTAGTGAGCACCAACGATTTGTAGTACTGTCATTTGATCTGAGAATAATATCCCATTTGGAGAAACCTCTGGTGAAATTTGCACTGGAAGACAGCTGACCTTGACTTGATAAAACACGCAACCTTCTGATCTGGAGTCAGACGCGCTACCATTGTGCCAAAAGTCCTAATGCTCGCTTAAATTTGAGATTGAATGAAGGGCAACAGTTGCTGCTAGTGTTCACCAATAATCAGTGATGATTTCTTTTGATCTGAGGATAAATGCCCAATCTGAAAACATTTTTTGTGAAATTTCAACTGTATGACAGCTGACCCTGACGTGATTTGAACACGCAACCTTCTGATCTGGAGTCAGACGCGCTACCGTTGCGCCACAAGGCCAGTCGTCTGCATATGAATGAGCTTGAATGAACGCCATGAGTTGCAGCTAGTGCGCACCAGAATAGAGATAAAAGGACAGGTTGTCTGAGAAATTACACTGCCTTCGAGAACACATATTTCACCAGAACCAATGTGAATCAGCTGAACTGGATGTGATTCGAACACACCACCTACTGATCTCGAGTTAGAAGGGCTACCGTTGCTCCATCTGATCTGATACTATGTACATTAATTATTTGAGCATGAATTAAGGGCATTAATGGCAGCAAGTGAGCACCAAAATTCTGTTGTACAGGCATTTGATCCGACGATAATATCCCACTTGGAGAACATCTTTCAGAAATTTACACTGCATGACAGCTGACCCTGACGTGATTTGAACACGCAACCTTCTGATCTGGAGTCAGACGCGCTACCGTTGCGCCACAAGGCCTGTCGGGTAACATGAGAATGAGCTTGAATGAACGCCATCAGTTGCAGCTAGTGCGCACCAGAATAGAGATTAAAAGGACATTTTGTCTGAGAATTTATACAGCTTTTGAGAAACCGTTTGTCACAAGAACTAGTGTAAATCAGCTTACCTTGACATGATTTGAAGCCGCAAGCTTCCCAGTTGGAGTCAGACACGCTACTGTTCCGCCACATGGTCTATTTTTCCGATTTATTTGAGCTTGAATTAAGGGCATCAGTGGCAACTAGTGAGCACCAACGATTTGTAGTACTGTCATTTGATCTGAGAATAATATCCCATTTGGAGAAACCTCTGGTGAAATTTGCACTGGAAGACAGCTGACCTTGACTTGATAAAACACGCAACCTTCTGATCTGGAGTCAGACGCGCTACCATTGTGCCAAAAGTCCTAATGCTCGCTTAAATTTGAGATTGAATGAAGGGCAACAGTTGCTGCTAGTGTTCACCAATAATCAGTGATGATTTCTTTTGATCTGAGGATAAATGCCCAATCTGAAAACATTTTTTGTGAAATTTCAACTGTATGACAGCTGACCCTGACGTGATTTGAACACGCAACCTTCTGATCTGGAGTCAGACGCGCTACCGTTGCGCCACAAGGCCAGTCTGCTGCATATGAATGAGCTTGAATGAACGCCATGAGTTGCAGCTAGTGCGCACCAGAATAGAGATAAAAGGACAGGTTGTCTGAGAAATTACACTGCCTTCGAGAACACATATTTCACCAGAACCAATGTGAATCAGCTGAACTGGATGTGATTCGAACACACCACCTACTGATCTGGAGTTAGAAGGGCTACCTTTGCTCCATCTGATCTGATGCTACGTACATTAATTATTTGAGCATGAATTAAGGGCATTAATGGCAGCAAGTGAGCACCAAAATTCAGTTGTACAGGCATTTGATCCGACGATAATATCCCACTTGGAGAACATCTTTCAGAAATTTGCACTGCATGACAGCTGACCCTGACGTGATTTGAACACACAACCTTCTGATCTGGAGTCAGACGCACTACCGTTGCGCCACAAGGCCTGCAGGGAGCATGAGAATGAGCTTGAATGAACGCCATCAGTTGCAGCTAGTGCGCATCAGAATAGAGATTAAAAGGACATTTTGTCTGAGAATTTATACAGCTTTTGAGAAACCGTTTGTCACAAGAACTAGTGTAAATCAGCTTACCTTGACATGATTTGAAGCCGCAAGCTTCCCAGTTGGAGTCAGACACGCTACTGTTCCGCCACATGGTCTATTTTTCAGATTTATTTGAGCTTGAATTAAGGGCATCTGTGGCAACTAGTGAGCACCAACGATTTGTAGTACTGTCATTTGATCTGAGAATAATATCCCATTTGGAGAAACCTCTCGTGAAATTTGCACTGGAAGACAGCTGACCTTGACTTGATAAAACACGCAACCTTCTGATCTGGAGTCAGACGCGCTACCATTGTGCCAAAAGTCCTAATGCTCGCTTAAATTTGAGATTGAATGACGGGCAACAGTTGCTGCTAGTGTTCACCAATAATTAGTGATGATTTCTTTTGATCTGAGGATAAATGGCCAATCTGAAAACATTTTTTGTGAAATTTCAACTGTATGACACCTGACCCTGACGTGATTTGAACACGCAACCTTCTGATCTGGAGTCAGACGCGCTACCGTTGCGCCACAAGGCCAGTCGGCTGCATATGAATGAGCTTGAATGAACGGCATCAGTTGCAGCTAGTGCGCACCAGAATAGAGATTAAAAGGACATTTTGTCTGAGAATTTATACAGCTTTTGAGAAACCGTTTGTCACAAGAACTAGTGTAAATCAGCTTACCTTGACATGATTTGAAGCCGCAAGCTTCCCAGTTGGAGTCAGACACGCTACTGTTCCGCCACATGGTCTATTTTTCAGATTTATTTGAGCTTGAATTAAGGGCATCAGTGGCAACTAGTGAGCACCAACGATTTGTAGTACTGTCATTTGATCTGAGAATAATATCCCATTTGGAGAAACCTCTCGTGAAATTTGCACTGGAAGACAGCTGACCTTGACTTGATAAAACACGCAACCTTCTGATCTGGAGTCAGACGCGCTACCATTGTGCCAAAAGTCCTAATGCTAGCTTAAATTTGAGATTGAATGAAGGGCAACAGTTGCTGCTAGTGTTCACCAATAATCAGTGATGATTTCTTTTGATCTGAGGATAAATGCCCAATCTGAAAAAAAAATTTGTGAAATTTCAACTGTATGACAGCTGACCCTGACGTGATTTGAACACGCAACCTTCTGATCTGGAGTCAGACGCGCTACCGTTTCGCCACAAGGCCAGTCGGCTGAATATGAATGAGCTTGAATGAACGCCATGAGTTGCAGCTAGTGCGCACCAGAATAGAGATAAAAGGACAGGTTGTCTGAGAAATTACACTGCCTTCGAGAACACATATTTCACCAGAACCAATGTGAATCAGCTGAACTGGATGTGATTCGAACACACCACCTACTGATCTGGAGTTAGAAGGGCTACCTTTGCTCCATCTGATCTGATGCTATGTACATTAATTATTTGAGCATGAATTAAGGGCATTAATGGCAGCAAGTGAGCACCAAAATTCAGTTGTACAGGCATTTGATCCGACGATAATATCCCACTTGGAGAACATCTTTCAGAAATTTGCACTGCATGACAGCTGACCCTGACGTGATTTGAACACGCAACCTTCTGATCTGGAGTCAGACGCGCTACCGTTGCGCCACAAGGCCTGTCGGGAGCAAAAGAATGAGCTTGAATGAACGCCATGAGTTGCAGCTAGTGCGCACCAGAATAGAGATAAAAGGACAGGTTGTCTGAGAAAGTACACTGCCTTCGAGAACACATATTTCACCAGAACCAATGTGAATCAGCTGAACTGGATGTGATTCGAACACACCACCTACTGATCTGGAGTTAGAAGGGCTACCTTTGCTCCATCTGATCTGATGCTACGTACATTAATTATTTGAGCATGAATTAAGGGCATTAATGGCAGCAAGTGAGCACCAAAATTCAGTTGTACAGGCATTTGATCCGACGATAATATCCCACTTGGAGAACATCTTTCAGAAATTTGCACTGCATGACAGCTGACCCTGACGTGATTTGAACACACAACCTTCTGATCTGGAGTCAGACGCGCTACCGTTGCTCCACAAGGCCTGTCGGGTAACATGAGAATGAGCTTGAATGAACGCCATCAGTTGCAGCTAATGCGCACCAGAATAGAGATTAAAAGGACATTTTGTCTGAGAATTTATACAGCTTTTGAGTAACCGTTTGTCACAAGAACTAGTGTAAATCAGCTTACCTTGACATGATTTGAAGCCGCAAGCTTCCCAGTTGGAGTCAGACACGCTACTGTTCCGCCACATGGTCTATTTTTCAGATTTATTTGAGCTTGAATTAAGGGCATCAGTGGCAACTAGTGAGCACCAACGATTTGTAGTACTGTCATTTGATCTGAGAATAATATCCCATTTGGAGAAACCTCTCGTGAAATTTGCACTGGAAGACAGCTGACCTTGACTTGATAAAACACGCAACCTTCTGATCTGGAGTCAGACGCGCTACCATTGTGCCAAAAGTCCTAATGCTCGCTTAAATTTGAGATTGAATGAAGGGCAACAGTTGCTGCTAGTGTTCACCAATAATCAGTGATGATTTCTTTTGATCTGAGGATAAATGCCCAATCTGAAAACATTTTTTGTGAAATTTCAACTGTATGACAGCTGACCCTGACGTGATTTGAACACGCAACCTTCTGATCTGGAGTCAGACGCGCTACCGTTGCGCCACAAGGCCAGTCGACTACATATGAATGAGCTTGAATGAACGCCATGAGTTGCAGCTAGTGCGCAACAGAATAGAGATAAAAGGACAGGTTGTCTGAGAAATGACACTGCCTTCGAGAACACATATTTCACCAGAACCAATGTGAATCAGCTGAACTGGATGTGATTCGAACACACCACCTACTGATCTGGAGTTAGAAGGGCTACCTCTGCTCCATCTGATCTGATGCTACGTACATTAATTATTTGAGCATGAATTAAGGGCATTAATGGCAGCAAGTGAGCACCAAAATTCAGTTGTACAGGCATTTGATCCGACGATAATATCCCACTTGGAGAACATCTTTCAGAAATTTGCACTGCATGACAGCTGACCCTGACGTGATTTGAACACGCAACCTTCTGATCTGGAGTCAGACGCGCTACCGTTGCGCCACAAGGCCTGTCAGGAGCATGAGAATGAGCTTGAATGAACGGCATCAGTTGCAGCTAGTGCGCACCAGAATAGAGATTAAAAGGACATTTTGTCTGAGAATTTATACAGCTTTTGAGAAACCGTTTGTCACAAGAACTAGTGTAAATCAGCTTACCTTGACATGATTTGAAGCCGCAAGCTTCCCAGTTGGAGTCAGACACGCTACTGTTCCGCCACATGGTCTATTTTTCAGATTTATTTGAGCTTGAATTAAGGGCATCAGTGGCAACTAGTGAGCACCAACGATTTGTAGTACTGTCATTTGATCTGAGAATAATATCCCATTTGGAGAAACCTCTCGTGAAATTTGCACTGGAAGACAGCTGACCTTGACTTGATAAAACACGCAACCTTCTGATCTGGAGTCAGACGCGCTACCATTGTGCCAAAAGTCCTAATGCTCGCTTAAATTTGAGATTGAATGAAGGGCAACAGTTGCTGCTAGTGTTCACCAATAATCAGTGATGATTTCTTTTGATCTGAGGATAAATGCCCAATCTGAAAACATTTTTTGTGAAATTTCAACTGTATGACAGCTGACACTGACGTGATTTGAACACGCAACCTTCTGATCTGGAGTCAGACGCGCTACCGTTTCGCCACAAGGCCAGTCGGCTGCATATGAATGAGCTTGAATGAACGCCATGAGTTGCAGCTAGTGCGCACCAGAATAGAGATAAAAGGACAGGTTGTCTGAGAAATTACACTGCCTTCGAGAACACATATTTCACCAGAACCAATGTGAATCAGCTGAACTGGATGTGATTCGAACACACCACCTACTGATCTGGAGTTAGAAGGGCTACCTTTGCTCCATCTGATCTGATGCTATGTACATTAATTATTTGAGCATGAATTAAGGGCATTAATGGCAGCAAGTGAGCACCAAAATTCAGTTGTACAGGCATTTGATCCGACGATAATATCCCACTTGGAGAACATCTTTCAGAAATTTCCACTGCATGACAGCTGACCCTGACGTGATTTGAACACGCAACCTTCTGATCTGGAGTCAGACGCGCTACCGTTGCCCCACAAGGCCTGTCAGGAGCATGAGAATGAGCTTGAATGAACGGCATCAGTTGCAGCTAGTGCGCACCAGAATAGAGATTAAAAGGACATTTTGTCTGAGAATTTATACAGCTTTTGAGAAACCGTTTGTCACAAGAACTAGTGTAAATCAGCTTACCTTGACACGCTACTGTTCCGCCACATGGTCTATTTTTCAGATTTATTTGAGCTTGAATTAAGGGCATCAGTGGCAACTAGTGAGCACCAACGATTTGTAGTACTGTCATTTGATCTGAGAATAATATCCCATTTGGAGAAACCTCTCGTGAAATTTGCACTGGAAGACAGCTGACCTTGACTTGATAAAACACGCAACCTTCTGATCTGGAGTCAGACGCGCTACCATTGTGCCAAAAGTCCTAATGCTCGCTTAAATTTGAGATTGAATGAAGGGCAACAGTTGCTGCTAGTGTTCACCAATAATCAGTGATGATTTCTTTTGATCTGAGGATAAATGCCCAATCTGAAAACATTTTTTGTGAAATTTCAACTGTATGACAGCTGACCCTGACGTGATTTGAACACGCAACCTTCTGATCTGGAGTCAGACGCGCTACCGTTGCGCCACAAGGCCAGTCGTCTGCATATGAATGAGCTTGAATGAACGCCATGAGTTGCAGCTAGTGCGCACCAGAATAGAGATAAAAGGACAGGTTGTCTGAGAAATTACACTGCCTTCGAGAACACATTTTTCACCAGAACCAATGTGAATCAGCTGAACTGGATGTGATTCGAACACACCACCTACTGATCTGGAGTTAGAAGGGCTACCTTTGCTCCATCTGATCTGATGCTACGTAAATTAATTATTTGAGCATGAATTAAGGGCATTAATGGCAGCAAGTGAGCACCAAAATTCAGTTGTACAGGCATTTGATCCGACGATAATATCCCACTTGGAGAACATCTTTCAGAAATTTGCACTGCATGACAGCTGACCCTGACGTGATTTGAACACACAACCTTCTGATCTGGAGTCAGACGCACTACCGTTGCGCCACAAGGCCTGCAGGGAGCATGAGAATGAGCTTGAATGAACGCCATCAGTTGCAGCTAGTGCGCATCAGAATAGAGATTAAAAGGACATTTTGTCTGAGAATTTATACAGCTTTTGAGAAACCGTTTGTCACAAGAACTAGTGTAAATCAGCTTACCTTGACATGATTTGAAGCCGCAAGCTTCCCAGTTGGAGTCAGACACGCTACTGTTCCGCCACATGGTCTATTTTTCAGATTTATTTGAGCTTGAATTAAGGGCATCTGTGGCAACTAGTGAGCACCAACGATTTGTAGTACTGTCATTTGATCTGAGAATAATATCCCATTTGGAGAAACCTCTCGTGAAATTTGCACTGGAAGACAGCTGACCTTGACTTGATAAAACACGCAACCTTCTGATCTGGAGTCAGACGCGCTACCATTGTGCCAAAAGTCCTAATGCTCGCTTAAATTTGAGATTGAATGACGGGCAACAGTTGCTGCTAGTGTTCACCAATAATTAGTGATGATTTCTTTTGATCTGAGGATAAATGGCCAATCTGAAAACATTTTTTGTGAAATTTCAACTGTATGACACCTGACCCTGACGTGATTTGAACACGCAACCTTCTGATCTGGAGTCAGACGCGCTACCGTTGCGCCACAAGGCCAGTCGGCTGCATATGAATGAGCTTGAATGAACGGCATCAGTTGCAGCTAGTGCGCACCAGAATAGAGATTAAAAGGACATTTTGTCTGAGAATTTATACAGCTTTTGAGAAACCGTTTGTCACAAGAACTAGTGTAAATCAGCTTACCTTGACATGATTTGAAGCCGCAAGCTTCCCAGTTGGAGTCAGACACGCTACTGTTCCGCCACATGGTCTATTTTTCAGATTTATTTGAGCTTGAATTAAGGGCATCAGTGGCAACTAGTGAGCACCAACGATTTGTAGTACTGTCATTTGATCTGAGAATAATATCCCATTTGGAGAAACCTCTCGTGAAATTTGCACTGGAAGACAGCTGACCTTGACTTGATAAAACACGCAACCTTCTGATCTGGAGTCAGACGCGCTACCATTGTGCCAAAAGTCCTAATGCTAGCTTAAATTTGAGATTGAATGAAGGGCAACAGTTGCTGCTAGTGTTCACCAATAATCAGTGATGATTTCTTTTGATCTGAGGATAAATGCCCAATCTGAAAAAAATTTTTGTGAAATTTCAACTGTATGACAGCTGACCCTGACGTGATTTGAACACGCAACCTTCTGATCTGGAGTCAGACGCGCTACCGTTTCGCCACAAGGCCAGTCGGCTGAATATGAATGAGCTTGAATGAACGCCATGAGTTGCAGCTAGTGCGCACCAGAATAGAGATAAAAGGACAGGTTGTCTGAGAAATTACACTGCCTTCGAGAACACATATTTCACCAGAACCAATGTGAATCAGCTGAACTGGATGTGATTCGAACACACCACCTACTGATCTGGAGTTAGAAGGGCTACCTTTGCTCCATCTGATCTGATGCTATGTACATTAATTATTTGAGCATGAATTAAGGGCATTAATGGCAGCAAGTGAGCACCAAAATTCAGTTGTACAGGCATTTGATCCGACGATAATATCCCACTTGGAGAACATCTTTCAGAAATTTGCACTGCATGACAGCTGACCCTGACGTGATTTGAACACGCAACCTTCTGATCTGGAGTCAGACGCGCTACCGTTGCGCCACAAGGCCTGTCGGGAGCAAAAGAATGAGCTTGAATGAACGCCATGAGTTGCAGCTAGTGCGCACCAGAATAGAGATAAAAGGACAGGTTGTCTGAGAAAGTACACTGCCTTCGAGAACACATATTTCACCAGAACCAATGTGAATCAGCTGAACTGGATGTGATTCGAACACACCACCTACTGATCTGGAGTTAGAAGGGCTACCTTTGCTCCATCTGATCTGATGCTACGTACATTAATTATTTGAGCATGAATTAAGGGCATTAATGGCAGCAAGTGAGCACCAAAATTCAGTTGTACAGGCATTTGATCCGACGATAATATCCCACTTGGAGAACATCTTTCAGAAAATTGCACTGCATGACAGCTGACCCTGACGTGATTTGAACACACAACCTTCTGATCTGGAGTCAGACGCGCTACCGTTGCTCCACAAGGCCTGTCGGGTAACATGAGAATGAGCTTGAATGAACGCCATCAGTTGCAGCTAATGCGCACCAGAATAGAGATTAAAAGGACATTTTGTCTGAGAATTTATACAGCTTTTGAGTAACCGTTTGTCACAAGAACTAGTGTAAATCAGCTTACCTTGACATGATTTGAAGCCGCAAGCTTCCCAGTTGGAGTCAGACACGCTACTGTTCCGCCACATGGTCTATTTTTCAGATTTATTTGAGCTTGAATTAAGGGCATCAGTGGCAACTAGTGAGCACCAACGATTTGTAGTACTGTCATTTGATCTGAGAATAATATCCCATTTGGAGAAACCTCTCGTGAAATTTGCACTGGAAGACAGCTGACCTTGACTTGATAAAACACGCAACCTTCTGATCTGGAGTCAGACGCGCTACCATTGTGCCAAAAGTCCTAATGCTCGCTTAAATTTGAGATTGAATGAAGGGCAACAGTTGCTGCTAGTGTTCACCAATAATCAGTGATGATTTCTTTTGATCTGAGGATAAATGCCCAATCTGAAAACATTTTTTGTGAAATTTCAACTGTATGACAGCTGACCCTGACGTGATTTGAACACGCAACCTTCTGATCTGGAGTCAGACGCGCTACCGTTGCGCCACAAGGCCAGTCGACTGCATATGAATGAGCTTGAATGAACGCCATGAGTTGCAGCTAGTGCGCAACAGAATAGAGATAAAAGGACAGGTTGTCTGAGAAATGACACTGCCTTCGAGAACACATATTTCACCAGAACCAATGTGAATCAGCTGAACTGGATGTGATTCGAACACACCACCTACTGATCTGGAGTTAGAAGGGCTACCTCTGCTCCATCTGATCTGATGCTACGTACATTAATTATTTGAGCATGAATTAAGGGCATTAATGGCAGCAAGTGAGCACCAAAATTCAGTTGTACAGGCATTTGATCCGACGATAATATCCCACTTGGAGAACATCTTTCAGAAATTTGCACTGCATGACAGCTGACCCTGACGTGATTTGAACACGCAACCTTCTGATCTGGAGTCAGACGCGCTACCGTTGCGCCACAAGGCCTGTCAGGAGCATGAGAATGAGCTTGAATGAACGGCATCAGTTGCAGCTAGTGCGCACCAGAATAGAGATTAAAAGGACATTTTGTCTGAGAATTTATACAGCTTTTGAGAAACCGTTTGTCACAAGAACTAGTGTAAATCAGCTTACCTTGACATGATTTGAAGCCGCAAGCTTCCCAGTTGGAGTCAGACACGCTACTGTTCCGCCACATGGTCTATTTTTCAGATTTATTTGAGCTTGAATTAAGGGCATCAGTGGCAACTAGTGAGCACCAACGATTTGTAGTACTGTCATTTGATCTGAGAATAATATCCCATTTGGAGAAACCTCTCGTGAAATTTGCACTGGAAGACAGCTGACCTTGACTTGATAAAACACGCAACCTTCTGATCTGGAGTCAGACGCGCTACCATTGTGCCAAAAGTCCTAATGCTCGCTTAAATTTGAGATTGAATGAAGGGCAACAGTTGCTGCTAGTGTTCACCAATAATCAGTGATGATTTCTTTTGATCTGAGGATAAATGCCCAATCTGAAAACATTTTTTGTGAAATTTCAACTGTATGACAGCTGACACTGACGTGATTTGAACACGCAACCTTCTGATCTGGAGTCAGACGCGCTACCGTTTCGCCACAAGGCCAGTCGGCTGCATTTGAATGAGCTTGAATGAACGCCATGAGTTGCAGCTAGTGCGCACCAGAATAGAGATAAAAGGACATTATGTCTGAGAATTTATACAGCTTTTGAGAAACCGTTTGTCACAAGAACTAGTGTAAATCAGCTTACCTTGACATGATTTGAAGCCGCAAGCTTCTCAGTTGGAGTCAGACACGCTACTGTTCCGCCACATGGTCTATTTTTCAGATTTATTTGAGCTTGAATTAAGGGCATCAGTGGCAACTAGTGAGCACCAACGATTTGTAGTACTGTCATTTGATCTGAGAATAATATCCCATTTGGAGAAACCTCTGGTGAAATTTGCACTGGAAGACAGCTGACCTTGACTTGATAAAACACGCAACCTTCTGATCTGGAGTCAGACGCGCTACCATTGTGCCAAAAGTCCTAATGCTCGCTTAAATTTGAGATTGAATGAAGGGCAACAGTTGCTGCTAGTGTTCACCAATAATCAGTGATGATTTCTTTTGATCTGAGGATAAATGCCCAATCTGAAAACATTTTTTGTGAAATTTCAACTGTATGACAGCTGACCCTGACGTGATTTGAACACGCAACCTTCTGATCTGGAGTCAGACGCGCTACCGTTGCGCCACAAGGCCAGTCTGCTGCATATGAATGAGCTTGAATGAACGCCATGAGTTGCAGCTAGTGCGCACCAGAATAGAGATAAAAGGACAGGTTGTCTGAGAAATTACACTGCCTTCGAGAACACATATTTCACCAGAACCAATGTGAATCAGCTGAACTGGATGTGATTCGAACACACCACCTACTGATCTGGAGTTAGAAGGGCTACCTTTGCTCCATCTGATCTGATGCTATGTACATTAATTATTTGAGCATGAATTAAGGGCATTAATGGCAGCAAGTGAGCACCAAAATTCAGTTGTACAGGCATTTGATCCGACGATAATATCCCACTTGGAGAACATCTTTCAGAAATTTCCACTGCATGACAGCTGACCCTGACGTGATTTGAACACGCAACCTTCTGATCTGGAGTCAGACGCGCTACCGTTGCCCCACAAGGCCTGTCAGGAGCATGAGAATGAGCTTGAATGAACGGCATCAGTTGCAGCTAGTGCGCACCAGAATAGAGATTAAAAGGACATTTTGTCTGAGAATTTATACAGCTTTTGAGAAACCGTTTGTCACAAGAACTAGTGTAAATCAGCTTACCTTGACACGCTACTGTTCCGCCACATGGTCTATTTTTCCGATTTATTTGAGCTTGAATTAAGGGCATCAGTGGCAACTAGTGAGCACCAACGATTTGTAGTACTGTCATTTGATCTGAGAATAATATCCCATTTGGAGAAACCTCTGGTGAAATTTGCACTGGAAGACAGCTGACCTTGACTTGATAAAACACGCAACCTTCTGATCTGGAGTCAGACGCGCTACCATTGTGCCAAAAGTCCTAATGCTCGCTTAAATTTGAGATTGAATGAAGGGCAACAGTTGCTGCTAGTGTTCACCAATAATCAGTGATGATTTCTTTTGATCTGAGGATAAATGCCCAATCTGAAAACATTTTTTGTGAAATTTCAACTGTATGACAGCTGACCCTGACGTGATTTGAACACGCAACCTTCTGATCTGGAGTCAGACGCGCTACCGTTGCGCCACAAGGCCAGTCGTCTGCATATGAATGAGCTTGAATGAACGCCATGAGTTGCAGCTAGTGCGCACCAGAATAGAGATAAAAGGACAGGTTGTCTGAGAAATTACACTGCCTTCGAGAACACATATTTCACCAGAACCAATGTGAATCAGCTGAACTGGATGTGATTCGAACACACCACCTACTGATCTGGAGTTAGAAGGGCTACCGTTGCTCCATCTGATCTGATACTATGTACATTAATTATTTGAGCATGAATTAAGGGCATTAATGGCAGCAAGTGAGCACCAAAATTCTGTTGTACAGGCATTTGATCCGACGATAATATCCCACTTAGAGAACATCTTTCAGAAATTTACACTGCATGACAGCTGACCCTGACGTGATTTGAACACGCAACCTTCTGATCTGGAGTCAGACGCGCTACCGTTGCGCCACAAGGCCTGTCGGGTAACATGAGAATGAGCTTGAATGAACGCCATCAGTTGCAGCTAGTGCGCACCAGAATAGAGATTAAAAGGACATTTTGTCTGAGAATTTATACAGCTTTTGAGAAACCGTTTGTCACAAGAACTAGTGTAAATCAGCTTACCTTGACATGATTTGAAGCCGCAAGCTTCCCAGTTGGAGTCAGACACGCTACTGTTCCGCCACATGGTCTATTTTTCCGATTTATTTGAGCTTGAATTAAGGGCATCAGTGGCAACTAGTGAGCACCAACGATTTGTAGTACTGTCATTTGATCTGAGAATAATATCCCATTTGGAGAAACCTCTGGTGAAATTTGCACTGGAAGACAGCTGACCTTGACTTGATAAAACACGCAACCTTCTGATCTGGAGTCAGACGCGCTACCATTGTGCCAAAAGTCCTAATGCTCGCTTAAATTTGAGATTGAATGAAGGGCAACAGTTGCTGCTAGTGTTCACCAATAATCAGTGATGATTTCTTTTGATCTGAGGATAAATGCCCAATCTGAAAACATTTTTTGTGAAATTTCAACTGTATGACAGCTGACCCTGACGTGATTTGAACACGCAACCTTCTGATCTGGAGTCAGACGCGCTACCGTTGCGCCACAAGGCCAGTCTGCTGCATATGAATGAGCTTGAATGAACGCCATGAGTTGCAGCTAGTGCGCACCAGAATAGAGATAAAAGGACAGGTTGTCTGAGAAATTACACTGCCTTCGAGAACACATATTTCACCAGAACCAATGTGAATCAGCTGAACTGGATGTGATTCGAACACACCACCTACTGATCTGGAGTTAGAAGGGCTACCTTTGCTCCATCTGATCTGATGCTACGTACATTAATTATTTGAGCATGAATTAAGGGCATTAATGGCAGCAAGTGAGCACCAAAATTCAGTTGTACAGGCATTTGATCCGACGATAATATCCCACTTGGAGAACATCTTTCAGAAATTTGCACTGCATGACAGCTGACCCTGACGTGATTTGAACACACAACCTTCTGATCTGGAGTCAGACGCACTACCGTTGCGCCACAAGGCCTGCAGGGAGCATGAGAATGAGCTTGAATGAACGCCATCAGTTGCAGCTAGTGCGCATCAGAATAGAGATTAAAAGGACATTTTGTCTGAGAATTTATACAGCTTTTGAGAAACCGTTTGTCACAAGAACTAGTGTAAATCAGCTTACCTTGACATGATTTGAAGCCGCAAGCTTCCCAGTTGGAGTCAGACACGCTACTGTTCCGCCACATGGTCTATTTTTCAGATTTATTTGAGCTTGAATTAAGGGCATCTGTGGCAACTAGTGAGCACCAACGATTTGTAGTACTGTCATTTGATCTGAGAATAATATCCCATTTGGAGAAACCTCTCGTGAAATTTGCACTGGAAGACAGCTGACCTTGACTTGATAAAACACGCAACCTTCTGATCTGGAGTCAGACGCGCTACCATTGTGCCAAAAGTCCTAATGCTCGCTTAAATTTGAGATTGAATGACGGGCAACAGTTGCTGCTAGTGTTCACCAATAATTAGTGATGATTTCTTTTGATCTGAGGATAAATGGCCAATCTGAAAACATTTTTTGTGAAATTTCAACTGTATGACACCTGACCCTGACGTGATTTGAACACGCAACCTTCTGATCTGGAGTCAGACGCGCTACCGTTGCGCCACAAGGCCAGTCGGCTGCATATGAATGAGCTTGAATGAACGGCATCAGTTGCAGCTAGTGCGCACCAGAATAGAGATTAAAAGGACATTTTGTCTGAGAATTTATACAGCTTTTGAGAAACCGTTTGTCACAAGAACTAGTGTAAATCAGCTTACCTTGACATGATTTGAAGCCGCAAGCTTCCCAGTTGGAGTCAGACACGCTACTGTTCCGCCACATGGTCTATTTTTCAGATTTATTTGAGCTTGAATTAAGGGCATCAGTGGCAACTAGTGAGCACCAACGATTTGTAGTACTGTCATTTGATCTGAGAATAATATCCCATTTGGAGAAACCTCTCGTGAAATTTGCACTGGAAGACAGCTGACCTTGACTTGATAAAACACGCAACCTTCTGATCTGGAGTCAGACGCGCTACCATTGTGCCAAAAGTCCTAATGCTAGCTTAAATTTGAGATTGAATGAAGGGCAACAGTTGCTGCTAGTGTTCACCAATAATCAGTGATGATTTCTTTTGATCTGAGGATAAATGCCCAATCTGAAAAAAAATGTTGTGAAATTTCAACTGTATGACAGCTGACCCTGACGTGATTTGAACACGCAACCTTCTGATCTGGAGTCAGACGCGCTACCGTTTCGCCACAAGGCCAGTCGGCTGAATATGAATGAGCTTGAATGAACGCCATGAGTTGCAGCTAGTGCGCACCAGAATAGAGATAAAAGGACAGGTTGTCTGAGAAATTACACTGCCTTCGAGAACACATATTTCACCAGAACCAATGTGAATCAGCTGAACTGGATGTGATTCGAACACACCACCTACTGATCTGGAGTTAGAAGGGCTACCTTTGCTCCATCTGATCTGATGCTATGTACATTAATTATTTGAGCATGAATTAAGGGCATTAATGGCAGCAAGTGAGCACCAAAATTCAGTTGTACAGGCATTTGATCCGACGATAATATCCCACTTGGAGAACATCTTTCAGAAATTTGCACTGCATGACAGCTGACCCTGACGTGATTTGAACACGCAACCTTCTGATCTGGAGTCAGACGCGCTACCGTTGCGCCACAAGGCCTGTCGGGAGCAAAAGAATGAGCTTGAATGAACGCCATGAGTTGCAGCTAGTGCGCACCAGAATAGAGATAAAAGGACAGGTTGTCTGAGAAAGTACACTGCCTTCGAGAACACATATTTCACCAGAACCAATGTGAATCAGCTGAACTGGATGTGATTCGAACACACCACCTACTGATCTGGAGTTAGAAGGGCTACCTTTGCTCCATCTGATCTGATGCTACGTACATTAATTATTTGAGCATGAATTAAGGGCATTAATGGCAGCAAGTGAGCACCAAAATTCAGTTGTACAGGCATTTGATCCGACGATAATATCCCACTTGGAGAACATCTTTCAGAAATTTGCACTGCATGACAGCTGACCCTGACGTGATTTGAACACACAACCTTCTGATCTGGAGTCAGACGCGCTACCGTTGCTCCACAAGGCCTGTCGGGTAACATGAGAATGAGCTTGAATGAACGCCATCAGTTGCAGCTAATGCGCACCAGAATAGAGATTAAAAGGACATTTTGTCTGAGAATTTATACAGCTTTTGAGTAACCGTTTGTCACAAGAACTAGTGTAAATCAGCTTACCTTGACATGATTTGAAGCCGCAAGCTTCCCAGTTGGAGTCAGACACGCTACTGTTCCGCCACATGGTCTATTTTTCAGATTTATTTGAGCTTGAATTAAGGGCATCAGTGGCAACTAGTGAGCACCAACGATTTGTAGTACTGTCATTTGATC
This sequence comes from Micromesistius poutassou, assembly GCF_964030765.1. Classification (NCBI taxonomy): domain Eukaryota; kingdom Metazoa; phylum Chordata; class Actinopteri; order Gadiformes; family Gadidae; genus Micromesistius; species Micromesistius poutassou. Next base: position 2,516,726 of record NC_140292.1, read on the forward strand.
TGAGAATAATATCCCATTTGGAGAAACCTCTCGTGAAATTTGCACTGGAAGACAGCTGACCTTGACTTGATAAAACACGCAACCTTCTGATCTGGAGTCAGACGCGCTACCATTGTGCCAAAAGTCCTAATGCTCGCTTAAATTTGAGATTGAATGAAGGGCAACAGTTGCTGCTAGTGTTCACCAATAATCAGTGATGATTTCTTTTGATCTGAGGATAAATGCCCAATCTGAAAACATTTTTTGTGAAATTTCAACTGTATGACAGCTGACCCTGACGTGATTTGAACACGCAACCTTCTGATCTGGAGTCAGACGCGCTACCGTTGCGCCACAAGGCCAGTCGACTACATATGAATGAGCTTGAATGAACGCCATGAGTTGCAGCTAGTGCGCAACAGAATAGAGATAAAAGGACAGGTTGTCTGAGAAATGACACTGCCTTCGAGAACACATATTTCACCAGAACCAATGTGAATCAGCTGAACTGGATGTGATTCGAACACACCACCTACTGATCTGGAGTTAGAAGGGCTACCTCTGCTCCATCTGATCTGATGCTACGTACATTAATTATTTGAGCATGAATTAAGGGCATTAATGGCAGCAAGTGAGCACCAAAATTCAGTTGTACAGGCATTTGATCCGACGATAATATCCCACTTGGAGAACATCTTTCAGAAATTTGCACTGCATGACAGCTGACCCTGACGTGATTTGAACACGCAACCTTCTGATCTGGAGTCAGACGCGCTACCGTTGCGCCACAAGGCCTGTCAGGAGCATGAGAATGAGCTTGAATGAACGGCATCAGTTGCAGCTAGTGCGCACCAGAATAGAGATTAAAAGGACATTTTGTCTGAGAATTTATACAGCTTTTGAGAAACCGTTTGTCACAAGAACTAGTGTAAATCAGCTTACCTTGACATGATTTGAAGCCGCAAGCTTCCCAGTTGGAGTCAGACACGCTACTGTTCCGCCACATGGTCTATTTTTCAGATTTATTTGAGCTTGAATTAAGGGCATCAGTGGCAACTAGTGAGCACCAACGATTTGTAGTACTGTCATTTGATCTGAGAATAATATCCCATTTGGAGAAACCTCTCGTGAAATTTGCACTGGAAGACAGCTGACCTTGACTTGATAAAACACGCAACCTTCTGATCTGGAGTCAGACGCGCTACCATTGTGCCAAAAGTCCTAATGCTCGCTTAAATTTGAGATTGAATGAAGGGCAACAGTTGCTGCTAGTGTTCACCAATAATCAGTGATGATTTCTTTTGATCTGAGGATAAATGCCCAATCTGAAAACATTTTTTGTGAAATTTCAACTGTATGACAGCTGACACTGACGTGATTTGAACACGCAACCTTCTGATCTGGAGTCAGACGCGCTACCGTTTCGCCACAAGGCCAGTCGGCTGCATATGAATGAGCTTGAATGAACGCCATGAGTTGCAGCTAGTGCGCACCAGAATAGAGATAAAAGGACAGGTTGTCTGAGAAATTACACTGCCTTCGAGAACACATATTTCACCAGAACCAATGTGAATCAGCTGAACTGGATGTGATTCGAACACACCACCTACTGATCTGGAGTTAGAAGGGCTACCTTTGCTCCATCTGATCTGATGCTATGTACATTAATTATTTGAGCATGAATTAAGGGCATTAATGGCAGCAAGTGAGCACCAAAATTCAGTTGTACAGGCATTTGATCCGACGATAATATCCCACTTGGAGAACATCTTTCAGAAATTTCCACTGCATGACAGCTGACCCTGACGTGATTTGAACACGCAACCTTCTGATCTGGAGTCAGACGCGCTACCGTTGCCCCACAAGGCCTGTCAGGAGCATGAGAATGAGCTTGAATGAACGGCATCAGTTGCAGCTAGTGCGCACCAGAATAGAGATTAAAAGGACATTTTGTCTGAGAATTTATACAGCTTTTGAGAAACCGTTTGTCACAAGAACTAGTGTAAATCAGCTTACCTTGACACGCTACTGTTCCGCCACATGGTCTATTTTTCAGATTTATTTGAGCTTGAATTAAGGGCATCAGTGGCAACTAGTGAGCACCAACGATTTGTAGTACTGTCATTTGATCTGAGAATAATATCCCATTTGGAGAAACCTCTCGTGAAATTTGCACTGGAAGACAGCTGACCTTGACTTGATAAAACACGCAACCTTCTGATCTGGAGTCAGACGCGCTACCATTGTGCCAAAAGTCCTAATGCTCGCTTAAATTTGAGATTGAATGAAGGGCAACTGTTGCTGCTAGTGTTCACCAATAATCAGTGATGATTTCTTTTGATCTGAGGATAAATGCCCAATCTGAAAACATTTTTTGTGAAATTTCAACTGTATGACAGCTGACCCTGACGTGATTTGAACACGCAACCTTCTGATCTGGAGTCAGACGCGCTACCGTTGCGCCACAAGGCCAGTCGTCTGCATATGAATGAGCTTGAATGAACGCCATGAGTTGCAGCTAGTGCGCACCAGAATAGAGATAAAAGGACAGGTTGTCTGAGAAATTACACTGCCTTCGAGAACACATTTTTCACCAGAACCAATGTGAATCAGCTGAACTGGATGTGATTCGAACACACCACCTACTGATCTGGAGTTAGAAGGGCTACCTTTGCTCCATCTGATCTGATGCTACGTAAATTAATTATTTGAGCATGAATTAAGGGCATTAATGGCAGCAAGTGAGCACCAAAATTCAGTTGTACAGGCATTTGATCCGACGATAATATCCCACTTGGAGAACATCTTTCAGAAATTTGCACTGCATGACAGCTGACCCTGACGTGATTTGAACACGCAACCTTCTGATCTGGAGTCAGACGCGCTACCGTTGCGCCACAAGGCCAGTCGGCTGCATATGAATGAGCTTGAATGAACGGCATCAGTTGCAGCTAGTGCGCACCAGAATAGAGATTAAAAGGACATTTTGTCTGAGAATTTATACAGCTTTTGAGAAACCGTTTGTCACAAGAACTAGTGTAAATCAGCTTACCTTGACATGATTTGAAGCCGCAAGCTTCCCAGTTGGAGTCAGACACGCTACTGTTCCGCCACATGGTCTATTTTTCAGATTTATTTGAGCTTGAATTAAGGGCATCAGTGGCAACTAGTGAGCACCAACGATTTGTAGTACTGTCATTTGATCTGAGAATAATATCCCATTTGGAGAAACCTCTGGTGAAATTTGCACAGGAAGACAGCTGACCTTGACTTGATAAAACACGCAACCTTCTGATCTGGAGTCAGACGCGCTACCATTGTGCCAAAAGTCCTAATGCTCGCTTAAATTTGAGATTGAATGAAGTGCAACAGTTGCTGCTAGTGTTCACCAATAATCAGTGATGATTTCTTTTGATCTGAGGATAAATGCCCAATCTGAAAACATTTTTTGTGAAAGTTCAACTGTATGACAGCTGACCCTGACGTGATTTGAACACGCAACCTTCTGATCTGGAGTCAGACGCGCTACCGTTGCACCACAAGGCCAGTCGTCTGCATATGAATGAGCTTGAATGAACGCCATGAGTTGCAGCTAGTGCGCACCAGAATAGAGATAAAAGGACAGGTTGTCTGAGAAATGACACTACCTTCGAGAACACATATTTCACCAGAACCAATGTGAATCAGCTGAACTGGATGTGATTCGAACACACCACCTACTGATCTGGAGTTAGAAGGGCTACCTCTGCTCCATCTGATCTGATGCTACGTACATTAATTATTTGAGCATGAATTAAGGGCATTAATGGCAGCAAGTGAGCACCAAAATTCAGTTGTACAGGCATTTGATCCGACGATAATATCCCACTTGGAGAACATCTTTCAGAAATTTGCACTGCATGACAGCTGACCCTGACGTGATTTGAACACGCAACCTTCTGATCTGGAGTCAGACGCGCTACCGTTGCACCACAAGGCCTGTCAGGAGCATGAGAATGAGCTTGAATGAACGGCATCAGTTGCAGCTAGTGCGCACCAGAATAGAGATTAAAAGGACATTTTGTCTGAGAATTTATACAGCTTTTGAGAAACCGTTTGTCACAAGAACTAGTGTAAATCAGCTTACCTTGACATGATTTGAAGCCGCAAGCTTCCCAGTTGGAGTCAGACACGCTACTGTTCCGCCACATGGTCTATTTTTCAGATTTATTTGAGCTTGAATTAAGGGCATCAGTGGCAACTAGTGAGCACCAACGATTTGTAGTACTGTCATTTGATCTGAGAATAATATCCCATTTGGAGAAACCTCTGGTGAAATTTGCACTGGAAGACAGCTGACCTTGACTTGATAAAACACGCAACCTTCTGATCTGGAGTCAGACGCGCTACCATTGTGCCAAAAGTCCTAATGCTCGCTTAAATTTGAGATTGAATGAAGGGCAACAGTTGCTGCTAGTGTTCACCAATAATCAGTGATGATTTCTTTTGATCTGAGGATAAATGCCCAATCTGAAAACATTTGTTGTGAAATTTCAACTGTATGACAGCTGACCCTGACGTGATTTGAACACGCAACCTTCTGATCTGGAGTCAGACGCGCTACCGTTGCGCCACAAGGCCAGTCGGCTGCATATGAATGAGCTTGAATGAACGCCATGAGTTGCAGCTAGTGCGCACCAGAATAGAGATAAAAGGACAGGTTGTCTGAGAAATTACACTGCCTTCGAGAACACATATTTCACCAGAACCAATGTGAATCAGCTGAACTGGATGTGATTCGAACACACCACCTACTGATCTGGAGTTAGAAGGGCTACCGTTGCTCCATCTGATCTGATACTATGTACATTAATTATTTGAGCATGAATTAAGGGCATTAATGGCAGCAAGTGAGCACCAAAATTCAGTTGTACAGGCATTTGATCCGACGATAATATCCCACTTGGAGAACATCTTTCAGAAATTTGCACTGCATGACAGCTGACCCTGACGTGATTTGAACACGCAACCTTCTGATCTGGAGTCAGACGCGCTACCGTTGCGCCACAAGGCCTGTCGGGTAACATGAGAATGAGCTTGAATGAACGCCATCAGTTGCAGCTAGTGCGCACCAGAATAGAGATTAAAAGGACATTTTGTCTGAGAATTTATACAGCTTTTGAGAAACCGTTTGTCACAAGAACTAGTGTAAATCAGCTTACCTTGACATGATTTGAAGCCGCAAGCTTCCCAGTTGGAGTCAGACACGCTACTGTTCCGCCACATGGTCTATTTTTCAGATTTATTTGAGCTTGAATTAAGGGCATCAGTGGCAACTAGTGAGCACCAACGATTTGTAGTACTGTCATTTGATCTGAGAATAATATCCCATTTGGAGAAACCTCTCGTGAAATTTGCACTGGAAGACAGCTGACCTTGACTTGATAAAACACGCAACCTTCTGATCTGGAGTCAGACGCGCTACCATTGTGCCAAAAGTCCTAATGCTCGCTTAAATTTGAGATTGAATGAAGGGCAACAGTTGCTGCTAGTGTTCACCAATAATCAGTGATGATTTCTTTTGATCTGAGGATAAATGCCCAATCTGAAAACATTTTTTGTGAAATTTCAACTGTATGACAGCTGACCCTGACGTGATTTGAACACGCAACCTTCTGATCTGGAGTCAGACGCGCTACCGTTGCGCCACAAGGCCAGTCTGCTGCATATGAATGAGCTTGAATGAACGCCATGAGTTGCAGCTAGTGCGCACCAGAATAGAGATAAAAGGCCAGGTTGTCTGAGAAATTACACTGCCTTCGAGAACACATATTTCACCAGAACCAATGTGAATCAGCTGAACTGGATGTGATTCGAACACACCACCTACTGATCTGGAGTTAGAAGGGCTACCTTTGCTCCATCTGATCTGATGCTATGTACATTAATTATTTGAGCATGAATTAAGGGCATTAATGGCAGCAAGTGAGCACCAAAATTCAGTTGTACAGGCATTTGATCCGACGATAATATCCCACTTGGAGAACATCTTTCAGAAATTTGCACTGCATGACAGCTGACCCTGACGTGATTTGAACACGCAACCTTCTGATCTGGAGTCAGACGCGCTACCGTTGCGCCACAAGGCCTGTCAGGAGCATGAGAATGAGCTTGAATGAACGGCATCAGTTGCAGCTAGTGCGCACCAGAATAGAGATTAAAAGGACATTTTGTCTGAGAATTTATACAGCTTTTGAGAAACCGTTTGTCACAAGAACTAGTGTAAATCAGCTTACCTTGACATGATTTGAAGCCGCAAGCTTCCCAGTTGGAGTCAGACACGCTACTGTTCCGCCACATGGTCTATTTTTCAGATTTATTTGAGCTTGAATTAAGGGCATCAGTGGCAACTAGTGAGCACCAACGATTTGTAGTACTGTCATTTGATCTGAGAATAATATCCCATTTGGAGAAACCTCTCGTGAAATTTGCACTGGAAGACAGCTGACCTTGACTTGATAAAACACGCAACCTTCTGATCTGGAGTCAGACGCGCTACCATTGTGCCAAAAGTCCTAATGCTCGCTTAAATTTGAGATTGAATGAAGGGCAACAGTTGCTGCTAGTGTTCACCAATAATCAGTGATGATTTCTTTTGATCTGAGGATAAATGCCCAATCTGAAAACATTTGTTGTGAAATTTCAACTGTATGACAGCTGACCCTGACGTGATTTGAACACGCAACCTTCTGATCTGGAGTCAGACGCGCTACCGTTGCGCCACAAGGCCAGTCGTCTGCATATGAATGAGCTTGAATGAACGCCATGAGTTGCAGCTAGTGCGCACCAGAATAGAGATAAAAGGACAGGTTGTCTGAGAAATTACACTGCCTTCGAGAACACATTTTTCACCAGAACCAATGTGAATCAGCTGAACTGGATGTGATTCGAACACACCACCTACTGATCTGGAGTTAGAAGGGCTACCTTTGCTCCATCTGATCTGATGCTACGTAAATTAATTATTTGAGCATGAATTAAGGGCATTAATGGCAGCAAGTGAGCACTAAAATTCAGTTGTACAGGCATTTGATCCGACGATAATATCCCACTTGGAGAACATCTTTCAGAAATTTGCACTCCATGACAGCTGACCCTGACGTGATTTGAACACGCAACCTTCTGATCTGGAGTCAGACGCGCTACCGTTGCGCCACAAGGCCAGTCGGCTGCATATGAATGAGCTTGAATGAACGGCATCAGTTGCAGCTAGTGCGCACCAGAATAGAGATTAAAAGGACATTTTGTCTGAGAATTTATACAGCTTTTGAGAAACCGTTTGTCACAAGAACTAGTGTAAATCAGCTTACCTTGACATGATTTGAAGCCGCAAGCTTCCCAGTTGGAGTCAGACACGCTACTGTTCCGCCACATGGTCTATTTTTCAGATTTATTTGAGCTTGAATTAAGGGCATCAGTGGCAACTAGTGAGCACCAACGATTTGTAGTACTGTCATTTGATCTGAGAATAATATCCCATTTGGAGAAACCTCTGGTGAAATTTGCACTGGAAGACAGCTGACCTTGACTTGATAAAACACGCAACCTTCTGATCTGGAGTCAGACGCGCTACCATTGTGCCAAAAGTCCTAATGCTCGCTTAAATTTGAGATTGAATGAAGGGCAACAGTTGCTGCTAGTGTTCACCAATAATCAGTGATGATTTCTTTTGATCTGAGGATAAATGCCCAATCTGAAAACATTTGTTGTGAAATTTCAACTGTATGACAGCTGACCCTGACGCGATTTGAACACGCAACCTTCTGATCTGGAGTCAGACGCGCTACCGTTGCGCCACAAGGCCAGTCGACTGCATATGAATGAGCTTGAATGAACGCCATGAGTTGCAGCTAGTGCGCACCAGAATAGAGATAAAAGGACAGGTTGTCTGAGAAATGACACTGCCTTCGAGAACACATATTTCACCAGAACCAATGTGAATCAGCTGAACTGGATGTGATTCGAACACACCACCTACTGATCTGGAGTTAGAAGGGCTACCTCTGCTCCATCTGATCTGATGCTACGTACATTAATTATTTGAGCATGAATTAAGGGCATTAATGGCAGCAAGTGAGCACCAAAATTCAGTTGTACAGGCATTTGATCCGACGATAATATCCCACTTGGAGAACATCTTTCAGAAATTTGCACTGCATGACAGCTGACCCTGACGTGATTTGAACACGCAACCTTCTGATCTGGAGTCAGACGCGCTACCGTTGCGCCACAAGGCCTGTCAGGAGCATGAGAATGAGCTTGAATGAACGGCATCAGTTGCAGCTAGTGCGCACCAGAATAGAGATTAAAAGGACATTTTGTCTGAGAATTTATACAGCTTTTGAGAAACCGTTTGTCACAAGAACTAGTGTAAATCAGCTTACCTTGACACGCTACTGTTCCGCCACATGGTCTATTTTTCAGATTTATTTGAGCTTGAATTAAGGGCATCAGTGGCAACTAGTGAGCACCAACGATTTGTAGTACTGTCATTTGATCTGAGAATAATATCCCATTTGGAGAAACCTCTGGTGAAATTTGCACTGGAAGACAGCTGACCTTGACTTGATAAAACACGCAACCTTCTGATCTGGAGTCAGACGCGCTACCATTGTGCCAAAAGTCCTAATGCTCGCTTAAATTTGAGATTGAATGAAGGGCAACAGTTGCTGCTAGTGTTCACCAATAATCAGTGATGCTTTCTTTTGATCTGAGGATAAATGCCCAATCTGAAAACATTTTTTGTGAAATTTCAACTGTATGACAGCTGACCCTGACGTGATTTGATCACGCAACCTTCAGATCTGGAGTCAGACGCGCTACCGTTGCGCCACAAGGCCAGTCGGCTGCATGTGAATGAGCTTGAATGAATGGCATAAGTTGCAGCTAGTGCGCACCAGTATAGAGATAAAAGGATTGGTTGTCTGAGAAATGACACTGCCTTCAAGAAACCGTATTTCACCAGAACCAATGTGAATCAGCTGAACTGGATGTGATTCGAACACACCACATTCTGATCTGGAGTCAGATGCTCTACCGTTGCATCATCTGATCTTATTTTATATAGATTAATTATTTGAGCATAAATTAAGGGCATTAATGGCAGCAAGTTAGCACCAAATTTCAGAAGTACTGTCATTTGATCTGTTGGAGAACATCTTTCAGAAATTTGCACTGGATGACAGCTGACCCTGACGTGATTTGAACACGCAACTTTCTGATCTGGAGTCAGACGCGCTACCGTTGCGCCAAAAGTCCTAATGCTCGCATATATTTGAGATTGAATGAAGGGCAAGAGTTGCAGCTAGTGAGCGCCAATAGTCGGTGATGATTTCTTTTGATCTGAGGATAAATGCCCAATTGGAAAACATTTTTTGTGAAAGTTCCACTTCATGACAGCTGACCCTGACGTGATTTGAACTGGTACCGCACTAGTTGCAGCTAGTGCGGACCAGAATAGAGATAAAAGGTCAGGTTGTCTGAGAAATGACATAGCCTTTGAGAAACTGTATGTCACAAGAACCGATCTAAATAGGCTGACCTTGACGTGCCTTGAACACGCACCCTTCCGATCTCAGAGTCAGACACGTTACCATTACACCACAAGATCTATTTATCTAAAGTATTTGACTTTGAACTAAGGGCATCAGTGGCAACTAATGAGCACCAAAGATTTATAGTTAATCTGAGTGTAATATCCCATTTGGAGAAACTTTGTTTCTCCAAAGTTTGTCACAACAACCAGTGTAAATCAGATGACCTCAAGGTGATTTGAACACACCTTCTGATCTGGGGTCAAACGCACTACCGTTATCTTTTTATAGAACTCAAATCAACCGCAGCTATTACCACTAAGGGAGCATGAGATTGGAGTAAAAAAAAGCAATTTCTTCAGTCGATTATGAATGCCTGATTGGAGGAATGCCTGTTAGAAATGTGATTTGAACACACACTCTTCTTATCTCGAGTTAAACACGATGTCAGACAAGATCATGAGTTAGTTAGAGGGAATGAATGTAGTTTAATGTGATCTGATCTTGACATGACTTGAATAAGTTAGACTAACCATATTATGAACAAAAAAATAAGGAAAAACCTATAAAACATTCACATAACTTAAAAAATTGATCGGTCAGACAATGCCACCCTTCAAAAACACATGCACACAAAGTAACAACCAAATGAACAGCAATTGGAGGTCTAAATCCTAACTGTCATTTTGAGGTGGCAGGGAGCGCGGTGGAACAAGCAGGTGCACCAACACTACAGATTGCAGGGAGCCATTTAGATGCAGACACAACAGGATGTTAAGCTGCATTTGCTTTCAGGCTCAGAGATCAACGGCAGTGAAAATCAATAGCTCCAAAGAAGGAACACTAAATTGGTGTTCAAAATCGATGGTTCGACAGATTCAACATTTGTCCTGGAACCATATAATAAAGTGCTGCATACAAAATAATACATTGACACACCCACAATAATCCTGGGGTTTGAAAAGGGTCAACAATTGTGGCAACAACTGTGAATGTATGTGTGCATGTGTGTCTTATTAAGTGTAACATGAACATGGGATGGGACCCTTTGATCCTCAGTGTGCATGCGTGTGCGTTTCTCATTTTGGACCCAACCAGACACCATACAATATGGAGGTTTAATACTGAGGTCTAACACTGTTGAGGTATAGCTCCACAGATGACAACATTCTTGTAATCACAATGCAGTAAGAGAGTTTTTCCACACAGGGGAGTTAAACGCATGAGGGTTTCCAGTTAGTTTCCAGTTATTTTGGGACAGGGGGGCAGACGTGAAAGTAGCAGATGAAGAAGTCCTCATTTTTTGACGTTTGAATGAGCTATTCAGAAACTTCTAAGCTTATAAAATGTCTAAGCTTATAAAATCATATAAACTGGACTTGTTAAAAATAAAATAAAAGCCATAACGTCTCCTTTCCAAACTTGAGCCACGCGTTCCCGTCGCGGTGACACCATTGCAAAATGAGAAAGTTCAAACACTCCCAAATGAAACGCCAAATCACGTGGAACCCTGACTTCCTTTCCTGAAGACGGCCACTTCCTCCCCGGAGGCCAATATCCTGTACAGCGATGAGAGCTCTTCCTGTTTAGGCGCTTGGGACTCTGGCGTGCACGGGATGTCAAAATCCGACGATGTTTGCGAGTCTGGCAAGTCCGCCCGCTCCCCCGTCTGGACACTCCTGCTGTCTCCCATCTCCCTCTGAGGCCCGCAATTGGTCGATGGAGGCACTTCTGCCCTGCCCTCCTCCTCCTCCTGCTGCTGCTGCTGCTGTGGCTTGGGTAGGAGGATCAAGGTGTCAGGCAAAGACGACGGCCCACGGTCTGGGTCTGGTCCGACGGGATTGGTTGGTGACTTGGGGCGGCGAGTGAGGCCTTGGGGAATCACGGCTCTTCTTCCTTCGCCGTTGAAGGCTTCGTCGGCGCTGTCGGCGTCACTGAAGAGCTCCGGGGTCTGCGAGCCGGTCAGCCTGGAGGGGGAGGAGCTCCGAGCCGAGCAGCAGGACTGGGAGAGGCTGGTGAGGCTGCCCTGGCTGTCGGGCAGCGCGTCTGCCGTGAAAAAGTCTTCCCACTTCGGACGCGGAGGGTCCGCGGCTCGGTCCGCACCCCCGACTCCGCCCTTCCCCTCCACGGCGACCGTTTCCTGCCTTTCATCTTCCACCTCCTCGCCCGCCTCCTTTCTGGACTCTTCTTTTAAGGCGGAGCCAGTCACAGTCTCCCCGGTGTCCCCCGTCTCCTCTTCCTCCTCCTCCTCGCCGTCCTCTTCGTCGTTCGACTCGGTGCAGTCTATGTAGCGGAGCGTGGAGAGGGAGGCCGTGGCGGCATGGTCGTTCAGAGGGAACGGTTCCTCTTCTGCAGGGATGTCCCCCAAAGTGCTCCCCTCCTTCACTGGAATAGTAGTGAATAACAAGCAGGTCATTAAAAACCAGAGCACTGCCAACTTAAATCTAAATGCAGACAATGTTCTCAAGGGCCCACATTTTTATTTTTAACAAAGGAGAATTGACTATACAATACATTAAAGAATAGATAAATAAAATAATCACCCCCCCCCAAAAAAAAAGAACTCAAGGTAGTAGTTAAAAATAAAAAGGTCACTCACCATGGTCTTTCTCTTCCTGGTTCAGTGCCATCTTCTTCCTCATTGGTGCTAAATTCGGACCCTCAAACAGCCCGTCTCCGCTGTCAGAATCTACACGTCACACAAAAATGTTGATACCAAAAATTCAACAAAGAGCTAATTCGGGAGGGCAAAATAATAACCCACCACTGAATTTGTGACAATGGATGCGTACGGTTTTAGGATGTAGGTGTGTGTGTGTGTGTGTGTGTGTGTGTGTGTGAGCGAGTCTCACCGTACGCAGGTCTCTCTGCCCGGGTGCGTTTCAGCTCTCCTAGGGGTCTATATAAGAAGGCTGCTTGCGACGCCGGGTTCCTGCACAGCGGCCTCAGCCTGGACCCCAGGGAATACATGTCGCTTTGTTCATTTATCCACCATTTGGAAATGCTTATCAGAGAAAATGTATCTGAGCGCATCAGGTCAAAGAGAATATACATAATATTGAATACATTCAATTACTTATTTGGAATACAAACGTCTGGAAAAAATGTATAATTTTTTTTGTACGTTTTGTAATAGAAAACAGAACTCACAACTCTGTGACTTCTACTAGGGTGAGTCCGAGGGGGATCACACTGGGGTAGATGTTGATTGGCTGAAGGTAAGTCAGGAAGTCCTTGAGCTGCGTGATGGAGAGACTAGTCTTTACACTGCACTTGAACAGAGTAAAACGTGATACATTTATTGAGATGTCGATCCTGGGTCTTAAAGTGACAGTGGTGTAGTGCAGGTTAGTTCATATGAACAAATGACTTGGCTTATACTTGCTGAGTCACCATCTCTAGTGGCCACTTATGTACTGGGAATAGTCTATGGGAGTGTATAAAGTGTACGTAATTCCTGTTATTTTGAATAAAGCAATACAAGCAGTAAAGGTAATCTTGAAATAGGATCCTACATATTATTGAAAATCTGAAGTCACAACGGTTATTCGCCAAAGACAACTGCTCTGAACACGGCGTTTTTACATCTTGTACACTAGGTCAATAGTAGTAATATAAAATATGTTAACATCGTTACAGTACCTCAGAGTAGGACGAGTGGAAGCTGAAGCAAGCTCTGTAGGAACTGACTCCCGTTCTGGAAAACAACATACCAACATTGGTATTTCCTCAAATATTACTGTCCATTTGAGTAGGACATTTGAACAAATACGTTGGCTGCAGTCAAAACCCAAAATAACAAATACTGTAACAAAGTATATATTTTATGTGTCCATTTGTGTGCATACTGGTAAATCAGCTCTATACATCTTCTTGCAGGCAGTTATGATCTATGGCTCTGTGTTAGCTTGTTCTTTAACTTTTTCTTTGTGTTGGTCCCTTTTTCTTTGCGTTGGTCCACATGTAGTGTCTTGGTTAAATGGTCATTTGTTGTGTTGTTAAGTTGAATTCCTGAGCAGGTAGCAGCCTGGAATATGAATGCCAGCGTGGAAAAACTAGTTGCCAACTCCCATCAATTTACCTGTGTGTCCATTTTAGTTCTGGGTTGTGTTATTTTGTAATTGATAAATGTACTAGCATCTCGCAAGCTGAGATGGCAGAGGTCGGTCCTAACAGGAGAGAGAGAACGTGTGGGACTCCAAAGGGATCTCTTACTTGACGACAACGCTGCTCTTCCTGCTCCTCTCTCCGAACCACATGGTGGACGGTTTGATGCTGATGATGCGAAGCGGTGTGCCGTCAGGGGCAACCGATCCGCACGGCAACCGGTTGCCACGCAGAAAGTCTTCCATCTGAATGTACACGCAGACACGTACACACATATAGAGTTTGTTTACAGTTGAATGAATGTGAGATAAACCCAACTTTAATGTGGAAAGAGCATTTACAAAATCCAATTCCAAAGGGAACTAAGATTTAAAGGTGCGAGCTAGTCACTTCAGGCTAAACTGACTGGACAAACTATATGGAGTGAGTAGTGAGGCTGCTTCAGTGATCTCAATAGACCAATGGTTCTATCTAACAGGTGTGTGTGCATGTATGTGCGTGCGTGCGTGTGTGTGTGTCATGCTGAGAGACCAGAGGGAAACGGCAGGCGTGGATCTGCACTCTTTGGTCCGTTGTCAGATGGCTCAGAATCTCAGGCATCTTCTTAAACATCTCCAGACTGTTCACGTGGATCTGGCGGGCGGGCGGGCGGACACACACACACACACACACACACACACACACACACACACACACACACACACACACACACACACACACACACACACACACACACACACACACACACACACACACACACATCAATTTGTGCATGTTTAAACTCATACATGTCCGAAGGTAGACGTGTATTGTGAAAGTGTGTGTAAGTGTGTAATAAATGTGTGTTTGTCCGTTACCTGAGTATTGAACTCCTCTCCCAGGTTGGTAAACAGGTATTCGTATCCGTAGGCAGCTTTACAGTTGAGCCACACAACGTGGTAGGCACTCTGGCTGATCCAGTTACTGACCAGTTCTCGTATCCCACTCAAACAGGCCTCCTATTTCCCACAAAGATGAGATAAGTCCATTTCCAGTACAGATTAAAACCCTACCAAACATCTCAGCACAAATTTGATGACTCAGTAATTTCGTTCATCATTGTCTTCATCATTTATGTGTATACTACCACTTCACCTACCCGACTAGGAATCTGGTAGAAGCGGGGGTCATAAAAGGTGGTGTCCAGATATACACTCTGGATGTCTTTCACCCTGCGTCCATACAGGAGCAGTATATGAAACACAGAGAATAATGTATTGGGTTGCTTATGTAATAAGCAAATGCAAAATAACAGTATAAAAACACCTTCACAGGCAAACATCCCAAACAGCAGTAGAGAGCTACAGACTGAAAATGGAATTAGGCAGTTTAAATAAATATAAAAATAGATTTAACGAGTCACTGAGCTGGGTTGGAATTGAATGGATAGCGTGTGCTTTAGATACTGGCACCTGCAAAATCTGTATAAAAAATATTTGATGAGTGCATGCTGTGCAATTAATCAAATTTTAATCGTGAAAAAAGTTGAGAAAAGTTAAACTTTTCAGGCAGCGACAGATCCGTCAGCCAATCAGATCGCGTCCCCGATACGTCAGACACGCCCTCCGTCATCCGTTGATGGACGTGTACAGTGTGAACATGGCGTAACTGCATCCGCAGGATACGCTCTGCGTCTGACAAGGGAGTGTTTGTCAAAGGGGTGCGAGCCTCTGTGATAGCAGTCAGCTGACTGTGGGTCCTACCTGGTCCCAGAGTGCAGCAGCTCGATGCGAGAGGCGTCCCCCTCGGCCAGCCGGAAGTCTCCCGTGTACAAGACGTTCCCCCTGGACCCTTCCAGCAGAAACCTATACCGACCGAAGAAACACACGTCACGGGTCAGCATTGAGTCGGACGCCCACACTGTGCTGTACTGCACCGTGAGTCAGGAGTCTAACTTTGAGACTTGGAGATGTTGGAACGCTGATCTCACATGACAGAGCCGGGACAGTGGCCGGCGGTCAGGAGCGTCACCAGGAGGTCTTCCTTCTGGGAAGCGCAGACAAGGAGGACGAACACCCAACAAAACACAGATAAACAGACTGAAGCTTAACCTCAGACTCAGATGCTTGGAGGAGAATTGTCACATTTAGCTTTAATTTTCTACGATAAAGGAGAGTCAATTTGTGTATGTAAGGAAAAATTGCAGGCTGTTTTCTTTTCGAAAGCGCAACATATGATTCCCATTTGCTTTGTGAAAAACCATATTCCTGATATTATTCATAGAAAGCTGTTTTCGTTCATTCGTACAAACATACATTCAATGTGTGAGTAAACTCTCTTGTTTTTTTTACCTCTCCTGATGCTTCATCCACCAGGTAGATCTGTGTGGGGCTGTCCAGCTCCAAGGGAACCTACCACACAACACAGCTTGGCGTCAAAAACAGAGAAGATGATGTCTTTAATATTAAAGTTATGATTGACATGCCCAAAACAAACTCTAAATTCCTATACACACAGGACATATACATAATAAAAAAGGACATATGTGTCTCTGAAGTTATTGTCTTATTTCCCGTTTCTTATTCAACTATGGCATCTAACATGGAGGGCAAAAACAAGTGTGTGGCAGTGTGTTGGTGCTTGCTTACAATGTGCTCTTCCCAGAAGGCATATTTGGGATTGCTCAACAGAAGTTCTTTGGTAACAAATGAACAGTAGAGTTTGACAGTTCGACTGGAAGAGAAAACAAGGCATGTTAACAGCTCACACACAGTGGCTGTTAAGATTTCAAGAGAACAACAAGCATTTCTAAACCAAAGTCAATTATAGGAAATAACATGGATACAGGCTGTTGTTTTTCCTCTCCCCTCACCTGAATTTAAGTTTCCTTTTTAAGAATGGCCCTTTAAGTCCTCTCATGTGATCTAATGGGGAACATAACACAGCACAATAAAGAGACATTAACAATTAGGCAACAATTAGTCTATTTCGATTAAAAAAAAAAAAAGGTTGCATGGGTACTTCATTACATTTGTCATCTGCGTGTTTGTTTCGCTGTCATGCTTAAAGAACCTCTCACCTTTGTGACAATGAGAGAGGAAATATGCCCGTGCATATAAATTATCCTTGTCGAAGCGGTCGAGCGAAATGGTTGGATACTCCTTCATCCGACCTGCAAAAGAGCTCATGATTCTGACAATGTCTGTACGTGTATGTTTTCATCAGTAGTCTTATCAGACGATGAGACGCTTTGAAACCTCCCCCCAAAACATAGCTACTTCCTTGTTTATGTGTCGTATGACGGTCTAACCGGAAAGACCTCCCTCTAGCGGCAGATGAACGAAATGGCACGGTGCTCAGAAGGGCCACTCAGAATAACCTACCAATCTCCATCAACCGCAGTCCACATCCACACACGAGCAGAACTTAGAATTTTGTTGAGATGGTTAAAGAAACGGATCGCTATCGAAACGTTTCCAACGCCATTTAAAGTTAACCAAGCTATCTTTTGCTCATTTCATTTTCATTTATTTTAACCGATTCATTCAGCACAAATGCTGAGGCCCATAGGAACACACTGCGAGAGATGTTTTATGACAAGTGACATTAATGGGGCGTCGGTGTGTTTATTTTCTAGTTAAAAAATCATTTGTGTATGGATGTTTGATGGGTCACTAAGCCAAAGTCCATGAGCAGGGCAAAAGCCTGGACCGCGGAGGAGAAGAATCTCTAAAGACTACCTGAGGCCGGCTGCAGATTTTTGCATTAAAGGCACAAACAATTGTAATTTTGAAATGATAAATGTTAGATATTTTTTTATCACACGGATTTTTCTGATTAGTGAATTTTTCGTGTTGCAAATAAATAGATGATAAAAGTCATCTATATGACTTAGGCATTTTTGACGCTAATTACAAGATGAACCTTAAAATATGACTTAGACAATTATGCTATGAGGCTAACGATATGTATCACACTAATATCATGTGATGGTGACAGTAGGACCTGCTCCGCATCGACCCCTGGTGGGCGGGCACAAGATAATATCACTTGACAGTTTTGAGCGTGGGGCAAGGCTACTCTCCTGCGTTAGTGAAAGATAACCTCCCGTCAGTTATTGATATAAAGAAAATACAGGCAGGTGAGTAATTGCTTATTACATCTTAAATACCGCATTTAACGTTACTTTACATGAGAAAAGTACAATTATAAAGTCCTATATTTTTAAGTACAAACGTGGCAACTGTACTTGCATCTTCATCTCTTTCCGTGTATGAAGAGATCGTGACAAAAGGCTGTTTTTACTATATTGAATGAACTCTACACTCGGTAGCCTTCTCCTGCCAACTGTCCTGAGCGTTTATTATCGGCTCACAATTAACCGCACTCGCCTTTTAGCAGCTCGGAGCTGTCCCGGACCGTTCCCTTTAACGGGGACTTGACCCCACTGTGTGTGTCTTGCAACTTCGGTCTGCTACGACCACAGCACCAGTATCATCGGGGAACCACTTGGACAGACAGAGACAGAGAGAGATCAACCAACAGCGGGTGAGTTAGACACAACAACCCATACGTGTGTTTCTACTCTGCCCCCATAGCTGGAAGTGTTTGAAATGCGTGCTAAGCATGTAACCAGCCATCACTAGCGATGGCCTAGAGAAGGTTACGATGGGTTCAGGTGGCTAATGGAAGTCCCTGTGTAAAATATGTGTATTAAATGTCGTTTTGAATGCGCACCTTTTCACAGCAGAGGACCAATATACTTGTGTTCTTTGTATACTAAATACATAGTATGTATAGTGTACCTGTAGTGCTCCAGGACGTTCACAGCCAGACATTAGCCTGCCAAGCTATCCACCTACCTCAGGCTAACCTGATGGACAGTCGGGGGTTTGTTTACCTTTTTTTGTTTGTTAGCAAATATGTGTTTTGGAGACATTCAGTACTTTAACTGTAGCCATCAACGGAAGAAGACAGGTTTACATTTACCCATTTATTTTTGCCCTCTGTGTTATTAGGAGGGGGGATTTCATGGAGGCTAATATAGATGTGCTTTTCCCCCACTTGGGTGAAGTAAGTCGCCGGGCCCCATTAATACGCCTCGTGGATCACAAGGTTCTCTTGGAATGTAGCTCTGGGCCAGCTTTAACCTGCCAATAATGAAGCTGTTGTTTTTCCGCATTAGTGTTGATTCTGCTGAGAAAGCACTTTTCGGTTTATATATTCCTTTTCCTGTCAACCACGGTCGCTCCGATTTCGGAATGTGGTGATTCTGGATTAGTTGAAATAGTGAAGTTGTAATGAACAATACAGCCCAAATAAAATAAAACACTTGCCTTGCTTAGTTACCTACTCTGAGGCAACTGCCCTCATATAGTTCAGTGATGACAAATCTACCCATTTAATTTGTGTTTTGGATGGAAAAGTACATGTTAAAGATCTTTTTTAATGTATCCATTCAGGAAACATCTGAGAGATGCACAAAAGCATTGCAGTGCGATATAACCTCATAACCCAGTTTAAATTTGTGCTCCAAGACAAATGATGAATTATGACTATAGAAAGTGTGACTATATTCAACAAGAGGAAGTAAAAGTTCATCGGGCACAGATTTCGATTTTGGGTACTTCCTGATACTGCAAGGCCTATTGTCGGCTGTGGCCATCGTGACTTCGAAATACCTTCCTTTGTCATCCTCAACAGCTTTGTGCGTACGATCGCATGACTTGGTGACGTATGTTTTGATTGGCCAAGAAAGCCTAACTGATAACCTTGTGTTGCCTTACACCTGGCCTCACAATAGGGAAGTGACGCAAGATGGAAAAAATGCAGACGTATCGCATGCTGATCGCTCTTGAATGATTAAATACCAACATGTGATAATCAAACACGAGCAGCATAACCCTCAAAATATACTACCACACGCAACGATAGGTCAAGTAGGGCTGGGCGATTAATCAAATTTTGATTGCGATTTCGATTTCAGAGTGAAAACTCCTTAGTGGTCTTCACCTGGAAAACCCGGAACACACCCTTATCCACATCACACGCACGGCAGTGTATGCTCACTCTTTCCCCTCATCCCCCACATAGGTAAAGGACCCAGCCGCCCGCCACCCCCTCCCCCCTTCCCCCCCCCGCCCCCTCCTTCGCCATGACGACAGCCCAAGCGGTCTGTTGACGTCGCCGTTATTTCGGGACGCCCATGTGGCGGTGGTGCGGTGGTGTCCGTGACCAAACGGCATGCGGATCGGCGCTAGCATGAAGCTCGAGTAGCGGCTTCTGTCGCTGGGCCCACCCGTCCATGGGGAGGTGGAGGACGACCTGAAGTGTCGGGTTGGGAAGGTCGGCGCTGGAACCGGAGCCGTGTCGTCTGACAGCCATGGATGACTTCAGTGGTAGGACCTACGGAACCAGTGGCCTGGACAACAGGCCCCTGTTCGGGGAGACGTCGGCCTGGGTAAGAGCGAGGACCATGGGGTGGGTGTGGGGATGTCTGGGTGGTGGTGGTGGCAGCGGCGCTGGATGTGTGGTGCAATAACAGCCCTGGATTGTCTTGTGTGTGTGTGTGTGTGTGTGTGTGTGTGTGTGTGTGTGTGTGTGTGTGTGTGTGTGTGTGTGTGTGTGTGTGTGTGTGTGTGTGTGTGTGTGTGTGTGTGTGTGTGTGTGTGTGTGAGTGTGATCACAAGCTCAACTGCTTCTGTTGGCCTCCTTTGCCTTCAGGATCGGATCATCAACGTCGGCGTGGGTGGAGTCACGACTCTGTTTGTTCTGGTGAGTCCTCCCTGTCCCGTCATCACTTCCAAGGGCCTTGCTGGGACCAGCCTCGGCTGGATTATGCCGCGGCTTGCGGCTAAATATTGGTAGAATAGTTTGCATTCCAGCTCAGAAAATTGTAAGTTCTTTCAAAATCGCATGCCAGTTTTCCTTAAAGGATAGCTTTTCGAAGGATTCTGTTTTTTACCAGTATCATCTATCCATCTATCTATCCATCTGTCAATCCTTCGTCTTTAATGGCGGCAGTGACTGGAATTGCTAATTCATTGTTAACATTCATGTGGCATTAGTGTACTGACTGGCTGAGCGCGGTTGAGAGTTTCTTTTTTTGATAATAACCTCCATGGTGGTTTTATCTCCTGCTGTCGTAGGTGACTGTCATCAGTTCTTTTGTGTTCCCATCGCTTCCCCCACGGGCGCTAAATATTTTCTTTGCGGCGTGTATTCTTCTGATCTGCGGCTCTACGCTACTGCTGGTGAGACACACACACACACACACACACACACACACACACACACACACACACACACACACACACACACACACACACACACACACACACACACACACACACACACACACACACACACACACACAAGTTGCATGTTGTTTATAATCAATGCTTCCTTGCTGTCTTTTTTTTTCTTTCTTTTTTTCTTTTTTTTCTCCCTCCTCATCCCCACCCCTTCATCAATGAATGCTCTTTCCCGCCGCTTACCCTGGTCTCTCCCTGCCCAGATCTTCTGGTACCGCCAAGGGGATCTGGAGCCCAAGTTCAGGAAGCTGATCTACTACAAGCTGGCCTCCATCGTGCTGCTGTGCCTGTGTGCCAACCTCTACTTCCACGGGGTAACGTAGACGTGGCTCTTAAGTCAGACCCATGGACCCCACAGATGGGCGGGCAGGCACGCACACGCAGCAATAAAGTAAATCAAAGCAATGGATCGGTGTAGGGTAGAACATTCAGATGGTTGTACTTGGTGGAAGGTCTTCTCCAACGTAAACCG
This sequence comes from Micromesistius poutassou, assembly GCF_964030765.1. Classification (NCBI taxonomy): domain Eukaryota; kingdom Metazoa; phylum Chordata; class Actinopteri; order Gadiformes; family Gadidae; genus Micromesistius; species Micromesistius poutassou. Next base: position 2,538,148 of record NC_140292.1, read on the forward strand.
TGATGTCAACCAATGGAACCAAAGGAGAAAAGACTTATCGGACCCCCCCTCTGCATTCTGAGGAAACCCGGCGGTTCAAAATGACAAATTCCATTTTTCAAGAGGGAAACTGAAAAGAAATGAAGCAAAGGACTTGGTGAGACCACTCGAGAGGAACACTGCCTTAAATGCTTTGCACACACACACACCGCGACCACTGTGTGTGTGTGTGTGTGTGTGTGTGTGTGTGTGTGTGTGTGTGTGTGTGTGTGTGTGTGTGTGTGTGTGTGTGTGTGTGTGTGTGTGTGTGTGTGTGTGTGTGTGTGTGTGTGTGTGTGTGTACCGGCCAGTACACTGCGGACAGTAGCTCACGTGACTCTTGATCATGTGCATGTCAAGTATCTTTCATAATTACACCAGGGGACCGTTGCGGGTGTAGTATATAAGTCTACATACGTTTTAGATGTAGCCCTGTTTACAACAATAACACGCGTTAAAGATCATGTTGACTCTTGAGAAGGCTGGATCAAGTATTGCTTGATCCAGTCAGCATTGCTGACTTTCGAACTCTAGAGGCATCGCTGTTGCCATGGTAAATCCCGTTGGCAGACTTAATTGTGATCCCTAAACCACAATGGCTCATCCCCTAAATGATGACTATGCACACGTCAATGTACTCTGTGAAGGAGTATTACTTTGGTACTGTTATAGCACACTAGCTAAAGATAGACATATAGTCTTCCGTTTCTCATTTCTAATTTTATGTGGAAGCAGTCTGCTCTTCCCATTGCAACAGATAAGATACAGGGTACATTCTACATTGTTTTCTTATTCCTATTACATAATCATAAATATATCTAATCCAATTCCAATGGTTCCAATGGTGCACATGCCATATTTCGTTGGCTGCCAACGCTTGCACCAAACGGAAGCTGTGCCCAACACGTTTGTTATTTTAGCCATATGAGCGTGCATGTCCACACACAAGCTCTTTATAACCTTCTCTCACTCAGGCCAAAGCACTGCATCTGTGCACACTGTAGCACCAATGATCATTATGAAGTAAAGGAACCCATACACATCCCATCCCGGTCATCTTTAAGTAAAGCTGCATTTCAGAGGCTCTTGAAGGATCTAATACAGAGCCGTATTAGCTCTGCTACATGTTGAGCGATCGCCATGGTCAGAATATATCTATTTTTTGCACTTCACTTGACATATATATATATATTGCCATATTTCTCTGTGTATGTGGCTGTATTGCTCCTAGTCACACACTTGATATTAAAATATTAATAAATGTGGTCCCACAGGATTTATTCAGAGGAGCAGTGGACAGTTGGGTGCTTAGGAATAACCCAAGACTCTCTGTTTCTTAAGACAGTCTACCTGAACATGAAGGATTTGCTTAAAGGACACAGCTATGATGTTTGCCAAAGCACCCCTGGTCATGATACACCTTCATGTTGTAATGGTTCAAATCAATACAAATATTGTTTGGGTATTTGTTTTTGGGAAGTACTTCTTTCAATCAGATTTTTTTTGCATTTCAATACACTACTAATGTGAACCATGACCAAAAATAATTTATTCTTAGGCAAATGGCAACCTTTACCTGCCAACTTGGAAAGCCAAATAAAGATGGATTTGTTTTAAAAGAGAACATTTGAATATAAAGACAGTATCGAATGCTACCTATGATTTGAAAGGATTACAGCTGTTGGCAACCTTTACCTGCCAACTTGGAAAGCCAAATAAAGATGGATTTGTTTTAAAAGAGAACATTTGAATATAAAGACAGTATCGAATGCTACCTATGATTTGAAAGGATTACAGCCCTGAAGATCTCCATAGCAAATTTTCAATTTAAACATGTCCATGTTTTCTTTTCAAAATCTTTGCAAATTCTGTGCTAACAGTTCATATTTTATCACAAGTTAGACTTTATAAGTCTAGGACCAAATCAGCATGTTAAACTCACCAATGTTCTGTTCAGTGATAAACGTTCTGCCACAAGGCCATCAGTGGCCAATCTTTAGTTTGATTCAAATGGCTCTGTGCTGAGGAACCATCAGAAGACACAACGACCTAAGGATTGTCAGAAACCATGTGCTGCTTTGTACTCAACATTTTATGGAATTAAGACTCCTGTATCCTGTGTTTTTAACTTGACACTGTTTGGTCTTCTAATATTGTAAGAAAATATTCCATGTAGGAAGCACAAGACCTCAACAAAGTGACACAATAAAACTCGTTCTTTATTATACAAAACAGTTTCACATAGACTTGTTTTTCTCCTCACTGGTGGTTGCCTCGTCGTGAGACTAACTTGCAGCAAATGTTCCTTGAGTCTGCACGTGCACAAGCAACTCAAATTACCACTGGCTGTTGCAAAAAAAAAAAAAGGGACGATCTGTAGTGGTTTGATATGGTAATGCATTAATGATAGGAGCCAATGTTTCCTGAACCAAACGTATTGATCCTTTGGTCAGTGGCAATAGGTTTGTCAGTATTGGAGCGTGGCTAGCATTTATTTTAAATGGCATTTGTGTTCAGAAAACATCTTTTTATAGTAACAAAAAGGGGGTAAGGCTATGCTTGTATGTTTGCCAGAATATATATTTTTCTAAGTGTACCAAGTTGTCCCCCTAGTGTATTTTATATACCACATTATTTCTGATCTCCAGTGACCAAATATTTTCTTTTTAGCCTTAAAATTCAGCTCAAGTTATCACTTATTCCCAGTTTTGTATTACAGTTGTCAGGTTTCCATCAATGTATTGTACATCTTTCTGGTGTACCTGCCAAATAATATCCATAGACAAGTTCCAAACACTTTTTCCCCAATAATTTGTTGGTAGCACATATGCCTCTGGATTCATGCAATCATTCTCAATTCATCCCATTAGAAATACGACAAATACATGTGTCAAAAAAAAATAAAAAAGTACATTTGTTCTGTAACACATACTATCTAGTCCTCGCTGCTAGCTATGCAAGTTCATCAGCCATAAATTTATGTGGTTAGGTCAAAGTGAGAAATAACTTATTTCGCAACGCAATGAGAACTAACCTAGACAAACCACTAGCTTCTAGGCACATGCCTGTTTAGGGACCATGTAAAAAAAAATCCTATGTATTTTCTTTTAGAAACTATTTATATATTACACACAAAGAGAGGGACATACATACATAAATACATAATGATTTTAACTCACTCAAAGGAACTTCAACAGTTGGTGGTGTTGAACCAGCAACCTTTTAATTTGTCCTTACCCAACTGTCATGGAATGTTTCTACTCCCTATGTCGCCTTAAGACTGGGTCATAATTCAAGACTTTATCATAATATCCAGTCTAAATTGATAATAATGACACTTTTTAACCATAAAATGGTCAAAACAGTTTTGAACAGTTTTCTGCCTTAAATGGTTATATACTTCATGTCCCTCAGTTGGATTGTTTAAAAGTGAATTTTGGATGGACATTAAATTCATGACTACATTAGCAGATTCATCGATATCGTCCTGCCCTTATTCAGAATACGTTAATAACATGGACTGCAATGTTCTGATGAATATAGCCAGATTGAGACAGGACTTGACGTTTAAACCCTGAATCCAGATTATTCCAACAGTATTTAAATTTGTAGACATGTATGAAGACACAAAGAACCCTCAACAAACCTGACCTACAGTCTTCAGACTAGCAACATGAAAAGGGTGATTATAAACAGAATAATTCCATTAGCAACACTATCTTAACACCTTCGTCAAAATGCAGTCTTAGATTAAGAATAACATTAATAGTCCAAAACATACTGTAGTTCATGTCAATCAATGTAAACAATGTTTCCAATCGAATGGGTCACCCAATACCTTAAGTTAAGTAACCAAATCGTACACTATAAGCACCCGAGTCTGTCTCACGCTAATAAAGGTTGTTTGTTTTTGCAATGTCATAGAAAGAATGAAAAAGAGAAGGAAAGTATCGTTAAGAAATGGTTAGCATTAACTAAAGCTAATTAAAGCTATAAATACGTATGGAGATAGGGTAGCAAAAAACATTCCTATCCAATGTGGTTTCAGTTGTGAAGCTTGATTACTTTCAGTATGCTACCGTTGATGAAGCCCTAGTTAGTGATGTGGTTAAGCAGGCTCAGTACTGGAAAAAACTGAATTAAATAGTAGAAAGTGAAAGTAGTGAATTCGGATGACTCCTGAGTTTGTTTTGTTCGGGGGGACAACCTCTCGTCTTCAGTCAGGTCTGGTGTTGTGGTGTCGGCGGTATGGGGACGTCAACCCCGCCCCGCCACTCAGTCTGATCCTTCCTGGTTCTCCAGGATTGGATCTGACGACGGGAGAAAACCAACATTGAGTGAAGGAGCGAGCGAGCGAGTGTACGAGTGAACAAGAACAGTGTTTGTGTGTTGGAGGTAGGGCTGTGCCATGGGCAAAGAATACCATCACAAAATTGCAGTTGTTTTGATAAGATATTGCGTTAGTGACCGAACTGGCATTATGGAAACACAAATTTACCTTCTACTGTTCATGCGTCTTAAACCAGCAGCTTCAAGGAAGATCTCAGATTATACCAGTCGATATCAAAGCTTTCCTCGGCCAAACCCTGGAGTGTATGTGTTAGTGCGTGAGTGTGGTTGTTCATGTGTGTCGGTGCTTGTGTGTTTTACCTGTTAATGTGCTGCTGATGGGTGAAGAGACGATCAGCACAGTGCTCCCGGCGGCCAAGGCAGAGGTCTCCTCAACAGACGTGGCACTCAGAACCTGAAACAGACATTGACACAAATATACTTCATCAATACATATGTATACATAGTGACAAATGTATCTATACATATAATAATTGTAATTTTGTTCTGTTTTCTTTGAAAGAACTTATCGTTCTAGGTTTGAAGTGAACATATAGTTGGAGAACAAATATCACAACGTTGCAGAGTAAATTGCTAGTTTGCGTTGCTATGCTATGTACAGGAAAGCTAATAACAACAGCCAATCATAGTCGCTACCTTGTCAGTAAAGCCGTCTGCCATTGGCTGAGCCTCCGATGAAACACACTCGTCACCAACGAGGAGGCTAGAGGCATCCAGCCCCACTTCCTGTTCCTGTCCCTCCGTCTCCACAATGAGTGATTGGCCGAGGGGATCCGAGGAGGCGGGGTCAGAGGACACCGTCTGGATGATGACTCCATCGCTGGAGCAGAGGCCCTCCGCCTGGGATGGATAAAACAAAAACACATGAGCTGCGCACACGCACACACACACACACACACACACACACACACACACACACACACACACACACACACACACACACAGAGACAGACTTACGGACAGGCTGTGTAGGATGATCTGGTGTTCTGGCGAGGAAGGCGAGGAGCTTGTCGTCAGGGTGACCGTGCTGTTGTTGCCCAGGCCGAGAGGCAGGCCCTGACTGGTGGAAAGACTGAGTCCCTGATTGGACGTGGTCTGGAGGTAGTAGGTCCCGGGCGTACCGGTGGGCTGGAGGTGAAACGACTAAGGGAGAAAGAGAGAGCGTGACATACATTCATTAATAATGACAATCAATTATGAATATTCTTTTGCACTGTGTATACATTTGTATTATGTTGTAGACATTTTTTTATTATTATTAACTATATAGATACAGTGGCACCAACTTCAGGTCAACATTGGGGGGGGGGGGTCATAAATATTTTCGTTCAAATGTGTTCCACCAAAAAGTAGGTGATATCTATAGGACTTCTCCAAAGTCCTGCTTTCAGAATTTGAGGTTCAGAATAGTAGTTCATGAATATACGTATTATTTATCTGTAATTTATTAAATTTCTTTTCCAAATTTTGGTTGTGATGATGTATGATTTAACCGTTCCATCAATTGACAGATGCGTTTTACAAGTGTGCTACGAGTGGCGGGGCGTGCACTTATTTTCCATAAACATGCCCGAATAAATGGGAGTAGGTCTAGCTTAATTACTAATTTAGAAATGTAGAAATCATGGAAGTAACACGCCAGGCTCTCATAGTATGTAATAACTGACATCACACTGCTCACTCGCATCGTCCAGTGGGTGGGGTAAAACAGGCGCAAACTGTTCCCACCTGCAGGCTTACGGAGAGAGTCAAACCATGGCAGTCTTTTTGGTGACTCTCTGATTGTATTAACCAGCTTTGACTGTCTTCATCGCATCTCGGCATATGTTAACTTTTGAAACGGCATCTTTCATGTTGTGGGCATTACAATGCATGTACATTGCCTCTTCTTGTATGTCCTTGACGCGCGCTTGTAAGCCCAACCTGCTCCCTGACATATTCGACCTGTCAATAATTTGGTACTCTGTTGCCAGCGATGCTTTAGAATGATTGGTGGGGGAGATTTAGAGAGATCAGATGTTAGCACTCACTCACTGTGTTGGGTCATCCACCACCACTTATGCTGTGAATTAATAATGAGGAGTTTCATAGTTTTCCATAGATCAAAGTGAAACCTGCACTATCCTACTGTAAAGTGTGCGCGTGTGTGTTTTCACCGGTAGGATCTCGAAGGTCTGCAGGGCTCCAGTGTTCAGTGTGATGGTGTCGCCGTCGCCGGGGGCAGCAGAGCCGTCTGAGGCTGAGCAGGAGGGCAGAGAAAGAGAGGGGGGGGGTTATGGGGAGGAAGTAGGGTATCTCTGACCTGGCAGGATAATGATGTCATTCAGATTGCTTGCAGACAATTCGTTAATTCTGTTCTGTTGATCTGCTAAACGCCGTTTTGTGTACATTTAGCCATTTAGAAGAAGCCCAAAACACACAGAACACGATTTCACCTCATATTTGTTGCGGAAAACCAAAAACAATATTGTGTGGCTGTTAGAAAAAAAAGATGGTTGCTTTGGGGGATAAAACAAAAATAATATATAGATAATGTGAAACATTGTCTCTTGGCATGTGTTGAGGTTTATCTGGGATAATTTTTTTGTGATTTCAGTTCTTCAACAAGGAACAAGGAAACAACAATAAAACTGCTCTAAGCTTTCGGTCACCATATCAGGATTTTCTGGTTTAAAAAACAACCACATGAGCTTATGAGCAAGCAAGCTTATGACTATAAATAGCTCCTTAACGTTTCGGAGCGAGTGTCGCGGACCCACCCAGGTGTGTGATCTGTAGGGGGATCTGGACCGGGATCTGCAGCGCCGCCACCGAGCTTGCCGACGCCCCGTCGTCCCCGCCGCCGCCGTTAGCTCCGCCGCTCTCGTCCAATCGTGCAACTCGCAGGGTGGCCGAGGAGGTGGGACTCCCCGGGACGGCGTTGGCCTGGGAGGATTCCATCAGGTCCTGCAGAACTTCCAGTAGGACTGAGGGGAGAGAGAGACAGAGACAGAGGGAGACAAAGACAGAGAGACAGACGGATCAGGAAAATGTTGAAGATTTAAACAGGAGAGAAAATTTTCGGGCTAGCTGTCAAGTTTGAATTTCTCTCTGAGAATGAAACCGATTCCCTTTCCCATATGACGCTATTGACACGCATACATAAATACAGACAAAAAAACAAACATTACACAAACACACAATGTGAAATGCAGTTTGCAGTTTATCTCCAAGTCACGGTTAGTGATAAGGACAACCCACCACAAAAACCTGTTAACAAACAATGAAAATGACTTTCTGCTTTTACATTCTTCCACTCTTTCAGCTCAAGAACAATAACGTTTGGTTCAATGTGATTGGCTGCGGGCGGTCTTACGGCTGAAGGGGATCTCCTTGTGATTGGACACTTGTCTCTTGATGTTCCACCATTTGGAGCGCAGCCACTGAGGCGAGCGCACGCTGCTCCACCCCCCAGCTAGCTCCTCCCACCGCAGCTCGTTCTCCTCCTCCACCTGCATCTCCATGATCCTGGAGGAGAACCACACACGCAAACGCACACACAAAAAACATGTTTAATTGGACACATTAAAAGGATCTTGAATTCGGTGTGAACCCACCCGCCTCCCCCAGGTGTGCTCCGACCCACCCCCCAGGTGTGCACCCGTACCTGCGCACCAGGCCCAGGTCGTCCTCCTTGGTCCACTCGGTGCCCCCGCTGTGCTTCCAGTTGAGGTAGTTGAGCCACTTGGAGCGGCACTGCTTCTCCGAGCGCGAGCGCACCCGCTCCGCCACTGAGGCCCAGGACACGCCCCCGGTGACGGCCACACCCGGCGACACCCCGGCCATCTCGTACACCACCTCGGCCAGCCGCCGCTCCTCCTCCTCGCTCCACTTGCCTGGACGGGGACGTCGGGAGAACGGTGAACTCTTTGGGTAGGGGTTTTTAATCTGTCTTATGTTGCACCGTAAAGTGGATTTGTGGTGTACAAGAACTGGTGAATCTTTTTTGTGTGTGTGCCCATACCAAGTTGGTGCGGGTGCGAGTGAGAGAGTGTGTTTGTGTGTCTGTGTGTGTGGGCTGCTCGATTATGGAAAAAAATCATAATCACGATTATTTTGGTCAATATTGAAATCACGATTATTCAAACGATTATTTTTGATTTTGAAAACATGATGCATTTATTCAGCATTTCTCTTTGTAACTGAGAACTTTCCCCTTAAAAAAAAATCCACAAAATGTTAGAAAATGTTCATATCGAAAATAATTTACAAATATGTATCCAGCTGTTCTGCGATTTCTATACCATCTAATAAAAAATAAAAAGTAAAATAGTTTCTATTCGATTATTTCAGTATGGAGATTGTTTGACCCAAAAATCTAAAATGTGATTAATTGCACAGCCCGTGTGTGTGTGTGTGTGTGTGTGTGTGTGTGTGTGTGTGTGTGTGTGTGTGTGTGTGTGTGTGTGTGTGTGTGTGTGTGTGTGTGTACCCGTGTTGCAGGTGTCCTTCATCAACCGACAGCGGTCCTTGACGGACGAGGCGCTGCGGCCCAGCGCGGCGCCGATGGTGGCCCAGTCGTTACCGTGCTTCTTCCTCAGCCTGGGACACACACACACACACACACACACACACACACACACACACACACACACACACACACACACACACACACACACACACACACACACACACACACACACACACACACACACACACACACACACACACACTAAAAACACATTTCATATCTGATATTAAATATAATAATATATATAAGCCGCCACTCACGTTTTTAGTTTCTCGATCTCTCCATGGGTGTACCTTTCGAAAAAATGGAGGGGAAAAAGCTGTTAAGATTCTTCTGTACTTCAGTAAAGGGTCACAAACATAATAGTCAGGGGTTGCCAAACTGTCAGGGATGCAAATGAACGCAGTCACAGTTTCTAGTTATTGCTTTGTTTAAAGATTTTTTTCTGCATTTTTATGCTTTATTATAAAGTGAGATGGAGACAAAGGTATTAGAGATAGAGGGGAGGACATGCAGCTATGACCACAGGCAGGAATCAAACCCGGGTTGCTGCATTCAGGACTGAGCCTATATGGTACGCGCTCTACCCGGCGAGCCACCGGGCGCTCCCAGTTTCTAGTTATTTCTGTCATCCTGACCCCCACTTCTCTGACCTAAACACTCCGGCAAACCGCATGCGCCTTACCGCACGCGCCAAAAAGTGCCGCTCCAAGTGCCGCACACTTACTTGCCCACGTGGTTGCTGTTGTCGTACATGCGCAGCACGCGGCGGTACACGGCGAACAGCGGCCGGTTGAGCCCCCAGGCCACACTGCGGTAGAAGTCCTTCCTCTCCTCCTTGGACATCTCAAAGATGATCTCTGCCGGGTCCTCCATGCCCCGGTTCTGTGACACACACACACACACACACACACACACACACAAAAAACATTAATGACAATGACCTCATTAATATACATTGGTTGGGTTAAATTATTTATTAATGAGATACGTAATTCCGGTATATATATATATACATATACACACACACACACACACACACACACACACACACACACACACACACACACACACACACACACACACACACACACACACACACACACACACACACACACACACACACACACACTCACACACACACACTGCATTCCCAAATCTCAGTGTTGGGTCCTCAGAGCGCCCGGCCTACCTTCACGTAGCGGGCGATGTTGCTCATCAGGATTTCAACCTCCTCCTTGGACCACATGCCCTGCTTCCACGTGTGGCCTACACAACACAAAAAACACATTGAGTTTCTTCTACCAATGATTCATCTGCCTTCAAAAGAACACATCCTGAAGACCTGTCTGGTCTATATCGAAATGAAGGGACTAGGAAACTTATAAAACTTAAAAAATATATAAAATAAATAGAACACATTGCTTTTGGTCATCCTTACTCATTCAAAGTAATTTAGTAGACCATTGTATCCTAAGTGACTTATCGGTACAGTGAATCTTAGATCATGTCATTGAGGAGCAAGTAAGGGTAGGCTAGTGATATCAGGGATCCAACCCACTACAGTAGTCCCACTCTAGTATGACAAACTGTGTGTGTTTACCTTTATTGGCCAGCGTGTCTTTGTCCTCCTTTGTGGTGAACCAGGCCTGGCTGACGGGTGAGACGTCATCGCTGGCCTTCTCCTGAGAAGGGAGGGAATCTGCTTCCACCTGCAGGATCTGCACACACACACACACACACACACACACACACACACACACACACACACACACACACACACACACACACACACACACACACACACACACACACACACACACACACACACACACACACTTTATTATGAGATTGTAATCCAAATAAGAGACTGCCACTAATAAATGTACAGCTAAGTTCTTTTTTTTTTTGGACAAATAAAGAGAGCAGACATGAAAAAAAAAAGCTACTCAGCCTAGCGGTTTAGCTGCCACGTACCTGAATCTGCGCTACGCTCTCCTCTGTGAGCACACTGTCCGCCGTAGCGGTCATGGTCAACTCAAAGCTCTCGTCATTCTCTGACACTTGGGGATAGAGGACAGAGAGATGGAGACAGACAGAGAGACAGAGAGACAGATGTTATTGGATTTATCCTTCAGCAAATTGCAAATATATCTCTTTAGTTATTGTGTTACACTCAGGCTTAAAGATCATAGCAAAGATGGAGATCCACACAATATTGCTTAAAGTGAAGCCCATTAAACATTAATTTGTCGCTGATAAGTTCTTCTCTATCAAAACACAATTATATGGCTGCTCAGAGAGTACTTTTATGTGACGACCAGAAGAATGGACATTTTCTGGCTTAAACTCCCTATCAAGCTGCATCTTAAAATACGTACAGCACAATCAAATTCGTTTTCCATTTCTAGTGAGGTGAACATCTGTACGAATCCCTTGAAAACATAAATCATATAGGTTATGGAAGAGGGTGTGTTTCTCACGAGGTTGGTTGACCACTGTGAACTGTGCTTCCTCTGAGTCCTCTTGCTCGTCTGTGGTCAGGCGGATCTTCTTCTGAAGAGGCTCAGAAGCTTCGTCTACACACACACACACACACACACACACACACACACACACACACACACACACACACACACACACACACACACACACACACACACACACACACACACACACACACACACACACACACACACTATTTCCAGAGATCCAAAACGACAATAGCCAATACAATCACGGCAATATAACTGTCATCATTACTATTTTATTGTAATATGTATACTGTCAAACAAATGAATATAATAGCAAATCAATAAAAATAAATGAGTGTGTGTGTGTGTGTGTGTGTACCATTTGGAGGGCAGTGCAGTATGAGGCTCCCATCGCTGTCCCGGGTCAGCGTGACAGAGTTGACCGTCTGTAGTGTTATTTCCTCTGCCTCCGCGCTCATAGTTTACCTAGCAACAGAGAAACTAAATCTAAGTGATGACATCATCATAAACTGATGACATTGTCCACTTAGGAGTAGGGGATTTTTTTCCCCCACTCTGTTGGATGAGCACTGATTCCCAGAGATAGCGTTGTGGTTAAGTATCGGATAATTTGCAATTGTAAGCTCATTTATAAAATAATATTGACACCCCTAATATCAATATAATGTGAGTGGCTGTTTGTTTTAGTGTGTTTTTTTTTAACTGAAATGGTGGATAATACATTCAATGACGATCATGAACATACAGATCGCATAACTTGTACCTTGCAAACCTTGTAATAATACCTTTCCATCTTTATAGAAGTTAATATTTCTTGTGTTTGCAATCAGTTATTCAAAGCAGACTTAGTTTGAAATGGACATGGGCGAGTAAAGCTTTACATCATCTTTAAAAAGGGTTTTATTTGTTAGAGTAGAAAATATTTATGCAATAGCAGTTATTGGATGGCTGGCTGCGGATGGAAGTGAAATACAAGATTGTAACTTTGTGATATTTTTGTATAAAGGAAGGGTCTAAAACATCAACATCGTGTTTTTTTTTTACTATAGGTATTGTGGAGCAAAATCGTGTATTAATCTAGATGCATCGCGTCCAAGTGTAAATACTGCTACACCACACTGACAATTGTCATCCAAGTAGCCAGCCGGCTCAATGAAAGAAGACGAAATGAAAACAGCGACGCCATGTTATTGCACAAGGTGATGCTTATGGCGATTGTGCGCTATGGATCCGGTCGACATATCTGCTGTTTGGTGGTCCGTTCTTCCGACCCGAGCGTATGTATAAAGCCGCTCTGCTTCAGAACCCAAACAGAAAGTGGATTTTAGTTTTGATTTGGCTACTTACTTCCTGTTTTTGGTCCGGGGACTTCGAGGGGACCAGGATGAAGGCAAATGCCAGGATGGAGGCTCTGCCGTCTGAAGGCCACGGGGTTGCCAGATAAGTAGGGTACGAGCTTGATAAGATAACACACTTATCCATTTTACTTCTTATTATTTATATTTACTAATTTTATTTTTCTATTTATGTGTGTTCTTTTGACACATATGTCGTTTGCGTCCTCATTCTTAAATTACGGATGATTAACAATGTGGTATCGTGATGTGGTGAATCATCCTGCAATTACCCTTAAACAATGCTGTTTGTTGCAGAATTTCTTGCAGTAACGTAAACAACCAATTCAAGCACAACTTATTAATTACATGGAATTACATAGACGTTTTTGACACCTAGTAGGCTACATATAGGTAAATACGTCAATGAAAACATAGTAAATATATTGCTGATTTTAACCATTGAACCTGGCAACCACACGTTCCTCGCTTAAAAATGCCCGGGTAGAAACCTCAATCAATCTTTTTTCTATTAGTCATTTTGTCAACTTAAAACATATAGATAATAAATCCGCTCAGTCAAGAATGATCCGATTTTAATAATAACATGTTGATGATGTTTATCCAAATGTTGATTTGTTGTGGCGTATTTATCAAAACCGTGACGATAGTTCCACATTTAATAAGAGGGAAGAGTATGACTGCCGTACAGGTTGCGAATTTCCAAAAACTGTTCTAATTTTGCAACATGGGGGATCAAACTTTAAGAGTGTAAGTATTGTCCACAAGATATTCATATATTTAAATTAATTTGTACATATGGGCAACAATCTCCCTTGGGTCTGTGTTTATTGTCTTCACTTGTTCACCCAAAGTCTCGACAATAAATTGTTGTGGAAATCTTACTAATGCTCCATTGGCGGCTACATTAAGATTTCCACGATATAGGTCATTATTTGGACCTATATCGTACATTTGTATATGTTATAAATTAAACGTCCATTATTATTTTTAAATGAACCGAATCTCAATCATAGTCACGGGCATGTATGCATGTATGGGTGTTCTGTGTGTCTGCCTTCAGCCTGACGTGTGGGGATGTCCAAGGCAAATTTAACGATTTGTTCAACCGAGTACGGACAATCCAAAAGAAGAGTGGACAGTTTGATGTAAGTCAGAGTCTGACTGGACTTCATTTCATGTTTTCTAACGCGACACATTGTGTTGGCGCCTCAAACGTCCCTTGGACAGAGCAATGTCACAAACACGAGTTCATCTAGTACATTCAAGACACCCATTAAAAAGATTGAACACAGTTCAGCAAAATTCAGGAGTACACAAAATGTATCTGTATGATCTAAATGTTCGTTGTTAGGGAAACAACCCTAGGACAAAACCAATCCAAAATGCTCAGCCACTACAGGACTGTCTTGCAATTGTAGGTGGCAAGAAACATTTCCAAAAACGTCCCTAAACTAGACTAGGATGAATTAAATCTGGCCAAAAGCAGTAGGGCCCCTCATTACTCTAGGGTCCCCCGAATAAATAATTAACCTGCATGAAATCATTCTGGCCTGTGTGTGAGGTGGTTGGGAGAGGGTCTGAGCTCAAGGTTGTACTGTGGGTTTGCAGCTGCTGCTGTGTGTGGGAGAATTCTTTGGAAAGACCGCAGAGACGGAGGCAGAGTGGGAAGAATACAAAACCGGAGCCAAGAAAGGTGTGCAATTAGAACACTATACATTTAGATTATAAATGTACTTGCTTAATGACCTAAACAAAACTATTGTGTCTGAACTTATGAAAAGATAACTTGAATCTACATAGAAAATAGTTTGCCCCTTTTCAAATGTCTTAAATAAATGTGTCATGTATCCTTTGTTTGTTATTGTAATCTTGTTCAGCTCCCATCCACACATGTGTCCTGGGAGCGGCCGGCCAGGCGACGGTGAAGTACTTCCCAGGCGCAGATGGCTGTGAGCTGGCTGAAAACATCACCTACCTGGGTGAGTGGCTGGTGATGGGGAGCAGCAGCAGCAGCACTATTTGGTCTTATGCCTTTTCTCACGTTGTTGTTATATCTCAGAACAAATGAGAAATAATGGGAGATGCTTGTGTGATATTGGAAAAAAATTGAAGCTGTGCAAGATTACTTTGGATTGATTGATCAATCACATGATGTTACAAAATCATCAAATTAAGTACAGCAATATAATTTTAGTTTTAGCTCAACATGAAGCAAATATCCAATTCAAATGTTTCCCTTGAACAGAACTAAATATGTGTCCCTTTTGTGTCACGACGATGATGATGATGATGATGAAGATGATGAAGATGATTATGATTGTTGTCGATGCGCGTGCACGCCCTCCCTCTCAGGGCGCCGTGGCGTGTTCACGGGAGCGTCCGGCCTCCAGATCGCCTACGTCAGCGGGCGCGAGGCCCTGCAGGAGCCGGCTCCCGCCCACTGCTTTACGCCCAAAGACCTGCAGGCCCTGGTGGCCCCGCTGGTCAACAACTCAAAGTTCCGGGGCGTGGACATACTGCTGACGTCGCAGTGGCCCCGCGGGGTGTGGCAGTTCGGAAACAACCCGGTGAGGCCTTCTGCTTTGTAGTTTTGTTTTGTTTTGTTCCCGAGCACTACAATGCATTCTCTGTCCTCCAGTCACTGTAGCTGTTTTTAAAGTGACAGTGTGTATAAGATTAGCTTTTATTTTTTTGGAGTCAATTATGTAGATACATCTGTAGTCCATGCTAAGGGATACACATGGCTACAATCCCATTAATACAATTTCACACAACATATTATATATTCTTCATATTAGATAATCTTGTTTACTGAACTTGCTCTTGCTTTGACAGAGTTAACTACATTCACAAAACTCACACATTACTTCATCATCCATTACTGTTACTTTAAAAGGTATTTAGTAATCAACGCTAGATAGATAAGATAGATAAATACTTTATTGATCCCCAGGGGGAAATTCGAAATTCAAACGGCATGTAATTTAGAAAAATGTGTGTTGGTTGTTGTGGTGATAAGGAATTGTCCCCACTACTCTACTGTGTACTAGCTCTTATTCACTGTTATTCTGTGCACCAGGAAGTGAACACCAAGTGCTGCGGCGCATCGTCCGTCGCCAACCTGGCTGACAAGCTGAAGCCTCGCTACCATTTTGCGGCGATAGAGGGCGCTCACTATGAAAGACTTCCCTACAGGTAGGTCTCTCTCTCTCTCTCTCTCTCTCTCTCTCTCTCTCTCTCTCTCTCTCTCTCTCTCTCTCTCTCTCTCTCTCTCTCTCTCTCTCTCTCTCTCTCTCTCTCTCTCTCTCTCTCTCTCTCTCTCTCTCTCTCTCTCTCTCTCTCTCTCTCTCTCTCTCTCTCTCTCTCTCTTTTTTCACTTTATTTCGTTTTTACATTTTTGTTATTCACTAAAAAAAAAAAAGAAAATGTGACGCGATCCGAACCGTGAGTTTTGTGATCCATTGCTGTGATCCGTCCCTACTCTCCACGGATGACGGGCTCTCTGGTATGTCCTCAACGTGTGTGTGTGTTCTCAGGAACCACATGGTCCTGCAGGAGAATGCGCAGCATGTGAGCCGCTTCATCGCCTTGGCGTCAGTCAGCAACCCCGCCAAGAAGAAGGTGAGCAAAGGAAGCTTTCAGGAAATCAAAGAGTCTCCTTCAACCAAATCTAAACAACCCTTTTTTTTTGCCAAATCTGGGTTCCTTGGAAAGGAAAGGGATTTTTGAAAATGTAGGATAGGATAGCCTTTATTGTCCCTGAGGGGCAATTTGGTTTGCAAATATTAGTCAACACAGCCAATACACATCATTAAAAATAAATAAAAAAACACAAATACATATAGCATACGGTACAGAAGAATGTATCTTTTGTTACAGGGAGTGGTACCAAAACATCACCTTTTTATATCAAATAAAGATATGATATTGCTGGTAGGGCAAGATATACCCGTCTCTATGCAGCAACGTAATCTCTCTCTCCCTGGTGTATCCAGTACCTGTACGCCTTCAACATCGTCCCCATGAAGAGCATGGACGCGTCGGAGCTGGTCAAGCAGCCGCAGGACGTGACGGAGAACCCCTACAGGCGCAGCGGGAAGGACAAGCTGCAGCGTGGCAGGGCGGGGCTCGACCCCACTGAGGAAGAGGTGTGTGTGTGTGTGTGTGTGTGTGTGTGTGTGTGTGTGTGTGTGTGTGTGTGAATCGGATAAGTGCTTGGCTGTTCATTTGAGGGTTTCCGATTGGGACGCTGAGGTAGGTAGGTAGGTAAAGCTGTTTCTTTGTTGCAGACAAAGAAATGAGGAATGTTTCTGAAGAATGTTTCTGGGTGCTAATGATTTATTCGGCTTTATTAGTTACCATCTGTTGAAAGGGAGGTTGATGCGTTGCTTTTTCTGTTTGGCTCTCATGAATATATTGAGAGCCAATCAGACACGTGTTTAGTGCCGTCCCTCAGGTGTGACTCTGTTAATATTGAAGTCCTTTGATCTCGTGACAGAAGGTGTAACGTTAACCCTCGTCTTCCCCTCAAGGAGCCCGCCGCCCAGTTTTTCTTCGACATGAGCAGAGGGGGGCGTGGCGGGAGGGGCGGCAGGGGGCGAGGCCAGGGCAGGAAGCGGCCGTCCGACGACGAGGAACGCCCCCCCTGGGACGGGGAGAGGCGGGGCCAGGGGGGACCAGGCGACGCGGACGGGCAGCCCAGGCAACCCCGCAGACCACGTGAGTATGGCCACGCCCACGTCTCTCCGTTGCTTTGATACGGAAAAACACTAGTCTCCCGTTGGGTCTCTCCAGGGAATTTAACTGGACGGGATGATCCCTTTTCCCCACATCAAATTTCAATTTGAATGGTTACATAAATGTAATAAGGAGGGTTATTCAAGTAGTTTTATGACAGAAAAATGCACAGCTATAAAACCCAACACACAGATGGTTTGACATCCCTTCTTGCCTCTATCAGACCCTTCACACTCTATCCAGTGTTTTAACTGCTCTCTCTCCCAGTCACTCAGCCAGTCACTCAGCCAGTCAGTCACCCACTCACTCTCTCAGTCCCTTACCCAGTCACTCACCTGGTCCCTTACCCAGTCACTCACCTGGTCCCTCACCCGGTGCCTCACCCAGTCACTCTCCCAGTGCCTACCCCAGTCCCTCACCCAGTCACCCAGCCGGTCCCAGTGTGTTGAGTCTCTGCTCTCTCTCCAGCCCAGCCCACCGGGCCGTGCTGGTTCTGTCTGGCCAGTCCTCAGGTGGAGAAGCACCTGGTCATCAGCATCGGCACGCACGTGAGTGGTGGTTCTCCTTCCTCTTACTAAACAACAAACAAAAACACAAATGTTGGACCTTTGTTTTATCAACTGATATTCATCCTCTCATTTCTTTAATTTAAATAGCCACTTATTTTAACCATATAAAGTGTGACTTTTTAACTAGCTTGTAGCTTAAAATGACCCGGTTGACATATCTGTTGTCAATGCTGGTCGATGGTGATTTAAATATGTTATCAATAAAATCACATCCTATAACTGATATATTTTTAAAATACAAAATGCCAGCCCGCACATTTCTTTGTTTTCAAGAATCAAAGTTCAAATCGGACCGTTGTATCACAGCAGTTTCCTCCGCCTACCTTGTCTCATAGTGCCTTGTTAAGATTCTTGCAACAGGCCCTGCCATGATCCATACGTTTCCCTTGACCCTCCTGTATTCTGCGTCCCGCCCCCAGTGTTACCTGGCGCTGGCCAAGGGAGGCCTGACCCCCTACCACGTGCTGGTGCTGCCCATCGGCCACTACCAGTCGGTGGTGGAGCTGGCCTCCGAGGTGGTGGAGGAGATGGACCAGTACAAGGCCGCCCTGCACAAGTTCTACAAGAGCCGGGGCGAGCGCTGCATCTCCTTCGAGAGGAACTACCGCAGCCAGCACCTCCAGTTACAGGCAGGCAGACGGGGAGGGCTGGGGTCATACCCAAAGGGTTAAGAGTTGACAGATGGTCGTTGGCAAGTTAGTTGGGGTGTGTTGGTGCTACGGCATACAAGACACAAAAATGTGATGAACAACTGCAGGATATACTATTAAAAATTAAAAACAATTTACTAAAACATATATTTATAAATAGATAGATATAATCTCCTCTGAAAGCCAGTAGTCTTAGCAATCCAATGTAATGACCCTTGTTGGCATGAGAAATGTGCAATTCAACTTAAAAAAGTTACGATTAAGATGTCAATTCGAAAAACAATATTTATATTGGATAAAATATATAAAATAAAAATACAATATAATTTTTTAACAACTATCTATTAAAGTATGCATAATGAGAAGTGCTCCCCTCAAACGGGGCGCCCATGGCTCTGCAGGTGGTGCCGGTGCCGCTGGAGAAGTGTGCCAGCGAGGACATCAAGGAGGCCTTCATGGTCCAGGCCCAGGAGCAGCAGATGGAGCTGATGGAGATCCCCGAACACACAGACCTCAAGCAGGTACGCCCCCAACCCGAGGCTGACGTCGCCAGGCCCATTCACAAACTAGTATCATTCCGGAACTGTTAAATTTTTGAGTTTTTCATTTTTCAAGTTCCATTGTCAATCAGACTAAAAGGCATCTGGACGCAATTGGTTAGACGTGCAACATAATGTGTGGCGTCAGCGGCGTCCATCTTGGTTGTTTATCAAAAGGCCTCAAAGGCGTTCCCATAGGGTGCTCCTAGTCATCGTCATCGTGCTTTAACCACCGCATGTTAGATCAACGGTTGTGATTGGCTGAACCCGAGCCAGGTCTGCCTGGACAGGAGGGGCCAGACCAATAACACATGGGCTCGAAGATTCAACCTCGACCTTTCACGTTGCCTACCCCCACCCCCTTATTATATGTACATTTTTCCACATATGTTTTCTTTGGCTCAGATTGCCCCACCGGGAACACCGTACTTTTACGTGGAGCTGGACACGGGAGAGAAGCTCTTCTACCGCATCCAGAAGCACTTCCCTCTGCAGTTTGGGAGGTAAGATAGAGAGGAGGTGGCACTTTGTTTCAACAAGGGATCCAGGAACATGGCCGCCAATAGCCATCTTACTGGGATAGAAGTTTTAATTATATTCAAATAATGTGAAGTTGGTGCTGTATAAAGCCTTTATTGTATAATTCTGATTTTAAGGAAGTAAACAAGTGTGTAAGTGAACCGTGACAGTGCATCCAATTCATCCACTGCAATGCTTTTTAAATCTTTTTTTAGTTTTTACCATTTTTATCCGGGACTGTCTCGCTTTCCAATACGAGACACAGTGATTTAAATGCTTCACCTGTCAGAGGGGCCTCTAAAGTAAGTGTGTGTGTGTGTGTGTGTGTGTGTGTGTGTGTGTGTGTGTGTGTGTGTGTGTGTGTGTGTGTGTGTGTGTGTGTGTGTGTGTGTGTGTGTGTGTGTGTGTGTGTGTGTGTGTGTGTTCCAGGGAGGTGCTGGCCAGCGAGGCGCTGCTGAACATCCCGGCGCGGGCCGACTGGAAGGAGTGCAAGCAGACGAGGGAGGAGGAGGAGCAGTGCAGCGCCACACTGAGGGACGCCTTCAAGCCCTTCGACTTCGCCTTGGAGGACTGAACACACACACATCTAGACCTACTTCAACTAGTTTGAAGACATGAATAGTTTTTACTGATATAGAAGCTGTCCACGGACGAAATTCTGTTTCCAAGTTGGTTAAAAGTCAGATTGTCGTCGTAAGACATTTTATTGGTCATATCCATCACACTTTATCAATGGTTTTTAAAATGTGTGGACATTTTTTTATGTCAACTTTTTGTATAACAGCTACACAGCGCTATTCTTTTATGACCAGGACAGGCCTATTTTACCTTAAAAATAAAATAAAACATGGACGTTGTGTTTCAGGAGTATTTTGGGGAATTATTTTCAAGATCTGTGTACAGATGTTAAAATACTTTGTATATTGGTGATGATTAAACTTTTATATTGTGATTCTGGTGATGTGCAGGCTGAAATCATTCCTTGGTCAAAACTTTATATATTCAAATTAACATTATTTCCGTTATAAAGATGCCAAATTGTGACGCCAAAAGTACATATTGAATAGCATGTCGTTCTGTGAATTACAGCCATAGGCACATGCATGATGCCATTCTATTGTAGAAAATCATGCCTGAACAAACTAAAATCCAAGACAGCAAATAGTTTAGTAGAAAATGTTTTTTTTCCTGTTAATCAATAAATACAGCGTCCATGAAAAAACATCTTCCTGTTAATCAGACTGGTGGGTTTAAAGGGTTCTGATGTTGCAAAAAAACAATCTGGATTACAATTTCAGCACACTAAACATTAAAATAAATTAAAGGTAGTTTCACTAAGCTTTTAAACTGACTTGTTAGTGGTAACATTCAAATGATATTAAAGCTACTGCGTTGAGTTTAGAGAAAGCAGTCCAGTGTCAACGATTCTTTGAAAAATGTAATTCACACCTGTATTATATTATTGTATATTGCTCTCTTACTCCTTTTATTCTTCACAGGTCTGTTCGTTCAAGTGAATGGACAGTTTAAAATAGATTTTTTACTTAAATCGTATATTCACTGTTGCTGAGGTACTACTGTATGTAAGTCAAGGCTCAAATGTCTCAGGATAACGTTAAACTTTTCTCAATAAAAGACTAAATCCCTGTTCACATGCTACAAGTCACTCTTAAAACCAGGATGTATCCATCCTAGTCAGCCCAGCCCAAGTGTCCTACGACCGCTGTGACTCATCCCAGGATATGGTTTCTTTACGTTAGTAAGTCATCCATCCACGTCCTCTTCTTCTCCGTGGTGAGGGTCTCTCTCTCGCTCAGCTCTGCCACTCGTCCAGCACCACCAGGAAGGGCTGGTCGGTGCTGCCCAGGTAGGTCCGGCCTCCATGGGGGTTCTGGAAGACGTCACTGATGGCCCGCGTCACTGTGCCGTCGGGGTCGTGGTGTGAGCCCTGCAGCCGGCCGTCCAGTGCCAGCTCCAGCACCATGGCGTGGCGGGGCAGCAGAGCGTTGTACCAGCCCAGAGGGACCACCTGGTGGGGAGGGGGGAGGTCTGATGAGAGGCTGGGTGGAGGGGAAGGAGACGAGGGAAGGCCAACTTTCTGTGTGTGTGTGTGTGTGTGTGTGTAAAAGCTCCCTTTCACCTCTTAACAATTTAACCCGCTGTACTCTTGACACAAATTATGACCACAACCCCAAATTTTTGGTTGACTAATCATGTGCCAGGCGTGCCAACGCCAGGCAGGTTTCAGTTCATTTCATCGATTCGATTTTCAATTCAAATTCTGACTTTCTTTCGGACATCCCCGCTCTGCGTGTCCTACGATACTAGTCACCACGGTGATGGGGAACAGGGCGGAGTCACCCACCTTAGCGAGGAAGCGCTTCACCGCCGGGTATGGCGCGATCATGTCCAGGAACGGGGGGAGGAGCTTCCGGAAGCGGGGCGTGGTGATACCCACCAGGAAGGCGTCGCCGCGCACGCTGAGACGTATGTTGTCGGGGTAACCGATCATGTTGTCGAGGACCACCTCCTTGGTACCCGCCTTGGGCCCCTTCAGCCAGAACCTTTAAGACATGCCCTCGTTTTATGATCTAGACTTATCTTTTTATTTTATTTATTTATTTTAGATTTATTTTAGCTTTTCTATGCTTTATTATACGGTGAGATAGAGAGGAAGGTATAGGAGATGGGGGAGGGGAGGACATGCAGCAAATGACCACGGGCAGGAATCAAACCCGGGTCGCTGCATTCAGGACTGAGCCTATATGGAACACTCTCTGCCCGGTTAGTTTAGGACTTACTGATCTTCAGAAGAATGCAATAAAACAACAATAAATACTGAAGCAAAGCCACAAAATGTTAAATCTTTCTGAAATACAACTGGACAAATACAACTGGACACAAACAAACACACATACGCAATCAAAATCATTGACACACATCTGTTGTATCTCTAGCATACATGCATACGTGTACATGTCAGTGTGTGTGTGTGTGTCGGTGTCAATGTAAGCAAGTATGTGTGTGTGTGTGTGTGTGTGTGTGTTTGTGTATGTGTGTGTAGCATGGGTATCAATGTGTGCGGGTGTGTGTGTGTGTGTGTGTGTGTGTGCATGCGTGCATTTGTGTGTGCTTTGGGTAACAATGTGTGCATGTGCGTCCATGCATACGTGTGTGTGTGTGTGTGTGTGTGTGTGTGTGTGTGTGTGTGTGTGTGTGTGTGTGTGTGTGTGTGTACCTGAGGATGCGTCCGATGCTGGTCTCGGCCAGCAGCAGGAAGTCCTCGTCCGGGGACAGGGCCAGTCCGTTGGGCATGTAGAGAGAGTCCAGCAGCACTGCCACCCGCCCGCTCTCAGGGTCGTAGGTCAGCAGGCGGCCCAGGGCGTTCAACTCGATCACCTGCACAACACCGCTGCGCGTTAAGGCTGCGGTAACACCTTTGTTTATGGAGGCAAATCATTGGTGGAATGGAGCATGGTTTTTTCGACCAATAGGATCGCTCAAAATTTATTTTTTCAACCATGGTCATGCTCCATTCCACCAATGATTTGCCTCCATAAACAAAGGTGTTCAATTGTTGGTTGAATGGAGCGTGATCATGAGAAGACACACTGACCGCATTGACCACACCTTCAGAGCGACCATGGGTGTACAGGATTGTTATAGGGAAACTATACGTTTACATTTACATTTCGGGCATTTAGCAGACGCTTTTATCCAAAGTGACTTACAATAAGTACATTTGTCAGAAGAAAGAGAAACAACAAAAATATTGCTGTCGGTACAGTACGGATGTTCATAGAAACAAGGGTCAAGCACTTATTACTAGGATAACACATTCCCTGTGTACAACAAAGATAATAATAATAATAATAATAATAATAATAATAATAATAATAATAATAATAATACATTTTATTTATAACGCACTTTACATCAACTCAATGACCTCAAAGTGCTACAATGCACATAAGAAAAGGATAAAAACAACATAAAAGACTTTAAAGCTTTTCTAAAAAGATGGGTTTTAAGGCCTTTTTTTAAAAGAGTCCACAGTCTGTGGGGCCCTTAGATGGACGGGGAGAGCATTCCACAGACTGGGTGCAGCTGAAGAGAAGGCGCGGTCGCCCATAGTTCGAAGCCTTGTCCTCAGAGGCTGGAGGAGGTTGGCCTGCCCAGAGCGGAGATGGCGTGAGGAGGAATGGGGGGTGATGAGTTGTGCTGTGAAGATAGCTAGGATAAGATGCTACACGATGCTAAGTACTATTTTTAAGGGCCAGGACGTACAACATACAATAAGTGAGTAAGAGAGGTGTTTTGGTGAGGATAAGGGAGGAGAAAAGGCTATAGTATTAAGGTCTGATATTAATAGAACAAAAGGTGAGGGGGCTGACTTATGTGCAGACTTATGGATTGCCCATGGCTGAAGTTATGAGGGGAGGTGGACATGTCTGCAAGAATGCAAGACAACTACAGGAATGCACACAATAATGAAGTCAGTCATATGCTTTATATGCTCGTTTAAAATCTACGCCTCTTCAATATCCACATCCATTTACTTCCCTTCCTCCAACGTATGTGCTAGCCACATGTCTACAGTCCAGTCTATACAGAATGGCCCATAAATGGTTTCTCTCCCCACTTAAAACTTGTCTTCCCAGTGATTTGTGAGGCACGAAGTTGCCTGGCAACAAGAATAAAAGCCTCCCCCTGTACAGTCCTTCTCCCACTCCCTGCAGGGAGAAAACTTCCTTCCTCGTGTTGAATCCGTCTCTGTCTGTGAGATTGGGCTCAACAAAGGGACAACCTTGTGGTGAACTGAAGCTGGTCATTCAAATCATCATATCTTTTCCCCCTCTTTTCTTATTTCCTTCCGATCTCTTCCTTCTTCCTCCTTTATTGGAGCCTCCATTCATGGAGATGAGTTTGTGTTCTGATCCAACAGATTTACAAGCGTTCTTTTTGCATTTGAGACTAAAATAAACAAATCGGTGGAAGGTCCCTTTCCATTTGAATGGGAATGTCCCGGTGCCAGGACAACGAACACAACACAGACAGATATAAATGTACAGGAGACTATTAGGAGACCATTAGGAGACCATTGCTCCATTCCTTCACGCACAAAGAAACACTTTGGTAACAGGAGAATGTTTAAACGACAAGTTGCTTACATGATACTGTCACATTACACAAGGTTCATAGTGTGTGAGTTTGAGTGAGTGTGTGTATGTGTGTGTGTGTGTGTGTGTGTGTTCACCTCCAGCTTGACATGGCGACGCCCCCAGCGACTAGAGGAGTCTGTGAAATAAATGAGGCCGGTCTGGGATGAGATCTCCAGACCGTTGAGGAAGGCAAAGGGCCGACCTTCAGCTCCTGAGGGCCACAGAGAGACACACACACAAACACACACACACACACACACACACACACACACACACACACACACACACACACACACACACACACGATTAATTCTATCACAATAACACAATGGTTCAAAAGTTCTCAACTCCTCCTCTCACGCCCTCACCCACACACACACCCAACCCCCCACACCTTCAGAGTTGGCGAGCAGGAGGGTCTTCTGTCCGGTCTGGGGGTCCACGCTGTGCAGTCCCAGGTATGAGTCCACCACCATCAGCTGACCGCGCCGGTCCAATCGCACCCCGTGGGGACGACCGCACACTGGCTCATAGTCTGGACTACTGCCTGCCAGGGGGGAGGGAGTGAGGGGGTGAGGGAGTGACACACACAAACACACAGACACAAACACACACACACACACACACACACACGTTGTTCTCACCACATTCTGGGATGTCCTGGCCCATGTGGGTGATCAGGGTGAGCGTGTCATCCGGCCCAATCTTCCACAGCTTCCCATCCACCGTACCAGTGTACACGTTACCTGACAGACAAAGAGGTAGACAGACAGGCCACCGGAATGACAGACATACAAATAGACAGAAAGGCCGGCGTGGCAGACCGAAAGACAGACAGACCAAAAGACAGACAGGAATGTAGACAGACAGGCAGACAAACAGAAGGACAAGTAGACAGAGAGACAGACAGAGACCAGTTAGGTACAGACCTGTAGAGCTACTCAGAAGCTTTCACCCAAGATAAGGATTTTGTAGACAAAAACCCAAATAACAAAAAGACAGTCCGACACGCATAGAGACTGATGGACTAACAAGCAGCTGATCTAATGATTTGGTGTTCACAAGGCTCTGGGAAGACCAACCCTTTCATGCTATAACATGTAATTACCTCCTGTGGAATTAGAAAGGATTTGAAATGCTCACATTGACATTCATACCACCACAATGACTCAGGATTTCCTCTCTATAATGCAGCATGCATCAACTTCAATCTTTGCGAGTGGAACAGATAGGAATTGGAAATACATTCATTTGGGAGACAAATCTTCTGTGAGTGAAGCATTCACTTTGACCCACACTCGTCAGTGTCGGGGCTGTACATTACTCAGATGTGAAGCGGCCCCTTGGGTCCAAGAACTTCTGGAGGATTCTGAGTCTCTGAAGGAAGCTAGGATCTTATTTAAGGCCCCATGGGAGACCTTCTTATCCCCCTCAAACGGTCAACACATGATGTTGGAGAGCAAAGGGTTGGATGCTAGGTCGGACGTTAGGAATATAGCCAGACGTAGACGGAAGTTTAGTGCACTTATCTCAATAAACGTGTACATTCGTTTACATTCTCGGTCAGCGTTCACCGAGGTCAAAGTTGAAATGGTTTGAACTTTGAGCGCAGGTGGATAATCAGAGTGGTGAGCTGAGCCCAGCGTAGCATAGATGCTAGACTGAGCTTCAATACTGCTCAATAATACTTTACAAGAGAACATTGCCAACACCGGCACCAAAAGCTCATCATGTGTATACCACTTTATTCACCAGGAACTTCCATCCGTGATGGATGCCGCAATGACCTCCCTTTCCCCTCCCATCGGTTCGATCTATCACCAGTCCTCCATTACGAATTGCACAATATTGATTTTTTTTCACTTCCTCATTTTCCTGGATAAGGTATCTTATCTGTCTGGAAGGTTCATCTGTTCACATTAATGGAACCAGACTTTGACCTTAAAGGGACAAACATGGTTCATGGTTAAATAAAACAGAACACTCTCTCTCACCATCCTGATCAGCAGTGAAGGATTCTGGTCCATGTAGTTCCCCGGTAAACAGTCTGCGGCCCTTCTGAAGGCGATTGTTAACAGCCAGGGGCCCCTCAAGGGCCGGAGGGGGGCCCTTCAATCTGAAGGCAAAAGCAGAAAGAAAAACAATGTAACCACATGATGATGATGATGATGATGATGATGATGATAGGCATTTCTCCAGGTCTCTTCTATACTGAGGAACCGTCGCCATCCCCCCTCAGTGTGCATGGCTTCGTGGCCCAGGGGCCGGTACTCACATGTGGGGTTTGGGGTCGATAGGGGAGGGCAGGAGATAGACCGCTACCCCCAAGGCGCAGAGAGCCACCAGGAACGCAGCCTTGCCCAACCTGCAGAGGAGAGGATAAAGGAGAAGGGGAGGAGACATGTTGGGTGGTAAACACAGCTGTGGGGCCGGCGAGATTCATATGTTCTTGTTCAGCCATTCATTCATGCTATTCTATTCATTCTATTGAAGCACCGGCACGGACAATAAAGAACGAGTTTCACTGATTTGGTCGCCACCGATGTAGGTTGATTCAGATTTACGAATTCAGATAGTTATCTTTTTGCTTAATGTACTGTTGTTAGTATGTTTATTTAGATTATATATCATGGTTGAGCAACACATGGTAAATATCATCTTTTATGAACACTACGACATTGTTTTCATATTCACCGGTCCTGATGTTAATCCCAGTTTAGCACTATTCCTGTGTTTGGGAAGCTGGCACCGTTGCCTTCCGTGTGGAGCAGTGTTTTTGAAACACGGATGTATTGTACTGTAACTGTCAGACAGCTGCAAGGCTTGACCTTGTGAATTTTGGCATACATCTGCGCTCATACAGAAGAGATGAGTACGCAACATTGCCTAGTTCCACTGTGTGTCTAATTCGCGTCATGGTCAAATTAACACACCCTATGGGCCCCCCACAGAGGTATTTTTGCAGTTATAACAGTAAACACTTTGTATGCACAATAGGAACTGAAATACCTCATACCATTGATCCGATAATATAATATTGCGGGATTATTCCTACTGGTTGCCCAGTAGGGACTTGAGTTCACAATTACAGTCAAATGTTGAGCTGCTCAGAATGTATGCAAACATGACAAAACGATTCTAGATTCAAATGACATTGATTTTGCTGATCACTGTCAGACTTACAAGTCTAGTGATTGGTTGATAGTTCTTTAGACATCAGTCGCTTGAATATTGAAAGTATTTTTCGATACAGCGAAAACCTAGCCCATATAACTTATACAGCATTTCCCATGGTTATTTAAAGTGTTAAACGTGACATGCATCTTGAATTAAATTGTAATTCATTCTTCACAGTGAAGCCTATTCATCAATGGTCGCAATTTAAAAGCATCGCTTGCCATTACAAGCGATTACACTTACATCACAGAACGGCTCTCTTGATGTAATCACCAACAGAGGAAGTTGTGAAAGAGCGGTTCCGCCGATACTCCTGCTGCTTGAAGACCGTCCGTTTTGTCTTCGTTATTAAACGCGCCTCGACATGCATGAAGTGAGGACGAGTGTCCAGTAAGTCAGGCGTGATTTTGGTGTGCGGGTATGTATGTGAGTTGTCTGCAGTCTGCCTAGCTGGGGGACTGAAGGTGTGTGCGGCTTGTAGCGGCTGTGATCTCACAGTTTGTTGATATGTAATAATGGGGGTCAAAATGAGGACGAGAAGGGGGAGGCGGAGAGGGGGCGTTACGGCTGAGTGGCACTTAAGAGGGGAACCTTATGGCCCTTTTCCACCGACAGTACCAGCTCAACTCGCGGTACGGACAGGGTTCCAATAATGTCGGGAATGAATACAGCTGTAGCTTAAGTACAGCAATATCCCATCGGAATTATTATAAAGTTAACAAGTTGTAAATTACGTAAGTTACATGAATTACAAGTTGTAAGTTACATAAGTTGTAAGTTACAAGTTGTAAATTACGTAAGTTCCAAGTTGTAACTTAGAAGTTACATGAGAGAGAGAGAGAGAGAGAGAGAGAGAGAGAGAGAGAGAGAGAGAGAGAGAGAGAGAGAGAGAGAGAGAGAGAGAGAGAGAGAGAGAGACCCCGCGCAATAAAGAGAGAGAGACCCCACGCAACAAAGAGAGACCCCACGCGCGCGAGAGAGAGAGAGAGATAGAGGGAGGGAGAGAGAGAGAGAGAGAGGCTTCAGAAGCTTCAGAAGACCTTTAAGCAGCAACTACGTACATGTATTAGCACTAGCTCAATCTCGACTCCTTCAGAATTTCTGTGGGTGGTTACGAACCAACCAAGTGGGCAGCCCCATTAATAATAATTTGACAACGCTACGTAGCAGTGTCACCTTATCCAGATTGGCTAATTTTTTTTTCAGCCTTTTTCCTTTCATTGGCTATTGCATACAGCATACTGCATAGATTTCAAATTTACCATAGGTCTGTCACAAACGTATTCTGACCTATGTTATTCAACAAACAATAGGAACAATGGGATTTTAATGGTGTAACCCAAGTGATTTTAGTTATTTTATTTTAGTACTGCGTTTTACGATGCCCCTTGAACGCATCACAAGCGTATGCACGGAGAGCCGATGACACGCATGATACGGTGTTGCGAGACAGGTGTGTATTGGTAGTTTCAGAATTTAGATAAGGTAGTATTGGAAGCTACAGGTGGTTCGGGAGGAATCCTGTGGGGAGAGCTCCGGACGGTTTTTTTTTTTCAAAAGAATACTAAAGTCCGTATTGCACGCTGGTTATTTTTTTTGTACGAGAGACAACTGTTTCAACTCGACTGTTCAACGGCTTCCACCACCACCGCTATAACCGATGTTCGTCTCCCGTCGGACATCGGTTATGTGGACATTGTGCTCAAATCCAGGAGGGGTAGGAACGACGACATTAAGGAACCAAACCGGATTATTTTATTTTGTTACTTTTTTATTCTGAGTACTCAGGGTTTCTCTAGTTTTTCTTTTAGTTCTTGGGCCCAAGAGAAACTAAAACTGACGTTTTTTTTTTCAAGTAGCCTTTCGAGCTAAGCACGGAAAGAACAAGTAGGCTTCTATAGGCTAGATAATCCATAGGCTATGTTACAGTTTCAAATATGTTAATAAGGACATGTTATTTTAATTCTGATTTAACATTAATTCCATGTTGTTACTTTTCAATATCAGTCATTAGGCTAAATAAAGTCACGTTTGGCAATTAGCGGAGTCCAAGTAGGCCTAACTAGAGCGGGACTTGAGAGAGCGGGACTAGAGAGAGTTGGTGAGGAAGAACGAAGAAGATGGCGGCGCTTGGCGAGGTCCCATGCTGACGGAGATTTCGGTATGATAGATCAGTTGAATAACAGTTTAGCTCTTAGTTGTTGCGTGTGCGACATGTTTTAATCTGAGCTACGGAACAGTTACGGCTGGAGTGGCGTGTGGAGAAGCGGAAGACTCCACGCCATCAGCGCTGAAGATTCATCCGGGGTCGTATTATTAACAAGTATAGTTCGCGTAGTGCGAGGCGACCGTCCTCGCTAGGTAGTGCAAAGTGTTGACTATTCAGTTATATTACTAGCCCGTCGCCAACGTTGGAAGCTTGTCACGCCAAAGAACGAAGAGCCAGCCAGTTCACTGCTACAGACCGGGACGTGTCTTTGGCTCCTGCTCTCTCCCGCTCCCGCCATTGATGCACGGTGCGGTGGGTGAGTAAATAGGCTACCCTGCTGCCACACATGGCTATCATTCTCAACGGACAGCAACGCACTCGTGATGGACATGTCTAATTGGTGAACGGTCGGCACACACGTAACGTGGACAATCCGAACCAAAAGGAACATTGAACCGAGAGTGGACATATTGTTATTGAGTGTTATGTGTATGGTGCAAAACCGTTTCTGAAGTTACAATTGACATACTTGTTACTGTTGTGTAATAGTGATAGTGTTGTTAAGCCAAACCGTGAAAGTGTTATTGAGCCACTCTGGTGAAGTGGATGTTGATGTAAGGTTTTGAACATTATATGGTGGTTACAGGTTGATAGGGAAGCTATTCCTCTATGCTTTACATTTGAGATATATATATATATATATATATGTATATGTATATGTGTGTGTGTGTTTATTTCTATTTTTCATTTACTTTTCTATTTTACTTAGCATAAGAAAACTAGTATAATAAATAACCACTAATTTTTCAACTTTTACACTATTGCTTTTATTGTGGAGTTTTTCTTCTCTGAAGTAGGGGCGTCTCACCCTCTGTCCTTAGAGTGTAGTAGTTAGGGGGAATACAAGGTAAGACACACACACAGCTACTTACTGGTATTCTATTCTTTAGGTCTTCACTGTGACAGGTCTAAATTCTGAAGCCTAAGCTATTGTACTTCAACTGAGCAGGCAGAGTAGACACGAGACTAATAGGCCTGGGGGTTAGGGACCTAGATCCTCTGATTTCCAGCCATTCAGGGAAGAGTGATTTACCCCTACTAATGCCGCTTTTCCACCGCCAGTACCTACTCGACTCGACTCGACTCGACTCGCCACGCCTTATTTGCGTTTCCATTGGCAAAAAAAGTACCTGGTACCTAGTACCGGGTACTTTTTTTTAGTACTACCTCCGTCGAGGTTCCATGCCAGCGGAGTAGGTACTTTTGTGTGACGTAAACAGGCTGCTGGTAACTGATTGGCCAGCGGCTGTAAATGGGAATATTCACTCAAGTTAAGTTGTGTCCGGCGTGGTTGGAGTCCACGAACCCGCTCCCGAGGGGGACACTGATCAGCGTTTCGCCGTGTGTGTCGCTCCTTTCCCGGGGCTAGAGTTAGGCTGCGCGTCGTTATGTGTGTCGGGCGTGGTTGTGTGTGTCCGGCGTGGCTGGACTCCACGGACCGGCGTTTCGCTGTTTAGTTTCAGTGTCGTTCCTTTCCTAGGGCTCGAGTTTCGCCTCTATCAACGTTACCGTATGACAACAATAGACGCGCAGTCATTGCGCTTTTTATTTTATTTTATTTCCCATCATAACCTTTCCCGGGAATCAGGAAATAGTCTTGATCAGATTCAGATTTCCCGGGAATCGCGTCTCCCGTGATTAAAACCTAATGACGACCCGCCCATGGTGGAGAGGTTATTTTCTACGACCCGCCCACATTGAAGAGGTACTTTTTTAGATGGAAACGCAACCAAACCGAGTTGAGTCGAGGCGAGTCGAGTCGAGTTGGTACTGGCGGTGGCAAAGCGGACGTAGGTTCCGTCCGCTACACATGCCATTTAAGAGAAGTTCTCTGAAAAGCTCTTTGAGGTATCTTTTTGCCATCTTTCTCTCTTGTTCAAATGTTTGGAATCACATAAAAATGTTCTTGTTCATTTTGATGCCCTGGCTGTAATTTTAGGTTAAGTATTGAGTACGTAAATTAAACCAAATAGCAGAGTATCCACATTAATTGCCTTAAAAAATAACAGTAATAAAAGAAACATAACGTTGTTATTTTAAAATGACAGCACTAGTTTGAGGCATTTATTTGCACTCTCAGACCTTAACCTTTCTGTTGTGTTTGGGTCAAATCTGACAGATTTCCTACTTTCATCAATCATACATATTGTGTTTTACATTTTATTGTCTCAAGGCCTTATGATATCCTCCACACTAGGCATTTGAACATATACAATTGCTGATCCACCACTTTCATTGAATTTTGAGTGGTTTAGTCAACTTTGTAACACCTGTGGTCCACCATCACCACCGCACGCACACAGTTTCTGTGTCTATTCTTTGTATATTCACTGCAGTTATTCATGTAAACCATGACTCTGAGACATTGTTTACAGCTTAAAGGGGAGTTAAATAAAATTTGGTGATCAATTTTTTTGTGTGTTAATGTAAGAGCAATTAAAACAGGCCAAAGTAAGGGCGGAGAAATGAACACGATACAAAGGTTAACCAAGACTTTATTTTCTTCCCAAACGCACGTCTTTCACTCAAAATAAACATTTCATGCGCAACTAAAAGACGCAAGGGAGCAAAAGTCTTGAGCATGTGTACACTAAAGTCACAAATGTGTAACAGTAAAGTTGAAGTCGGAAATATTTATGTTGCATGTGTACACTAAAGTCACAAATGTGTAACAGTAAATTTGAAGTCGGAAATATTTATTTTGCATGTGTACACTAAAACAGTAAATTTGAAGTCGGAAATCTTTTTTCTACCATTGTAAACACAAAATAGGGGCTACGAGTTCACAAGTCCTTTGTTACAGGTGCACAAATCCTATCCTGTGCATCACAACTTCAAAGAGTCACACACTTTTGCTACAATCATTGCAGCGCAGTTGGTGCAAAACACACCTGCACCCCCTGCCGGCAACTTTCATTGGTTTATGCTGCAATTTTGTCCCGCCCACATACGCTCTGTGTCATACGGATACGAATCACTTTTGCTACACATGTACCACCTTGACGTGTTGCAACAGTACCCGCAGGAAAAACAACAGCTGAGACTCGTAGCAGCAGATTCAAGCAGTTGTATCGATGGACTTGTGCAGTTGTATCGATGGACTGTGCATCTATATCATTTTATTTGTGAGGAAATATTTCACAGATGTGCAACTTCTGATGCATTAGTTCACATTTGGGTTTACGAATGCACAAATGTTGTGCACGTTCTCAGATTATGAAACACGGGTGTGCAAATGTGTTTTGCTCCAACTGCGCTGCAATGATTGTAGCAAAAGTGTCAAGTGCATGACTCTTTGAAGTTGTGATGCACAGGATAGGATTTGTGCACCTGTAACAAAGGACTTGTGAACTCGTAGCCCCTATTTTGTGTTTACAATGGTAGAAAAAAGATTTACGACTTCAAATTTACTGTTACACATTTGTGACTTTAGTGTACAGATACAACATAAATATTTACGACTTCAACTTTACTGTTACACATTTGTGACTTTAGTGTACACATGCTCAAGACTTTTGCTGCAATAATGCCTTCATAGTACTGGCGGCCGGTGAGTTACATGGGAGTCAATGGGCGAGAGGAGGAAAGTCCTCCTCCGAGTGGGTGGGTCCCACCCTCCGAGTGGGTGGGTCCCACCCACTATATATATGGGTGGTACTAGCTAAGGGATCGAATCGCGCCAACTACGCGGTGGTTGGTTCATACGCACTGCGCTATGAACCAATACGCAGGAGCCCTGGCTAGGCTCAGTGTTGCCAGATTGATCAGATTTACAGGTCTACTTTTAACCACGTTAGATTGGAGAAATAATCATTGGGCGGAAAATGTGCCCAATCTGGCAACGCTGTCTCGGTTATGAGATCAAACCCGCGCTGCAGTGCAGCTCAGTCTAAGAGACACAAAGCAAGTGAAAGGTAGACCAAAATTCCCAAAATCGAGATCACCAAAAGTAATGGCAGAGTCAATGGTGTGAGTGCTACATGGTTTGCTAAGTACTCATGGCTCACTGGTAGCATTACTAACAATCGACTGTATTGCTGGCCCTGTTTGCTCATGAATAATGTCAAATCTCCAACGTGGACTGTTCAGGGGCAGGAGAGGTTAACAAATTTGGCCATTATTTTGATTGAAAAGAAAATGCTGAAATCACTAAACAAAAGATCCAGTTTGGTATGACCAGGTCACTGATATCTTCGCAACACAAACCTCAAGGAGGATTGACTTGATATACAAATTAAGTCCCTCAACCATGACCAACATCCACATTTACCTCAAACAATGTTAGGCTTACAGCCCATAATAAATGGGCTAAAAAATAGTTGTCAAATAATGTTATTGTTGTTCTTTTACTAGTTTGTTACTCTGACCGTTTTGTGTGATATTGTAGAAAGTAGGGCTGAACGATTTTGGAAAATAATCTAATTGCGATTTTTTTTCTCCCCTCAATATTGCGATTGCGATTTAATATGCGATTATTTTTTCACGGTCCTCATATCATGTATTTTTCAACGAACACAAGCAATAAATCTATCTGTTTCATAATAAACAATATCAGATTTATTTTCGAACTCCTTCTCCCTCATCCTGGTGCTCAATGTGTTAAATGCATCGGCATTTTTATGTGTGTTTGCCAGCATACGTTCTATGTGGGCGTCTGCCCAAATATCCAATAGACATTCCGTCTCTGTTACCAGGCACGTGCACACATAGGGCCCTAGGGGTGCTTGAGCCCCTGCCCTTTTTGCCTGATATTAAAAAGTGCCCTCTGAGTGTTCTTCAACAATCGCACCCGCAATAGCGCTCGTCCGCGATCCAACCCCCCCCCCCCCCCCCCCCGTTAACAATCGCGCCCGCAACAGAGCTCGTCCGCGATCCAACCCCCACGTCAACAATAGCGCTCGTCCGCGATTCCCCCCTCCCCCGGCACCTGCCCCTCAAATCTCCTGTGCACGTCCCTGGCTATTACCGCTAATCAAACAATAATTCCCATAATGCGCACGGCTGAGCGGGTGCCTGTTGCGTCCAAAGAGGCGTATGCTTTTTGGAACTGGATCGGACCGAGGTGCGTTCGCTTTCACATCTCAAGCGAACTGAGACCACCTCTTTAGCGAGGTCTCGGCCGGCTGATTTGGTGCACTGAGGTGGGTTTTTTATCAAGCCGACGAGGCTGTGATCGAAATGCGGGACAGTTGCGCAGCATCGTCTTTTTTATAGCCAAAATAATTCCACACAACTGATGTGCCGCCCCTCTTTGGTACCAAACTTTCAGCTGTGCGCTCTTCTGACGAGCCTGAGGCCATTGTGCAGCAGGTTAAAGCGCAGCATCTCTCCCTGCCTGCACTGCTTTGCTCCGCTCGGCTCACTCGCAAGTCACGTGACCAATCAAATCGCAGCCTTTGCGGTTAGAAAATCTCGTTTTGTCATATTGTGATTATCGCAAATGCAATTAATCGTTCAGCCCTAGTAGAAAGGAGGTTCGTGCAACAATTGTAACTGAAAATAAACATTTGATGAACCAAATTACAACCAATAGCTTCAGTCATTGAGGGCAGATTTTTTAAATTTAGTTTTACAAATCAAGAGTAGGCCTGATTTGATGAATTGGCTTTGCATCCTTTCCTTCTGCCCTTGTAGTCCAAGACATGCTGCCCACCAGCTTTCAAATTACAATGCTGCCACTAGTGGCTTTGTATCAATTTTATTCACATAATTATCCCTCCCTGCTATTTTGTAGTTCACCAAAACACCCTGAAACAATTTGAGTCACACATTCTTATGCCACCATACGCCACAAACAGTGCAAGCAGGCCAATGGCAACCAAGCGTGCAGTCCTTCCTTCCTCACTTAAAAAACCACCAGCCGCCACTGGTATGAACTACATCCAGAACCAGAATTTGTCAACATCCAAAATATGTTTTGAGTGACATGAATGAAAATCCTACAGGTGCTGCAATGAGAGTAACATATTCTGTACTCTTCTTCTGAAATGTTCCTGCAGGTTACAAGCAGAATCCGTTTGTGGTACGGCCCAGTTACCATAACTGGGCACCATGGATTGGTCCCCACACGAGGCTCCAGTGTGGTGTCAAACACAGAACACTGCAAAATCCACACACCAAGGAACCCAGATGAAGAATCCGACCTCTTAATTACAGAGGACTGGCTCACTGACGAGATTCTGAAACTGAAGGTATTTGCACACTGTGGAGTATTTGTATGGTTTTTCTCATTGTTAAATCTATCAGGGCTGTAATATTTACTATTTAACATCATAGATGGAAGCTGTGCTAAGTCTCTGCAAGGGGTGTGGCATAGACTCCAAGGGCTCCAGGATGGACCTTATTATGAGGCTCTGCAAAGAAATGCCGAACCGGTCAGCATATGACAAAGTGTTTGCAAAGGTCTGTGGGGCTTCTGGTGAGTTGATTTATATTCAAAAGTGTTTGCATCAGTAATAACTTTCAGACTTCACTACATTTCACTGTAATGGTTACTCATAGCGGGTACGATAACTTTATTTTACCAGGTGGATGTGCTGTGGTCACATGCCCTTGTGCTGTTGTTTATGGAGTTAAACTCAACCTAAGGGCTGAGAGCCCAAGAGATTGTGCTGATCTGCTGCTATCAATGAAGCATTTCCCCAATGTGACCTTGTATGATTTTGCAAGGGGACTGGCAACACATACATACAAACATAAGAGAGCCATAGTCCTCGCCCTTAAGCCCTCATGAGGGGAGACTGCTGGATCCTACTGATGACAACATCAGATTGGCCTCTGCAAAGAAAGTGAAAGTCAGCTTGCCTTGGCTAACTACAAAGAAGCCAGTACCTGATGAAAATGGCCACCCTATTACAGGGTCATCAGAGCATTATGCTCTTTGTGACCGCTTTCATGAGGAACACCAAAGACCCAAAGGATGTTCTGCGCAAGGTAGAGCTTGTGCCTGAGTTACGTGGCTGGGCCAATAGCCAGTGTGCCGAGCAGCTCTTCAGTGGATTGAGGAAGAACAACCACTTCTTAGACATGATGAGTCTATCGTCCCATATTTTTTTAATGAAGAACATTTTGCACCACTACAACAACGGATGCAATGCCAAAACAAAAGAGAACATGAAGAAAACATTGGGGAGTGCACTGGAAATCCAGTTGAACTCCAGTGGGCAGACGGTTTTAGGTATGTACGTGCACAGTATAGTTGTGACATTCGGATTTCAAACTGGTATTGTCTTGTAAAGCCATCTCCTGCAATAAAAAGGCTTTATTAATCCAATGTGTGGAAATTCCTAGCAGTAATTGTTTGTTTTGGTTAACACCTACTGTTTAGAATGTCAAATGTCATAATCTTGTTTCCCTTGCCTGCTGACAGCATCAGCAGCCACTGCTGCATCTTGCACAGCTGCCCAGTCTGTAAACACTGCATCAGCCTCTGTTGTGACACAATCCGTGGCACCCCCTGCGAACCAGGCCGCTGCCATCATCCCACCACCGACCACCGGTACGAACCAGGCCGCTGCCATCATCCCACCACCGACCCCTGCTGTCAACGTAGCCCCTACAATTAACGTAGAAGCTTCTGGCATGAGTGCAACAATAGCAGTGGATGCTCCAGCTACAACCACAACAGGTATTCCAGAGATCATCACAGTACAAAAATGTAGCACCTAATACTACACTATCTAATGCACTAAAATATAATGTTGTACAACT
Organism: Micromesistius poutassou; assembly: GCF_964030765.1. Lineage (NCBI taxonomy): Eukaryota > Metazoa > Chordata > Actinopteri > Gadiformes > Gadidae > Micromesistius > Micromesistius poutassou. The sequence continues at coordinate 2,576,211 of NC_140292.1, forward strand.
TGTAACATTATTTACTAAGTCAGTTGCTGGAAAGACATGCTATGGTACAAATTCTACACATTGCTTATTATGCTCCTGTCATTTCTGAAATTGGGCTTCTCTGACCATATTTCAGGAGGTTTTGAGGTTTGCAATCAACACTGTTGTGGAATGAAGCACATATACCACATATGTGCAAGAAGGGAAGTAACGGAGCATGAGATGGACGAAGGACAATTGACATGGGTAAATGTATTTTTTTATTTTTCTTGATTTAGTTCTAATAGGCCTAATATGGCCCACATTAAACAAAGTGAAGTATTTTCTTCATATAATTGAGTTCTAAAGAGGTTTTCTATTGTCGTTTGTTTTTTGCTGTCAAGTATGATATACTGTAGTAGTAAGTACTTAACTGACTGTCATTTTAAAGCTTGATGATGTGTTGGATGACACAAAATCACCAGACGAGGCGATTTGTAAAGTGGGCAAAAAAGTGATTTGTAAAGTGGGTTTTAAAAAGGCTGGACTTCCTGTCCCTGGGATTGGACAGAGAAGTGGAGGCAACAGTAAGTACACTTTTAATCACCCAAATATTAGAAAATTGTTTAGTAAAATGTCTTTGCAATCCATAAAACATTCTGTTGTTTTATTACAGATCGTCAACTGTTGTTTATCACTGGTCATCAAGATCGGCAGGCAGGCAGGCAGTGTGTATGGATATTTTTTGTATCATTTCAAGGTACAACTTTCTATCATTGATAGTGCTTATTTGTTTTATGTAAACCCAAATAATTTAAACTGGTCTGTGATTTACAGGGAAAGGATGTTCATGCTGTGGATGTTATCCCCACTTGGAGACCTCTCAATGTCGACCCGTTTCTCTCGCTGCCAGTAAGTTCTATGCATGTGTTGTGTATGGCTTAAGTTTGTTAACCCTGTACATAGTGACAGTATCTCGTACTATGGTTGCGTATCTAAAAATATCTTCACATTGAAACTACAAGCTCTTATTGTTGTCATTCGAATGATGCAGGTAGATGCAGCATCTAGAGACTGCGTCCTTTTTCCTGTATGGAAACCAGGACACTGAATACTAGGTGTAAGTTTAACAGGCATCATGTCAGAGTTTTTTATAAGAATGTCACCATTTTATTATTTGGTCACATGACAGACTTTTCAAATATTGTATATCTACTTTTAGTTTTTAAATTCCAGCCACACATTGTCATGAGAAGTGTATAATGTATAATCTATGTCATGTAAAATAATCTGCTTTGTCACATATGTTCACTTAAAAGTTATGAAAAAGCCATTACAGTGAAGCTGTAATGTACATTTGCAGTAGTACAATGCAGATTCAACCTTTACTTGAAAATTGTATATTTTACAGGTCCTGAAGCCTAAATTTAAGAGGATATGTCTTGATTGCTCCAAGCTTAGTTGCTATGGAGACTGGCATTATTTATCCATGTTCATGTTTCAGTCTAATATTGAGGAACCGTTCATTGTTCCCGTAAATTAATATTTGGTTCGTTTTTGTGTTTTGCATGGTGTTATATTGTTATTATTCATATTGTTATGTTTAGGAACCGTTCAATGTTCCTAGTAGAGTTAAGAATGTTGGCAACCGTTCAATGTTGCTTTTGCTGTGTTCTAAAGAAGCCTGTAGAGTTAAGTATGTTATCAACCGTTCAATGTTGGTTCTGCTGTGTTCAAAAAAGCCTTCTGGTGATGTGTTCATTACATTTGTGGTGATCAAGGTAGCACAATCTGGAGTCATACTATGCACACCTGCTCCACTGTTGCTTAAACCAATAATGGAAGCCAATTAATTAAGCAAGCTTAAATGGCTTAAAATGTTGACCACAAATGTCACGTCACATCAAAATCATGTGAGGTCTGTAATAGTGTATTTCACCATGCTATCCTTTTGTCTTTTATAGCACCATTGCAGCAAAGATAGTGCCAGGATCCTGGGCATTTGTTTCAAACAAGGTGATGGAAATTTTGGATTTATATATGCCTTGTGAAATGTGCTATGCATTGGAATAGTACTAAGAAATGTAATTGTATTAAATATATTAAAATATAATTGAGTTGTCAATAACTTCTGGCTTTTTTATCAGAATATTCCAGAACAAGCAGGCAGCGCGGACTGTGGCGTGTTCATGCTAATGGTAAGTGATGGGATTGTGCACCTCGGCATCAAACATAATAACATAAGCAGGTGCCAAGAGAAAAGGATCATTGACATGGTTTATATGTACAGTAACAACTGTGTATCAACTATTCTATCATATGAAAAGAATGTTAATCGTTGTTTATAATATGGATTACAGTACGCACTGTACATGGCACTGGACTGGACCTTCGACGTCACTGTGGTGAGCAATTTAAATCTGAAATTGTTAATGTACAGATTTTAGGATTGAAACTACAATGACATCTTTCTTCATCTACTAGCATGATATGCCACATATAAGGAGATGGTGGTGCCAGCTTCTGTTAGACAACATTGAACACCAAAGGTATGAACAACTTCTTACTTGATAACTACGATGTGTTTCTGTCGGGGGGGGGGGGCGCTTAAAGGAACAGGAAAGGTACTGTAGTTTGTATTAGTCCCCAGCAAGAGGATTTTGTCAACAATAATAACACTTTGTTTTCCTGTACCAAATGGACTCTTAAACCGAAATATGAACCAAACCATGTGTACCATCAAACCCCCCTACATGAAAAGCATCTTGCTAATGTCACCCCTTTGACATTTCTACATAGGAAGAGAAGACGGCTAGAGCCCATGACACATGGAAGGGAGCAGGAGTTGGCAACATGTATTGAGCAGGTCTTTTATTTATTAATAATTTATTTTTGATTTTGTTTGTTTGCATGTGTTTCTTTTTTGGGGGAATATAATATTTATTGAATACATTCAGTGCTCATGCTTTCAGTATTTCTATTAATGCTGTTTGGCTTAATACTAACTGGAGATGATGTATTCAATAGAAGAATCTTATTTGTTTCAGTTGCCATCTTGCCTGTTGGAGATCATCTTTGCTGAGGTCGTTCTTCATGATGGAGACAGAGCTCTAATGACCCTGTCCCTGGTGCCTTCCTGCTTCAGAGAAGTGGTGGAGAGGGAATACTTCAAGAGAAAAGTGCATTTTCTGTGGCTTGACAGTAAGATTACAAAAACGGTCGTAGCTATACTGGTTGCATACTGCATGTTTTCCATGTTAAATCAATTTGAGAAATCATCTTATTCTCAAAATTGTTGTAACAGGTGTTGCAACAGGTGTTGCAAACTGGACCATGTTCTCGGCACAATACAGGGCAGACTTTTACAAAATGTACACTCTGGATATGTGTGGAGAGTGCAGGATGACTTTCAAAAACTGCATACCAGGTATGAAAATTATGCATGGAAATGTAATGAGTACTTCTTTCAGTTATTGCTACCTAAAGATGGCAGTGAAAACTTGTTTTGTTTTTAAAACTTTTGTAGAAGTTGTTGCAAGACTGTAGTGTGTTGACCAAGTACTTGAAGACAAATATATTCCTATTCCATGGGCATCCATAAGGCAGTAATGATGGTCTCATGCAGTAGTAAAAGAATAATAAATATGGATATAAATAATTTAATAACTAATAATTGTAGCCGTTTAAAACTGACGTAAAACTGAAGTAAACATTGCAATTACAAGTAATAAAACCCAAGAGACACAAAAATAGAACCTTACAGTGGGTATCTCTATGGGTAGAATACTGACCAGAGGACTTCTAGACACCAAGGGTTTCTTCAATGTGATAATCCATAGAAAATAAAGGGGGGCCCTCTAACAAGGACTGTTTTTATTTAGCGACTGGCTACAGGAAAGGGGAAAAGAGGGGGGCTGCAGGGCATCTACTCCGAGAACTCGCACGCTGGCTTCTGCTCTTACACACAATAAATGGGCCATGGGTTGGTGGGTGAACATTCATTTATTTTTATTTATGATTTTATTTGGTTGAAAAGTTTCCAGGATGCTGTGAATGTTGGTCGAAATAGGATCTACAGAGGGGCAACTCCAAAATATTTATGAAAATGCTTTGTGTCCATGTTTATGCCACATCGGGATTTGGATACACAACTAATACTTGTTAGTAGGATCAATTATCTATTGGTTTTTGTCTTCTCATGGAATTTGTTGACAGAATATATCACTAGATTTATCCTTTCATATGTCACTCAATATTTCTGATGTGACTTATTGAGTTGATGATGAATTGTCTGCGGGGGGGGGGGGGGGTCATGCAGGGTCGATTGCAGGGTCATGTCAAAATAAAATGATATCGCCGGGGGGGGGGGGGGGTTATGCATAAAGTGATCAGAGGTCCAAATCCCTCCGGGATAAATAACCAACAGTCCCTAAGTTACGTAAGTTGCAATTTACAACAGTTTACAGTTACTTGTGGAGACCACGAGGTTTGTGGACCACTTGTGGTTTTACCACAAGTCCATTGGGTTGAATTTGTTATTACCCAGTGTGCTTTGTGGAATGGTCTCAATGTTTTGTTTTATTTCATGTGAATAGCCTAGGCCTAGTTTACTAGTAGGCCTTTTTTTCAGAAAGCAGATGTTCGTCACACGATGTCATTGATGTGAAATATTAATGGAGGCTATCGGGTGACAGCGGCAGAGGGCTAACCTGCTGTGGGATTCCCAGCATCCTGCTCTTAAAGGTGACATATTATACCACCAGGTGGGAGTGGGATTAGCCCTTACGAGCCGTTTTTTAAAAATCACAAGTGGGCGTGTGCACCTAGATGTACGATGGTAGACTGATCTATCCAGCGCACATCTAGGTGGACATGCCCACTTGTTCAAACTGCTTGCAACGGCTAATCGCATTCACACCAAGTGGTATAACATGTCACTTTTAAACACGCTGACGCTGGAGGGGTGTTCTGATAGGCTTTCCTTTTTTTTGTGATTATTCATGTGCGTCTTCTCTCTCCCCTGCTCTGTCTCTCTCCCCTGCTCGCTGTCTCTCTCCCCTGCTCGCTGTCTCTCTCCCCTGGACCAGGGCAGGACGCCCGCCTACTACTACAACTGCTCCAGAAAGGGCCACTTTGGCCACGTGAGTCGCCGCTTCAGTTTGCACCGCAGCAGCCTCTCCTCTTGTCCCTCCCTCTATCTCTTTACCCTGCTCTCCCTTTCTTCATTTTCTCCAAAGCAAATAATGAATCAAATTTATGATCTAAAGATGAATATTATCAAAAAATATAGCGAGCGTGTGCCCTTTTTGCAAGATCAGTATTAGGTGTTTGTGTGTGTCTTAGGCATGTACACAGCGTCGGATGTGTAATGGGACCTACCCCAGCACGCCCTTCATCAATCACTACGACACTCCTGTCAACTTCAACCAGAGGGAGCACAGGGTGAAGTGGAAGGTCAAAGGTAAGCTCTGTCTCTCTCTTCTCCTCTGACACACAGCACCCTGACCCCACTAGTTTCAGAATGCCACTGAATAACGTTGTGATTTTATTTACTATTCCCCCCCGTCCAGAACTTGAGGAAGCCGGCCTGCTCGGCACCACACCCAAACCCCCCCACCGCCCCGGGACCACCGAAGAAGGGGCAGAGGACCAGCCACTACCACGACTACAAGAAGAAGAACCACCACCGGCAGCAGGAGAATGCCAACACCCGCCCCTCCTCCGCCAGGGTCCCCACGCCCGGCTCCAGCTCCACCCACCCATGCCCCGCTGGCCGGCCGGCCGGCGTCTTCAAGACCAAGATGTCCGCCAAGCTGAAGCCGACGCCCGTCAGCGGCGCCGCCAACCAGTGGAAGTCCAAGCGTGACGTCCCCGCCACCAAGGCTCCGCCCTCCTCCTCCTCCTCCACCACCACCGCCGGCGCCGCCACACCACAGAAACGCACGTTCTACGAGGAGGAGTGCTTCCGGGGCGGGGAAGAGAAGGCGGCAAAGAAGAGCAGGAACAAGAAGAACCCCAACCGGCTGAAATGGGGAGCGGCGGCGACGGAGCCGCGCACGTCGCCCTTCAAGCGCGAGTCCTACACCCCGCAGCAGCTGTACGGCGGCCGTGGGGCGGAGAAGGGGAAGAGGGCCGGCGGGAAGAAGAGGTCATCTAAAGGTGGCGGCGCAGACATGTACCCCGCCGACGAAAACCTCTTCACCATCAAACAAAGGAAAGGGAAACGCAAGCAGTAGAGCGACACGGTTACCGCTACAGAGCTGAGCTGTTGGCCTTGTCAGCCTGAATTCTGTTGGTTTATATGAACACACACAACACAACACACTGGTTGAAACACTGCAGTAGCAGAAACCTCAAAGATGAATGGAAGGCAGGTTCAGAATAAATGTGATGTTTCTTCATGGTCTTCTAAGTGGGTTGGTTTATTTACTTCCATGATGTTAAGTCAAGTGAAGGCGAGTTAACCAAAATTGATATTGATAAGTGGCTGTCAAAGGAACCGATTGTTAATGTTTTACCTTAATTTCCTTATGAGTCTGCTCAACCTCTGTTCAAATAAAAAAGTTTTTGGCTTGTAAATCTGTCAAGCCTATAGACTTTGGTCTCATTTACTTTCATGTTTGCAAGTTCCAACTTGGAGATTGAATATAGTATAGGAGACTACCATTGTGCCTCTGATATAAGCTGGTAGTTTTCAGTGCTTTACAGTCTGCTTATTCTTGTAATAGGCCTATAAAACAGTCTACTGCAACACCTTGTGGTTATATTCTGCTAATCAAGTTCTCGAATGGAGGACTATTGATTTGATCCAATGATGGCCGTTTATCTGTCAACTGTCTTGAAATCTCACGTTTTTCTGGACACGCATATGTGTGCCTACTATAACTATAGCTTGTATAGTCTTATATCTTTACTGAAGCGAGTTTAGAGGCTGTCATAATGTTGACCATAACTATAAATGCACACCAGTCAACCACCAGCAAGTCGAGCTGGGTCAGATATGGGAAAGGTATATTAATTATGTTACTTACATTTGACATGCTTTATGTTGTGTTTTTCAACGAATGTTTACTTTGCTAAGCAACGTGGAACCAGTCAGCTTCAGATATGATCCATCTTGTGGAATCTGCGTCAGAAGAGCTTTGGGCCCGGTTTCCCGATAATGTCCAGTCTTAACGCGCTACAAAGACTTCTACGTTTAGACGTATCATTTGTTTACCTACATAGGCATGGTTCCCGAATGGTCTCCTACGACCAGTTCAGTAATGCATTACATTACTGACGTGAGATTCTGTAGAATCTTGTAATGCATACCTTATAGCAGGGTCCGCGGGTTTAAATGTTGACTGTGGGGGGATCGTGATCGTGATTGTTGGCAGGGGGGACGGAGGGACGCGTGTTTTGTTTTTTTGGCCGTGAGAAATTGGATGTGTGGCGTGTGTAAGCAGGCAAAAATGTGTGTCACACGGTGAAACCGTGCAAGTTGGCAGCTCTGAAATGTATAAATCGAATTACGTGGGAGCCAGAGGGAACCAAGCTCCCAAAAAGGCAACAAAGTCAAAAAACTGAGGGGGTCTCTCATATATCTGAAGGTGTCTGCCATATTTGGCATTGTCATTTCATCTTAAACAACGCTCATTATCCATCCCCGTGCGGTCTTACCTATTATTAAATAATAAAAAAAAAATTATTATAAAAATATATATAAATATATATAAAAACAGATTTAAAAAAGATATTAAAAAAATCTGAAAAAAAAATTATATTAAAAAAATTATGAAAAAAAAATTATATTAAAAAAATTATTAAAAAAAGAATTATATTAAAAAAAAAATTATGAAAAAAAAAAATTGGACCTGCGCACAAATGTTTTTTTTTGGACCTGCGCGCGCATCTTTTTTTTGGACATGCGCATGCGCATCTTTTTTTGGACCTGCGTGCGCATCTTTTTTTTGGACATGCGCACGCGCATCTTTTTTTGGATCTGCGCGCGCATCTTTTTTTTGGACATGCGCACGCGCATCTTTTTTTGGACCTGCGCGCGCAGATCCAAAAAAAGATGCGCATGCGCATGTCCAAAAAAAGATGCGCGTGCGCATGTCCAAAAAAAAGATGCGCGCGCAGATCCAAAAAAAGATGCGCGTGCGCATGTCCAAAAAAAAGATGCGCACGCAGGTCCAAAAAAAGATGCGCATGCGCATGTCCAAAAAAAAGATGCGCGCGCAGGTCCAAAAAAAAACATTTGTGCGCAGGTCCAATTTTTTTTTATTATTTTTTTAATTTATAATTTTTTTTTTAATATAATTTTTTTAATATAATTTTTTTTTTTATAATTTTTTTTTTTATAATTTTTTTTTCATATAATTTTTTTTTATATCATTTTTTTTTATATCATTTTTTTTTTTATAATTTTTTTTATATAATTTTTTTTTAATAATTATTATTTTTTAACTGTCTTCTAAATTAAGGACATTATACAGGGAAACGAATAAACCATTACACGCCACGAGTGAACTTAATAAGCGATCGAAATACTATTTTCAACCACCGCCTCTTTCCCTTGACATTTAGTTTTCACCTGACAAATGCGACCGATGTAATTAAGGCAACCCGGTCTCACAGGAATCCGTGAAATGAGTCAGTCTACGTGACGTATAGTAGGCTAGCCTATATTTTAATCTAACATCTTTAATGGTAAGAGACTGCACGGGGATGGATGAGTGTTGTTTAAGATGAAATTACAATGCCGAATATGGCAGACACCTTCAGATATGAGACCCCTCAGTTTTTTTACTTTGCCTTTTTGGAAGCTCGGTTCCCTCTGGCTCCCACGTAATTCGAACACTGATTTATACATTTGCAGGGCATGTTAAATAAGTGCGGTGTAAAACCAAAGATAATACCGTTAGCATCTACAACTTGTATTTAATAAGCCTAAATTGTTGTGCTCTGTCCTGATTGGCTGAAGAGAAATAGCCACATCGTTGCGTTCTAAAACTGGACCTGGCGATTTGACATGTTCAATCTTTGGGGACTCCTTGCAACGGCATCAGCCGCCTTGCGACGACCAGTTCACACTGCTGCAACTTTTCCCCTGCGACGTCCCAAAAGAGTCTCGTTGCGTCGCGAATCTTTGGTCTGTACTGGTCTTAGGAGACCGTCTATGTGGTATCAATGATGAATTTACCTTAACATGTTCGCTGTAACTGTTGTAATTAGAATAGTTGGTTGAATAATGGACTAGGCCAACATGCAAGCTTTTGATAAGGGTGATGTGTACCTTTTTCTAAATATTGTTATGTTTTATATATATATATATATTTAATTTAAATATGGTATCACTATTAAAATGTGACTATATGTTTCTGTATACAAATGTTATATCTCCTGTACATGTTTGTATATAATTGTGATATTATAGTACCTGTGGTGTAACTTGTGTCTTGGGGTGATTGGCAGGCAAGCCTATAAAAGGCCGCTGCGCCCTGTGACCCATCACGTACAAGGAACACGGATGAAGGGCTAGACCCGAAACGTTTCCCCTTGTTTATGTGTCCTGTAATTGTTGTTTCGGCTTTTAAAATACTTTTGGAACTTCTCAGCCCTAGTGTGAGATCTCCCCATTCTTCACTTTATAAACACTTCAAACATTAGTTTGCCAGCTGCTGGTCAGAGATGACTATGGGCATCAAGAGAATTAACATGAAAAAGTTCAGTGTTAAATTTCACATGACATGTCATTCAAAGCTGCTAGTCAGTGATCAAAGTGTGAATTTCAAATTCAACAATATGGCCAAATATTCAGGTATAACTTGAAAAACATTCTGCAGTTACACTTATGCTAGAACAATAATCCCTGCTCAGATGCATCTAAAATACAATTTAAGACAATAAAATGTGTGATAAACACTTAAAACATTAGTTTACCAGCTGCTGGTCAGAGATGACTATGGGCATCAAGAGAATGAACATGAAAAAGTTCTGTTAAAATTCACATAATTCACATTCATATGTCATTCACAGCTGTCTTGACACGTATGGCTTCACAGGTCTAACTTGAAAATACATTCTGCATTAACATTTTGCTAGAACAATCAATGTAGCAATGTAACAATGTAGAAAAATATAAATAAAATAAATCAATGTCAAATTTCACGTTGCCTTATTAGCAATAACTACATAACTTACAAATGGGTGTAACACACATTTTACAAACTTTTGAGTTATTAACCAGCAATTAGTCTGAGAACACAACACAAAACAATTATTTGAACTTGTCAAATTTCACAGCTGCTAATCAGAGCTGACTCCAAGAGGGAAAACCTGTTTCTTTATTTCACTTTTCTTTTTGCAACGTTTAGACAAGACAAAGCTTTTTCTTTAGAGATCGCACACAGAGCACTTTGGGCCATTATCCAGGAACACGTGTTTCAAAGGTGTACTTCAGGTCCTCCGGATAGGAAATATTGAGTGCATAAAGGAGGCCGAGAAGGTAGGCCATGGGAGTATCCGGAAGGTCCTTTACTACTATGGATTCCTCTAAGATGAGTGTGATGTTTTGGATCTTGGGGGATGAGGCTTCAGCCACACAGGACATACAGAATTCCCACAGTGACTCCCTTGGCAGCCACGTCATCTGGATCAGTTTCCTGTTTGAGGACATTAAGAAATATGATTTTCAATTCAAACTCACATCACATACTACATGTCTTTATAGGGAGCCAGGCATCTCAAATTGGATTGTCATATCCAATATGAAGTTGTCTGTCATTTTAGCTTTGTTGTTGAAGGACCATTCCGGTGTATACTGATCCATATCCCCGTCATTCAAGCCTATCTGGTGCTGTCCATGGGAAAAATGAGAAAATTTGTAAAGCTGACTTAATGTGGTATTCAATAACACACAAGTTTAAGCAAGCACTCCGATTGGTCAATTCCCATTCTAGAGTGTGTTTAAATGCCTGGTGAAAGAACGGACAAAAATAATGTGCCTAATTACAGAAAGTATCGCTACGCTAACTAGCTGAAACTACTTTCATGAGCCTAGTTTCCATAACAACGTTCAACTGTTACATTGTTTCACTTGCGCAGTAGGAACGAGGCACTTTTACTATAGGAACTATTTTCTGATGGAGATGAACTTGGGCAGAAAGCTTGAATTTGAGGGCAAATTAACCCACAATATGAAAACATTTTACAATATTGTTGATAATGAAGATGGTTTGTGTTATTGATTTGCAATCTTACACTCGATGGTGTTCTTGAATGTCATTATTGGTACTTGAAGCACAGGACTTCGGAACTCGGCGCAAGCGCCTCGTTCCTACGGCTGTGCTTTGCGTACCAATGACATTCAAGAACGCCATCTTGTGTAAGATTGCTTAAAAGAACCGATCACAGGTGGCCAGAGTAGGAAATGTGACATCCACTATCCCTCAGCACAAGTGCTTCCCAGGGCCAGAGCCGTATATAGAGAGAGTTCCGCCAACTCTGTTTAGAACGTTCAGGACAATTCTGTCATGGATTGGTTCAAAGGTAGTCACGTGTTTTGTGTACGCCATCTTACAGACCAAACATTAATCAATCGTCATTACCATGCTATCAAGGCAAGTGCGACAACTTACAAGAGAGGAATATATATCTGTAATATCATTACTTTTCGAAAGAAAATGTCGTGTTGTGTAGCCTATGGTTGCTCTCTAAGGCCCGGACGTGGTAAACGTCTGCATCATTTCCCTCAGGACCCTACTAGGAGGAAATTGTGGGAGCAGAGGGTCAGAAGGATGAACTGGAAGCCAAATAATTTTTCCTTGTTGTGTGAGGTAAGAACATTTCTATCATGGACTTTGTAAAGAAAACACATTTGGAAAATATTATTGTACCCCATCAATTCCTGGCATGCTTCGAAAAAAGTACTAACCAAAGTGAATTTGATTTGAACTTAGCCTAGTAGTGTTAAGCTACACGATGCTCGCTAGCTCTTTGCGCCTTTTTTATGCTAATGCTAGCAGCACTGAACTCCGGGACAAACAACCTGCATCTGCCGTCTGTATTTTTCCACCAGGCTCTTTTATGCATAAGTATGCATAAGTATGCACTGGTTAGATGCCATTCTGTGAAAATCTATGCAATTTTTAGAATAATGACAACTATTAATACTACATCATTGCAAGACTAGCCTACTTGACGTGCTATCTTTCTGCACTGCCGCATTTTACCCTGCATTCTTTCAAAACACCGGCTGCATTGTCTTTGTTTATGTTCATGCATGTCAGAAAGATTGTGATTAACTTTGCACGGAAATCATGTGGATATATTGCAAACAAATGCCCTTTTGCAGCATTGCTTGGTCAGCTATTTCTCGAGTTACAGATAATACATGGTCAGTTCATGTTTGCTGGAGAGATTTATGTTACTCTTGTCTAGAGTCTAGTGCAAACAGCATGGTGCCAAAGCGCTTATGTAATCCATGCAATAACTATGCATTGGTTAGATGCCATTCTGTGAAAATCCATTACCATCATTTACTTTCTCTCTGAAATTTCATTAAAATGTCTGACTCCGTTTGTAGGACCACTTCGATGAGACACAGAGTCACAGAGCTGATGGTGTTAGGAAGCTCAAGCCGAATTCCATCCCAACACTGTTCGTCTTCACCCCACCGACACCGCCCAGCAGACCCACCAAACGAAAACGGACTGAAGATGAACCATCTCTGAATGCAAACATTCAGAATGTATTATACGCTATATAGTGTAAGAAGTAAAGATATTAAAGATTGTCTAATACAAAATGTATACTTTTACCGTAATATTTGAGATGTTTTAATGGCTCTTCCCTGATTTCACTGTTGATATTTTAATATGAATATTGAATATGAATTTTCCTGTTGGAGGAGTCTGTTGTTTAAATGTTGTACAAATGATTGCGTACTGCTAGGATTTGAATGCAAACATTCAGAATGTATTATAAGTTATAGTCTAAGAAGTAACCAAAGTTATTTTTATATTGCTAACGTCTGATTCATTTTTTATGAAAGAGAAAACTCTTTAATTGATAAACAAAATCATACGTGTATGGTCTTTTTTCCCTTGGGCATTAGTCATCAGTCAGACTTTTAACAATAGACACAGTCTGATCATGACACCTAAGTAGGCTACGAGAAGGGTTAATTTGATGTTTAGGGGAAATATTTATAGTCTAGATTAAAATAAATAACCAAGAAGTTGTAATTTTTAGCCAATGTCTCAATAAGTAATCGTAGGCTACACGGCGACGGCTATCGGAGAAGGTAAGGTGAACGCGGCTCCACTGATAGGCGATCAGGGCTCCAGAGTGCGACCTATTAGGTCGCATATGCGACCTAATTTCTTAAGGTGTGAGTTAAAATTTAATGAGGTCGCTCCGGTGCTACTTGCAGGAGGACGAGCAGATATGAAGCGGTCGATAGTAGATTATTTTAAGAAGAAAAATGTCTCGGAGGAGGAAACAAATTAGGCTGTTGTTGGTGCTGGAGAAGGGTTAGCAGAGGAAGCAAAAAGAACCTCAGATTCTTATTCTGAAGAGGACAGTGACAGGTTGGCGAAAGAGGCGGGGGGCAGTGGGGAGAAAAAAAAAAAGTATTGTTTTCAACAAAAATGGCTGGCGCAGTTCCCGTGGTTGCGTTATGAGGGACAAACCATGGTGTGTGTACTGCAGGACATGTGGCCTGTCCGTTGCAGGCAAAACACATTTTGTAAATGGGTCTACACAATTCAAAGTTCAGTCATTAAAATTACACAATGAAAGCCAAAAGCACAAGACGTGCAGGGACCGCTGCATCACATGAAGCTCCCAGTCTCTCCCCACCTCATTTAATCGGATAGATGAGACCAATCGCTCGGCGGAGAATGAACAAATGATCATCAAGTTTAACACCGCCTACAACATCGCTAAAGAGGAACTCCCGTTCACAAAATGATGAAGAATAACGGACTGAACGTCAACGACACTGCGTGTGCACAATTTGTGGGAGTTATAGCAGACACACTCAAGGGAAAGACCGCTGACAAAGTCGCATCCGCCCCCTACCTCTCGTTCATGCTTGACGGTTCCACTGACAAATCCAAAGAGTGCGAGATTATATATGCCCGTATCGTTGAAGATGGAAAACCAATATTCTTATTGGCCATATTGTGGTTGAACATGCCCATGCAGAAGGTAAGGAGTGTGTCTCATATAGCCAAATGATAATAAATATATGGAAAAATGCTCTATAGGTTAATTATAATTTCCGTTTAATCGTAATTTAATAAGAATTAAATTATTATTTAATGCCATCATGCCCAGGTATCTTATAAAAACACACAGAATTGTGTGTGTGTGTGTGTGTGTGTGTGTGTGTGTGTGTGTGTGTGTGTGTGTGTGTGTGTGTGTGTGTGTGTGTGTGTGTGTGTGTGTGTGTGTGTGTGTGTGTGTGTGTGTGTGTGTGTAAATATAAATATTCCATGTTATGTGCTTAATTTAAGGCGTTTATCTATCTTTATTTTTATTCTTTATCTATTTATTTGTCAATCTTTCATAAACATAAGGTCATGTATTATTAACACACTATACAAAGAAAAATATGGTGCTACCTAATTTGTTTTGGTGCTACTAAATGAAAAGCTAGGTGGCACCAGTGCTACCTGTGAAAAAGTTAGTCTGGAGCCCTGTAGGTGATGTAGGCATAATTGTCTGTCTTCTCGAGACGTTCAACGTGATATATTTGTAAAAGCGTTTATATTTCAGCAAAGTATGAGAAACCTTTTAACATTCACAAACAGTTTATGATGATAATGAGCAATTTGTTGCAACATCCCATCTTCGTTCCATTGGCAGACGTTGTACAGTGAGCTGACTTGGGTCTACAAGATGGCACCCATGATGGCAGAAACAACAATCAAATGGGCCTATACCTAAAAAGGAGCACTATGAATTAATAAGCCATTTAAAAGGCCCCATAGCATGAAATTTTCACTTTGAGGTTTTCTAACTGAGTTGAGTTCCCCTAGCCTCCCTATGGTCCCCCAGTAGCTAAAAATTGCGTTAGGTGTAAACCGAGAAGTAGCTATCTTGCGCCGTCTTTGAAAAAAGGATCGCTGAAACGCTTCGATTTGGCTTCCGGCCCCATATGACGTCATATGGGGCCATGTTACCTCCCCTTTCTCTGCTTGGCCCGCCCAGAGAATTTGGCCTGCCAATGGGACAATGAGCTAGGACCGTGCGAGCGCCACATGTGTGTGTGTGAATACACACTGTAACGCAAGTGTTCTTTGTTATTTGGATAACCGTTCCGCTGTTGGTGTAAAGGCCCATTCACACCCTACGGTAAATACGGATAGGGACGCTTTTGTCTGGTCCCGGAGGTCGTCCGTCAGTGGGTCCGTCGCCTCTGAGCTTATGAATCCGGAGTGCTCCGGACAAACCGGAGCACTACCACTGGAGATCGAGGCGGCAGTAGAGGCAGAAGTCCCAACCACAAGAGTAGTAGGCCTATAATAACTGATATGTATATATATTTTGTATTTAACGTTTTATACTTATATTATACTATATACTTGACCGTATAATTTTATTGTTCACCTGCTTTGGCAATGCAAATGTATATTTTTTATGCCAATAAAACTTTTTTGAATTTAAATTTTGAGCAGAGAATCTGCAGGTTGGTGAGGGGTGCCACATGCCACCTCCACGTACACTTTGTGCCAGATGACACAGAGCATAATCATCTCCTCTACAGATACCATGTTTGCGATTGTCGATGCCGGTCATTTTATACACGACAGTCACTGCCCTCTAGAGGTTGTTTTGCGTAATATCCATAACACTGAAACCGGATGGAGGTATGAAGGGTAGTCCCGGAGACAACGTTTAGTACGGACGGACAAATTTCGTCCGGATCCGGAGGTATGAGGCGGCCTTCATGGCGCATAACATGCAACACAATAACGCAAGCTTGCATAAAGCTCCCATTTGGTGAAAAGACTAGACTGCGTTGGGTTGGTTGAGAAGGAATTGGGAACCGCGACATGGAGGAAAAAAGGATTGTTTCCTAGGATTGTCCGTCGGAGCCCCGCTGTAGCGGGCAGTGGGGCTGGGCGGGCAGCCCCGCGGTTGGCCAGCGTTCAGCAGGTAGCCCTGGGGGTGGCCAGCGGGCAGCGGGGCTCCGACGGACAATCCTGGGCAACAATCCTTTACTCCTCCATGTCACGGTTCCCAATTCCTTCTCCACCAACCCGACGCAGACAACCCTGGGCAACAATCGCGGGCAACAATCCCCTTCTCCTCCATTTCATTTCTCCGTTGAGTCTGTAGCCTACTTAATATTGACGTGGAAGTGGAAGAACCAGAGGCGTCTGAGAACCCGTCGCAGTCGTTTGAGATTCATAATATCATACGGAGGCGCAAACAGCTTTTGACCATGATAATATATATTATATAGATATCTAAATATAATATGATATTATTTAGATATAGAGCTCCAGGACTCCCGCCGGAGCACCCGGAGTGTTCAGTGTTCCACTGTAAACACTAGCGCATGGTACCGTGGCTGCAAGCTGCTCAGGGCCTCACTCCCACCCTCCACCTTGACCCGCCTCTAAAAACGGCACGTTTGTGGAGAGCTCATTGTGGGACTGGCTCGTAGTGGCTGTAACTCTGCACCAAGGCTGAATTTCTTGAACGTCTTCAAGTACTGTATTAGGGGCCCACTAACACCTTTATTAAAGCATCCATAAAATAGCATGCCATGGGACCTTTAAACAAATAACATTTCCTAGCATTCAGCTAATATCTCCTCATGATCCAATAGCTATGCAACCCCTGAGGGTGTTGTAAAAAACTCTGGTCTTCTCAGCAGCACGTAGGCTGATAACTATGAAAACTATGTAAACTACACTACCGTAATTTCCCGCATATAGGCCGCATCGTGGACAAACCGCAAGCCTTTAATTTATGTATTAAAAAAACAATTGTGTGCATGAGAACGGTGAGAGCACATCAAACACGCGTAGCAGCTAGGACCCGTCTTTCTTTACTGTCTCCGAGTGTGTGTCGCTGTTAAACACCTGACAATGAGCTAGTTTACCATGATAAGACCGCCATATGAATCTGGAAAAAATGAATAAAGACAGGATTTGGTCTCCTATATTTCCTATGCAGGATAACTCATGTGTGTTTCCATTGAAAGCAAGAACATTCAAAGTGATCCTAAACTTTAAACCTACTCTACGTTCTGTTGGGCAAAAGCATCAACCAAGAAATTTAAACAAATAATACAAACTGAACTTCCACCATCATGCATAGCGCACATTTAAACAGATAAAAGAGCAGAGAGGAGCCAGCTCAATAAAAGCATCTTCCCTCATGGTATAATCTATCTATCTATGGTATAATTCACCCCTGTGAGATGCGTGCCAGCTCACCAGCATAACCTGCAATGTCCACAAAACCAAGGAAATGGTTCCAACCCAATGTAGAAGAGTATATCACCCTTGTAGTTATGTGGCCCAGAACATTTGACTCGGACTGTAAGAAAAAAATAGCTTGTAGCCTGTAGAGGCCTAGACCTAATCACTAGTATCAAAAGAATGACCTGACAGGTGGTGAGTGATATGGCTGTGATCTAGCCCCCTAGTTCTAGCCAAAGCAGGTAGCCTCGGTCTAACATCTGCCGACAACTACCTGTATATCAAAGCAGCATCTACCTCATGGTATAATCTGAAACCCCTGTCAAATGTGCTAGAGGGACTCACTTCACAACCAATAAGCTTTTATATAAGACAGGCAATTAACTTCCCTTCCCTCTCTCAAGCAGTCCGAGGGCGAAACAGAAATAAACTTTCAGATTTTCTACTTGTGTAGTATTTTCAATTCCAGTATCTTCATTTTACAATTGTATCTCTATTCTTGTAAAATTTATATTAATGACCATTAATACTTACAAGACACTGCTTGAAAAGTAGATTAGGATCTTCACGTAGGAACACCTTCCTTGCCGTGTCTGACGATGTTGGTGGTCTCAAAGAAAAAAAGAAAAAACAGAAAGATAGCTCTAATAATAGCAAGACTAATTGTAATTCAACAGATTGAATTTCATCTGGGCAAAAGTATTGTTTGGTACTGTACTGTGCACACACCTCATCAAGCTTTCTCAGTATCTCCTTCAGGTCCTTGCCAAACTCTGTTTTTCGCGCGGTACAAACTCAGCAGTAGGGGCGCATATTTTTCTACAGCAGCTCTGAATGTTCCGAGTAGATCTTTGTTTGTAATACAGAAAAACTCCTCACAAATCTGTAAAATGCAGGAAAAAACAAATAAGTACAGAGGAATAGTAAGTAAATTGGGAGAATTTGTAACCGGTCAAAAATTGTCTATAGCCATTATCATTTTAAAAAGCATTTACAGCCTCTCCAGGTTGTAGTGGGTGCCTGCTTGCGTGAATGAACGTGCGTGCACGTGTGTATTGCGAGCATATGCGATTTCAAAGTGACAAACAAAAACTCAAAGCCGATGCATGCATCCAAAACTATTAATTCAAAACCAAGTTGAGTTTGTTACTTTGAAATCGCGCGCGCGCGCGCACACACACACACACACACACACACACACACACACACACACACACACACACACACACACACACACACACACACACACACACACACACACACACACACACACACACACACACACACACACACACACACACACACACACACACACACACACACACACACACACACACACACACACACACACACACACACACCTGCCCGAGTGATGCCGCAGCGCGTTGACTAGTCCGTCCTGAGGCGTCCATAGGCTTTATGGTTTGTGTGTTTGAAAGCCGTGACACTCCTTTACCAGTTGGCCTGAAATACTCGACTTGATTCGGAGCACTCACCTGCCTCAGCCATTTTTCATATCAAAGCAGTGAAGGCGGGGGGGGGGGGGGGAAGAGAAGAAAGAGGATAGCAGAGTAACCAGCAGGGCGCGCACAGCGCACAGACTTGTGCGGAGGTGAACTTACAGTGAGCCGTTTGGAGAACAAAAATAAATAGGCGGTCGACTGACCGCGGCACTAGTCTCAATGTGCTACGACCAACAACTCCAAGGACCGAGCTGGTGGTCTGATCACGTGCGAAGTGCATGATGCCTGTAGTGCTAAGGCGAACTCACCGACGAGAAACTGTGTCAATTTCCAATGGATAGTGTAGCCCAGGGGTCCAAACTTTTCACCTACCATAATCTAAGATCCGAATCATCAAGCTGGGGCTAATATTCAGATCTTAGCTCCGCCGCCGGGGGGCTCCGCGGTCGGGGTTCCGCCGCCGGCCATAGGAATCTAGCTAAGATCTGCTAAGATCTGAATGGCCCGGTGGTTGGGGACCGCTGGTGTAGCCTATCTATGGGCAATTAAAATGCATGAAAAGGCCATGCTGTATGGATAACGCGATCACATTGGGTACCTACATCTAATAGAAAAGTATTCATCGAACCGCAGGCCTTGACTAGGCTAGTCTACATAAAAAAGACGTGTGCAACTAGCCTAGCTAAACACCGAATTGTGTTCTCATTAAACAACTTGCGATACGAGAGTCCTGGTTGCACAACGATAATAACAAATTAAGTGAACAAATGAATGATATAGTTGGTTGCATGGTTGAAACTTTTGAACAACTCTTAATGACACATCCAATACTAACTTGAGCGGCTTTGAGTAACATCTCGTTTGCTAAATGACAGAATGGTAAAAGACGAGCATGCTCGTCATCGAACAGTGGACTATGCTGTCGACGTAGTAGGCCTAAAGTCAACCCGGTATCACGCGATTTCGTGCTCATGCGCACAAACGTTAATCGGCTGACAGTAAAGTGCACAGTCTAGTTATATATATGTCAATATTTCCGATATTTGCAGCAGACCTCCTCAAAAACTGAAACAAATTTTCCGTGCTCCGTAGAACGAAATGTAAACCCATGCAGTTTGAATATATATGAGAGAGAGAGAGAGAGAGAGAGAGAGAGAGAGAGAGAGAGAGAGAGAGAGAGAGAGAGAGAGAGAGAGACGAGTAAAGAGAGAGAGAGAGACGAGTAAAGAGAGAGAGAGAGACGAGTAAAGAGAGAGAGAGAGAGAGAGAGACGAGTAACGAATGCATCAAAGGGTAAATATAGTGTATTGATGTGTTCTGTTCAATGAAAAATGAGAAAATAAACTAGAAACTCGTTGGTTTATTTAAATTTCAACTTTATTTGATGGAGACGACCTCTTAAAATAAGTCACATTTGGTAATGACTCAAACAAAAAGATAATTACCTATAAAAATAAAGTAAATCAGTTACCATATTCCTATCAAGAGAAGTCGAATGGAGGAAAGCATCGGTCAAAGCATCGAGTCTCATTTGTGTGTGGGCATTACCCCCTTTCAGCGCCCGACATCCGGTCGCTATTCGGTCCACTTGGGCAGATTGACAGAAAAAGGCACTAGTGTGGTGAGCGGACGAGGAGTTTTAAGCGACGAAGGAGGGTTTAGCATACCCGAGCCATTTCACTCAAAACATAGTATATCCATCCGCACGCATTACAATGGTGGCGTCTCAACTCCCAACGGACGTATCGAATGTAATTAATTTCCAACTGTCATGATTGTGAATGATGTGATGTGAAGTGATGCAGGAGTTACACTTTTTATGGCCGAATATATCCAATTGTTGTGCTGAACCCTATCAAAATAAGAAATAAGTACAAGATCTTTGGCATCTGACATAACTGCATGCAAAATAGAGACATAAGATTGTACATATCTAAGGCAAACCAGGCTCAGGACCAAAAAACGTTAGCGGTCCCTTTTTATATAGAAAATATGGAAAACACAAATTCATGTTCTAAAACATTTGAACAAGAATGCTCTGAAAAACAAAGCATAAAATCAACTATTTCTCAAACCCTACTGGCCCAATATCTTTTCATTTTGTCAACGCACAGGCAAGCCAATGGGTCCAAGTGGAGGCAGAATCAGGACTGCATCGATCCAAGTGTTTGTGTGCTATAACAAATTCAAGTCTCATGTAGTTTAGTTAAGAAATGTTGATTAAGAACGTATGTAGGCCTACATTTTCTTGTTCCCCCGTGAACGCTGAAGAAGGAAATACACCCAGGGATGCTTTGAGCGCGTGTGTTGCCACGGTTACCAATTGACGAGTAGGCAATTAGCGTTTACTTTACAGTAAGCGTTGTGCATACAAGGG
Organism: Micromesistius poutassou; assembly: GCF_964030765.1. Lineage (NCBI taxonomy): Eukaryota > Metazoa > Chordata > Actinopteri > Gadiformes > Gadidae > Micromesistius > Micromesistius poutassou. The sequence goes on from NC_140292.1 coordinate 2,597,438, forward strand.
GGAGGAGCCGGAGGCCATTACGTCATCCTCCATCACAACACCTGCGGGTGTCGAGTGAAGAGTTAAGGGAGCGACGGAGAATTTCACAGTCTACGGATAACGACAACTAGTATGTGACGAAGCTTATCTAGTGACATTTAAAAAACAAAATAAAACAACTCACTCTAGAAGAAAAGGAAGAACTTAATGGAAAAAGAATGAGAAAATGAAAATCCACAAAGTTTATACTTGACGTGGTATGAGTATAGCTGAAGAAATGAACTTGATTACACCACCAACGAGATACAACCGGGTATAGCATCCATCAAAAGATGATTGCAGACATCCGGGCTGTAGGGGGATATAACGCTGGGAAGGCATCGGATAAAAATGAGAAAATAAAAGAAAGAAAAAGAGTAGACAGAAAATATAATTCAAATCCAAGATCCATATTCCCTGAATTATAAAGGTTAAAGTGCCCAAGAGATACTTTAGGTCTATACAAGGACTGGTCTAAGACAAGGCCCCGGTGTGTGTGTGTGTGTGTGTGTGTGTGTGTGTGTGTGTGTGTGTGTGTGTGTGTGTGTGTGTGTGTGTGTGTGTGTGTGTGTGTGTGTGTGTGTGTGTGTGTGTGTGTGTGTGTGTGTGTGTGTGTGTGTTAAAACCAGGGCCTTGAGTCCACCTGTGATAAACTGTTCAGACAGAGAAGCCTTGTTGAACATACAGGCCAACAACACACATGGCTTTAAGGTCCTAATAATATTCCCCCACAAAGAGATCCATTTCAAACGTCATAAATTCTATTACCCAGTGTTTAGAAAAGATTACATTTTAAGTTTGAATTTGGGTTGAAAACCCCTTTAAATAAAGATACTACAACTATACTCCACTGTCACCAACAGGACGTGGCATCTAATAAATTTGCTCCAGGCAACACCTAATAAACTGCACTTTGTTATAAAAAATATCTTTGGTTACAGTATACAATAAAAAAAACAAAAACATAAAATTTAAGTATAGTCCTAGTCGCATATTCTCACTTGCTTGTTTAGACACAGAACTCAATAGAGTATAGTTATGCTCTTCGGCCACCAGGTGGTGCTGGTCTACTATTGTCCAGACCGCCGCACCGTCGTCTTTGATGCTCATCCAGGCAAACAGGTCAGCGATTTAAACCGGGGCTTAATTTGCGACCTCAACACATACACCTTTTGCTACACACGTCATTGCAGAGGCTAACTTTTCATAGGTCTTCTTGGACTGATTGTCAGTGATAAGTGAGAGAGCAACAAGCAGTTGCCGTTGTGTCACATGGTGCCATCCCTGGTTAATAGATATACACTGAACACATGCCTCTTCAGTCACACATGCCACTGACCCTAACCGATCCATGCCACGGCAAGTGTCTACACACTGTATTTCAAGGCTACAAACTCGTGCCCGCTACGATAAAATAGAGCCTTTAAATGTGATACAACCCGGTAAGGGGGTGCCGTTGCAAACCGCACACAACAATTGTGCTTTACACAGGTTCTGCATTGGCTGGATAACATTCAAGTCAACACCTAGTTGGTTCACCTCTGGGTCGTCAATGCGTCCGTATGCAATGTCCTGATTCGCCAATCTCATTAGAGGGTGACGCGGTGGTCAGCGGGCGGGGGCTGTACCACAGAGCCCCAGTGCATTGTGGGAACGCAGCACCTGGAGCAGCGCGGTTAAGATAAAAGCCGTTTGAAATGAGCGCTTGGGTGGATGGATGGCTGGATGGATGTCCGTGAGCAAAGGGACAATGAGTCCTTTTAGTCCGACAGTGCACCGTTATCTCTCCCCCTTCACCCACACTCCTTTTCTCTCCCACGCTTTGTTGTGGATGTCAGCACAAGGACACATGCCTGCTGCACCATAAACAAGCCCCCCCCCCAAGAGGGGTCACACGGCTGAGGCAGTCTGCTGATCCATGGGATGTGGGGGGACTCCACCATGTCAGGCATCAGGCCACTACGGTCGGTTTAGTCGAACCAAACACATCAGCAAAAGGTCCAGTTCTCAATGACTGATCATCACAACGCTCGATTTCAATCGTCTCACCCATCTAATTTTTCATTTGCTCTTAACTCGAGTCTTCTATCTGTCTTGCCTCATTTCCTTCTCAAACCCATTTCCCAAAGTTCCTCTCCTACTTCCTTTTGGTCAAATTATCAACTTCCTGCTACCAGAACCTTCTCTTTCGTCCCTTCCTCCTCTCCTTCACCCAACATACATCCAATACCTTCTTGTGACTCAACAACAAAAACACATGTTTTAACACGAGGGCCCTATTTCCATCAACCAGTAGCCTTTGTACTCCGAGTATATCATCATCTGCCCCTCTGACATGCAGCCACAGTCAGGACCGCTCGGTTCAACTGTTCTGCCCCTGATGCACAACCTTCTCAACCCTGTGTCCTTCAGGGAAACCTCCCTGTCTTTAGGGCACACATCATGTTTTCCACAGAGACTTAAATCATACTCCTCATCTCACTAAACCACCTGCAGCTGACAAGCTGCTGTTTTTGTATTTGGTTCCAGACTTTACTTTCCCACTCCTTTGGGCCACTACTTTGGGCTCTGATCGCACCCCATCGTCTCCGCCCTATCTAAACCCATCAAAGCCAAACACCACCTTTTCCTCCTCCTGCACAGATTTGGCCAAACACCTGTCCAGTTTAAAGTAGCATCGGCCAACTGCCTGTTTCAAATCGACTGTGAAGAAGGCAAGCTTCTGGCTCCGCCCTCTCTCTACTGCAAAGAGTGGGTCTGTCTAGCTCCGCCTTAAGCAGAACTTTCAGATTGTTGCAACGCTTCCTTTGAGATTTTGTAAAAATAAAATAAGACTTTTTTTGGAGATGCAACACAAAAGAACAGATCTCCGCCAACATAAATTAACAGAACACTATGTACAGAAATGCGACACACTTAAATAAAACAGAAAAAATAAAACACGTTAAACATCCTAGGATCGAGTATCCCTCCGTTCAAAGGAGGAAATAAAATCATAAGAAAATACAACAACAAGCAACGAAAGATTGCATAAATTATGAGACGGCAGTCTCCCAGAGTTGGGGTTGGGTGGGATAAAGCCATCACAGAGAGAGAGAGAGAGAGAGCTTGTCCAGAGAAGATAACTCAATATGGCACAGTGATAATAGCGAGCGTGATTCTTTGGTATGTTGTGTGTAGACGAAAGGCCTCCTCTGTTTGGACTGAACCAATGTCTTGGCAGCCCCCTCCTCCACAACAACCACCACCACCACCACCACCACCACCCACAAGAGTACTACAGGGCAGGGCATCACTAACCGGGACCCCAGTTCAACCATCTCCTCTGTGGAGATGGGTGGTGATGGTGGCGTTAAAGCAATAAACCCCAGGCGTGATTCGTCTCTTCTCTGTACGCTTTCGTTCCACTCCTCCAGTAGGATGACTTCCTCCTCCAGCAGTGTATGGGGTGGGTGGGATCCCTAGCCCTCCCTCTCTCTCTCTCTCCCTCCCTCCCTCCCTCTCCCCCTGGACATTTGAAGAGCATCCTTCTCCTCCAAAGGGAACGGACGTGTCCTTCCACACTTGCCAATCCCTCGTCGCCATAAGAGTCCCACCAGCCCGCTAGGCTTCAGTAGTCATGTTTAATATAAAGTTTTTAGTTGTTGTTGTCGTTGTTGTATTTCTCTCCTCGTAGTTAAGGCGCCCCTGGGGGGGCATGCAGGGCCTCCTGGAGTTTTTGGCGGTAGTTGTCATAGCGACGCCTGATGGCATCCCCCTGCTCTTTCTCCTCCTTTTCCAGGAAGCGCAGGAAGTTGCAGAGCTCCGGGATGGAGAAGGCGTCCCACTGGAGGAGAGATGGGGACAAATGGTAAGAAAAGGTGGACTTATTCTGGGATGTTTCCCTCAAAGCTTGAATGGGTGAAGAAGAGGTTAACACCATGGAGCAGTGGGTGATCCCAAACTGAAATTCCAACATCTCAAATTTGAAAATAACCGCTATAGTCGCTACATTTACTTTTGCAGACACATTTCCGGTCTTTGATTAATAACAAAACATCTTAATAATTCACTCTATTGCAGCCACAGCAGCAGTAGAAAAATGGCTATGTCTGCTACTGTTATGAGCTTCTGTCATTGATAGGACCAGTACATAACGGACATATGCTAACGCACTCCTCCGTCTCATGTTGCATTGGCATAACACCCTACTGTAACGTTATGAAGATACATTACTGTAAACATGTACGAGGGAACATGCTTATAAAAACACACACACACACACACACACACACACACACACACACACACACACACACACACACACACACACACACACACACACACACACACACACACACACACACACACACACAGTAACTTTAACAATGAGAGCAAGAGAGAGCAAGAGAGACAGTAACAGAGGGAGCAAGAGTGAGCGACCAAAATTAACAGAGAGGGAGAGAAATATGAGAGTATGACCTACCATGACCTCGCCAGTCTGCTGTTCTCGGAGGACGAAGCCAAACGTGTCGGCGTCGGGTCCGGCCACGAGGCGAAGGTACAACGGCTTCTCCACCTCCGCCAGCTTACACACATACACTGGAGGACACACACACACACACACACACACACACACACACACACACACAGTGAGTGATGCACATACGTCTTCATGTTGCAAACTGAAATGGTAATTGTTCTACCAACAGGAACATTTGGATCAAAAAGAAAAGACTTAACTCTTAACAAACAGACAAAAATGTGCACATTGCATAACATTCTGACTCATGGTTTCGTACACACACGGACGGTAATACCCTATAAGTCCCAACTAGCTGGGTTCAAGGTGTGGTTTGTGGTGAACAGCTCTGTGTCGCACCGACGTCAGGACGTGGTGCATGGGACTGAATGTGTTGGCGTGTGCGTTTTATGATGGGGCCTGGCTAGGAGGGATAGAGGACCTGTGCTCACACAGTGTGTTTACGCACACGCACACGTGTCGAGGTGCATCGACAGCCACTTAGAAACCAGTCAAGAGGGACGGACGGAGACAGCGCGGGAGAGAGAGAGCGCGCCTGGGAGATGGGTTAAGACTCATGCTGTGGCCTGGCTCCAGGAAATAGTTTGATTCACTCCCTCACCACTACCTCATTTTCTGGACTGGACTTGTACTGATAATCCATTTCACTTCGTTTTTTTTTAGTACTTGTGTAATATTTTTATCTGCTTTTTGCAAGGTAAATGTTTATTTTCCACGAGTGAATGACAGAGGTGGGGGAGAGAGAAAGACAGAGCGAGACACACACACACACACACACACACACCCACAAACACCCCCCCCTGTGGTAACAACTCATAACTCAACATTCTTTGAGAGAAAACCGTAAACACACAACACTATAGCTCCTTCCATCCAGTAACACCAAATTAAACGTTGGATACAGCCCTGCGTAAACCCCAAGTCTTATGGAAAATAAAAGCGGTTAAGCCCAGACTCACAAACAAACCCAACTCATTGACTTAAGAGATGTAACACCACGTATGAATCCAAATGTAGAGACCAGAATGGCGACGCAGTTGATGATGAAAACCACCCAGCAATAGTGGGTTTTAAGTTTTGGTTTTGACTTAGAGACAACTCGGGAGTTGTAAGACCACCTTTATGGAGAGTAAAGTAACTTTTGTTTATTATGTGCTTGATGTGGCTGAAGACATACTTCTGGTATGAGCTCAGTTAGATTTTGTCGGATGAAGCTGATAAAGAGCTGACACTCGAACAGCTGACACTTGGTATGGTGTGTGGGTGCATGTGTTAAATGTGTGGGAGTATGTATGTGTGAAATGTGTGTGTGTGTATGTGTTAAATGTGTGTGTATATTCTTGGCCAAGTGTTGATAACGGGGAGTGCCCTGTGGTATTTCGCAACACAGAGAGTGGTTCGATGTCGTGGCACGCACACGCACACACACACACTTACCCTGCTCCTCTCTGCTGTAGCGCTTGTAGAGGGCATACTTCGCCGGGTTGTCTGCGACGGTGAACTTCTTCAACAGGGCGACAATCACCTACAACAAACAAACAAACAAACAAACAAACAAACAAACAAACAAACAAACACACCAGTTAAGAAACCACACACGTCTAGTCCAGAGTCTATTCCAGGAAATGAACCAATTGAACTGAACACATTTGTTAGTGGCCACCCTAGACGAATACGTGCATGACCCCATCCTCGTTCTAGGAATGTACCCTATGTCGGTCTGAGCCGTGTCTGCGCACGTAAAAGCTGCTTCCACTTATTTTGTGGCTTTTCTTTGACCCGGCTCTGAGCACCCGACAGTTGAGGTTTCTCAACACTGATCTTAACGCTGTTACGTTTATCGTTGACCGCGTTGCGATTAGCGTTGAGAAACCTTAACTTAAAATTAGCGTTGAGAAACCTCAACTTAAGATTAGCGTTATAAAACGACCATGGGGCCCCTGGGGGTCGCACGGACCCACAGCCGGGATCGGAAACCCAAAACTGCCGGGGTTGCACGGCTGCAGCTCCCCGTGTTCTGGGTTCTGTGTTCTGCTGAGGGGAAACTGTATCTCACTTCGCTTTATTACTTCTTACTGCCGCGGGCCGAGTTTGTGTTCTCCATTTTACACGCTTCCAATCCCCGCCACATGATTGGTAGAAACAAATGTGAAGCAAAAGAAGGGGAAGCACACCATTCACCCAGATTGAAGCTCTACAGCCATGAGTGAGACTACTGATGAAACAACAGTATATAATATTTATCCATTTTTTATGGGCTTTATTGACAGGAAAGGGAAGAGGACTTGGCCAGAGAAGAGAAGGAGTTACATCAAGAAAAGGGGAAATCTAACCCAGGTCGCCACGCGTCCTCCAGCCTACATGCTGAGCGCACTAGCGCGTTCCCTGATAGTCACCTGTTTGACGGTGCTCTCTGAGCTGATGTGCAGGGTGTTGGTGGCTCCCTGCGGGAGGTAGAAGGCCTCCTCTCCGGCCTCCGGCCCCGGGCCCCCCCGCACCGTGACCGGCCTCCTCAGCTCCAGCTGCACCTTGATGAAGCCTGTGTACTCACCACTGGGGATCTGGGAGGGAGAGGGTGGAGGAGGGGGTAAAGGGAGAGAGGGGAAGGGAGGGTCACTTGAGTGTATGATGCGTACAGATATTGTCCGATGTATAAACACACAAACAAATTTCAACAAAATTCAAGTGATGTTCACTTTGACTGGAGTAAGCGAAAGCGGACATGTAAATGCAACATTACAACATGCCTCTGTGATATGTATATTCAATATTAATAATATATTCAAATAAGCCTGTGTCTTTTACTTCATTTTTTTGCATTATAGCAACAGGGACAGCAGTACAAATACAGTGTGTGATGAGCCAGGATCAGCAGATAATATGGAGAGACTGTTTTTATAACAGAACAGAAAACAACCACACAAACATACGAGGAGACAACCCTGTAAGCTGACAGGAGTCGGACTAATTGGTAAAGTGACCTGAACGGTTTTCACGTCGCCACGACTGTGGTCGCCAGACGGTCCATTAGATAACCCCCCCCCCCCCTCCCCCCCCTGCACGTCCCATGAGCAGATGGTCCCACACCGGACCACAGAATCAAATCAAGTTATTCCATATGTGTACATGACTAGTACTACAGTGTATGCGTGCGTGGGTGTGGACATGGTATTCAGTGCACGTACACTGAAGAACACAGATGTATATGGTCACGCACAACCACATTAATTTAATTAGGCAAACGGGTAACACATGGTCCACCATTACATTAAACACTCGCGCACACATACACACACACACACACATCTGTGTGTGTCTATCTGCGGGGCGAATGATAAGACCGACCCAGAGACAGAAATAAGAGCAAAGGAAACATATGGGGTGAAACCAACCAGATGTTGAAACGCAAAAGCTACCACGCAATCAGACTTCAGCCCGTGGTTGAGCTGAGCAGGGGAAGGGCTTAATGCAGCCTAGCTACATTAACCTTTCTGCTCCATTAGATAGTTCCAATGGATGGTTATGATACAGCCAGTATGGTTTAAGTGCTTTACAGTCATTTCACCAGCATGCTGATGGTTTGGTGTGTGTTGAACATGAGGCTCAAGTATTTTGGTAACCAACGACGCCATTTGTCAGTCTGTAAAAATGTTTTGAATTACAACCCTTCATTTTTCCTCTTCCACAAGAGCAGCGGATATTATTTTAAATGAAGCCTGATATTTTGACACGGTCAACCCTTTTTCTCGCTCAGTCTCCCCCCCAGCCCCCGAAAGAGGATTCCATGTGTATCCGCTCAGACGGCTCACACGGTATCCGTCTGTTTAAGAGACAGCAGCAACTCACAGTTAAAAAAAAAACAAGTCACATGACCAGGAAGTGCTCCCCTGGGGACTGGCAGAGGGGCTTCGTCAGACAATAGCAAGAAAGTGACATCACGGCTGATGGTGCTGCGGAGGAATGCTGGGAGGGAGGGTCCCGACCCCGAGGGGACAGGAAGACCGCTCGACCTCTGCTAACGCACAACGCATGGGCTGTGCACGGCCTCAGTGCACGTGGACACGCAATGGACAGGGACGCTGTGAAATAACTTCATGGTATTTTCGCATTGTCACTTTTTCGGTCTCCTTTACCTGAATTTTGCATTGAGCATGCTAACGTTTCAAAACATCCGGATGTTCAAAGAAGTTGTGCGTTTGTGTGCGTGTGTGTGCGTGCGTGTGCTTCTTACATTGGCACCCTGTCTTGTTATCATGTAGTGTGTGTTACCCATATAAGTTGTGTTGTGTGTGTGTGTGTGTGCTTGCTCACCAGTGTCATTTTGAGGTGGTCCTTGATGAGAGTGTGCGTGTGTGTGTGTGCTCACCAGTGTCATTTTGAGGTGGTCCTTGGTGAGAGCGTTGTACTGCTCCACCTTCTGCCTGATCTCCTCACTGCTGAGCTGGGTGCGACGCTCCCTCTCCTTCTCCACATTCTGATGGACAAAGAGAGAGAGACACAGAGAGAGAGACATAGACAGAGACAGAGAGAGAGACAGAGAGAGAGAGAGAGACACACACACACACACACACACACACACACACACAGAGACATAGACAGAGAGACAGAGACAGAGACAGAGACAGAGAGAGAGAGAGAGAGAGAGAGAGACAGGGTGTTAATGTTGCAGCGATTACAGGGTAAACATCAGCCCTGACAGAGTCACGCGTCGTCTTGCTTCCACACCAGGGCATCGCTCTGGTAATAGGCGACGGGACGGGGCTAAGTTAAGCCTCTCTCCCCTGCCCCACGGGCCCGTTCACATGACCCCGTGATTAGCAGGCTGCCAGACTGGTAAAGAAAGAAAGGATGAAATAAAGAAAGAACAAACAAAATAAAGACAGAAGGAAAGGATGAAAGACACAAAGAACAAAAGAAAGGAAGATGGAAAGAAAATAAAGAAAGAATCAAAGAAAGAGAGAAAGAAAGTAGTAAAGAAGGCTATTTGGCTGCAGGATGCGACTTAGGCCGGGGTCAGCCACTTAGCATGCGCTAATTGAGGTCACATGGTTAGACAATGGAACAGTGTGTACTCTCTAGAGACTCCACATTATCTGTCTGTTAATTGAATCAAAATGGGCATATTTCGAGACTCTATACCGGCAATATTGTTTGATTTGGGATTTTTAGCACAGGATATTCACTGCACCACAAGGGACCTTCGACAAGTGACGTGACAGTCGGTGATGTGGATATGAGGACATAGTTCTACATCAAAGCTTCAGGAATCAACCATACAACAGCAAAGTTACAAAATGCCCACCGTCCGTGTCTGTGTGTTTGTAGCAGTATGTGTGCAATACAAGGGCAGGAGGGGTAGTCCTTATTCCTTGTAGCAACATCAGCTGCGCACGCGTGCGTGCGTGCGATAGAACTTTATGGGTAGAACGCCTGAGGAGCTGTAAATAAAGAGGTTGTACGCATCGCCAAAAACACACCCCACACACACGCACGCGTGCGTGCATGAGTGCGTGTGTGTGATAGAACTTTATGGGTAGAACGCCTGAGGAGCTGTAAATAAAGAGGTTGTACGCATCGCCAAAAACACACCCTGTTTGTCTCTTTGTTCCTCCCTATCAATTTAGTCACCATGCCAACTGACAGGCATGTCTGAAAATGTGTTTAATCTAAAAGTGAATACACTGCAATGTCCCAGACATTGCAGTGTATTCAGTGCTGTAGATGGAATGAAATAAATAACAAGGCACTTAACTATTCATCTTATAATGAAATAGTTTCTAATAGCCTCTAATGAATGGGACTGTCCTGATGCTACATGCAATAAGTGGCTTTTCAATTCCAATCCTTTTTTATGATCTGTGTGGGTCTGTTTGTGCACAATATCAAGACTCCTCCGAGATGTTTGAGATCTTTGTGTGCGGTGTGTCGGCTTACATGGGCATAGTGCAGCTCCTCTTGGCCGCTAGTAAACGTGCGCACACGCACACACACGGGTGCGTCCAAAGGGAGGTCTTGCAGGCATACACACCCTTATATGGGTAACACACACTACATAATAACAAGAAAGGGTGCCAATGTAACAAGTACGCGCACACACACACACACACACACACACACACACACACACACACACACACACACACACACACACACACACACACACACACACACACACACACACACACACACACACACACACACACACGTCTCTAAGCCCATATACCCCCTGTTATTTGTGCCAAGTTTACAGCGGCAAGGTGCGACAGGAATAGTGTGTGTGCTCTTCACCCACGTCTCTGTATAACATGAAAAGCAGGAGGAGAGGAGGAGGAGGACAGCTGCTATCTGTCAGATGCCGGCCAGGTGTCTCCGCCATATACAGACCATTTGAATCCAAGTCGTTGCCCATATCTCCCAGCCTCCTCCAGCTTACCCTTTCAACTCATCTTGAAAATAATATATAGAAACTAAAAACATTTTACAAGGCTCACTTGGTTGGGAGTTCTCCTTTATTTCTCCACCCTGAAGGTTTCCTATTAAAGCTGTGGGTGCCACCATGTGTTCTAGAGACAGCGCTTCATTGTCTCTCTTGATGTAGAGACAACCCTCATTTGTTCACACATACATAATTATTTATTGATTACTGTTTGTTTTTATTTTGTAGGGCTAGACCTTTCTTTTAGGGTCAGATCATCCTTCAGCAGCCCAGTAGAAACTAGCATACGTTTCCCATATGGTTGCGTGCGGAACATACACATCTTATGAACTTATGAACAAACGCTGATGAATGGAGATTACGGCAGGGAACGGAGGGACCAGACTGCATTCAAGAAACTGTAAAGTAAATCTCCCCCACTCATCCACCAGCACAGTATTTCCATCAGAAGTCCTTCTAATGGAAAGTTAATGGTTGACGTTACAGGTTCTGGCCGGTGTGCGTGCATGTGTGCGTGCATGCATGCGTCTAGCGTGCATGTGACCTGCTGGTGTCTGATATCCAGTCCACAGTAAAAATCCAGGAGAAGGACTGCAGGCCAGGTGTGTCGCGTCACTGCCTACAGCTCGGAGCCAAACGTGATCATCATGAGATCGTCTGTGATCCCACCAACCAGACAGGATCACAGTACAGGATAACATGGAGAGATGAGAGTATTCAATGACACTGCATAAGGCAAATCCTCCATATAGTGACTGTTAAGTCGATCTATATATAGCACAATCTCAAAGGGCTTCGCAGGCTCACATTTAGAGAAACCTCTAGAAATAGGAGGCCACGTCTACGGTACTGGTATCTCTGAATAATGGAGACCGGAAAGACACTGGAGCTCTCTCCTATTTGCCCTGCTCATTCATATGTAGGCCTGTGTGTGGGTGCTAATTCAAAGTGACTTGCTGGCTTGAGTCACTCGTTTTTTTTCCATTGACGGGAGGTGAATGATTAGACGCCAACTGGATCAGTTAGGCTTGTGATGCACACATGGTGACACTAACTCGCGGTTAGCCTCATGCTAACAACACAAGACAATAACAAGTGCATAAAGACCTTTGGCACTGGAGCTTATGTCAGACCCAAGAGGTGAGGAAACAGAATGGGAGCGGATGACGTATCACAGGCGCTTATACTGCTTTGTTTTTGGTACAGCCGACGATAGGGGACAGAAGTAAGTGAAAGGAACGGTCCAAAGTGCATGTGTGCGTCTGTTTGTCTATGGGTGTGGAAGGATCTGGCCAAAATCAAAACAAACTGTACAAGGCCGGAGTGGTGCTGCAGCCCGGTGAGGTCATCGCCCCTGTTTAAGAACACGCCATGTCGGAACAAACAGACACGCCTCCTGCTCAGAGATAAAGAGACGCTGATGGCGCTCCAAAAAAAGGTCACCCCAAAGCGAAAGCATAAACTATGAACTATTGAATCGTTTTTGACAGCAATTTTGCTGTCCTGTCATATATTCTTCCCATGTTTATTACTGCGAGCGGTCAAAAGTCTGGCCAAAAGGTGATTACGCTACTCTTTGTGTATGCTTGCGTGTATGCCATGCGACCCAGCTTTTATTGTAATGCTTCTAATGCTTTAATTCGCTTGGTAAACGACACGCAGCACTGCTCGCCTCGTTGGGTTCTGCCACACACTTCTCTCCCTGTGTCCGGTAAACAGATGACATTATCATGTGTGCATATGCGTATCCGTCTGTCTCTCTTGTGCGTGTGTGTGTGTCGTATTATACAGGAGGCCTGCGATAGTGCTAGGAAAGTGTGTAGGTCTGCTTCTAATGCACGGAAAACAAATGCCTGTTTCAGCCCTGGTACCCTGGCTTGGTCTCTAGCCTTGCATTCTGGTTTAGGACACTCTTCTACCTGGGAAATTCTCTCCCTGCAACCTGAGGCCAACACAGAGCTAGTTTAACAAAATCTCCACACGTCCACATAGATAAAATAATTTTCAAAATCAACGCCTGTCTGGCCCTTGGTCATTATCTTTGGCCTTTGCCCCTCCCTGCCTCTCCTTTCCTTGGATACCATCTCCCTCTCTCTCTCTCTCTCTGAACACATCACTCCCATTCTTCCACTCTCGCCCCTCTGCAAGCCTACTTCCTGTTGGGTCCAGGGGAGGAAGTGGAGCACGGCCACACCCCTTCCCCTTTGCATTCCTAGCCGAGCGGGAACAGGCACTTTGGTGATAATGGCAGTGGGTGCGTGTGCGATGGCACTCTCTCAGATCCCCTCCTCTAATGGCCTAATGCACAGACCAGACGACCTGAACTGTCACGGTGTGCTGCACTTCAGGAAGTAGCTTCTTTTTCTGATGGACACAGAACAAATACACAACTCACGAGCATGCACGCACGCACAAACGCACACCCCTCTAGCTCCATTGGGGAGCGCTAAATATATGCCATTAAGTGGCCACAGCTGCCCATCGCTTCTGACCACAAATTGGCTTCAGCATTTATTTACACCTGGGGGGGACACCCTGTGGTTAGTCAGGCTCTCAGACCACTACATGTAAATGAGTTGGGGGACAGAACCCCCACACACACTGTTTTAGCAGGTTGTGCCAGAAAAAGGCAGCAAAGAGACAGTAACAAGCCAGGAAAGGAGTGGATTTCATGCGGAAATATTGTTTACACAAAAGAAACAATGATGTGTACTAGAATGTGTTTTTATAGCGCTAATCCCACAAACAGGCCTATTTTAAACACTCCTCAAAGTGTCAAGTCATGCTAGCTCAGTCCAGTTGCTGTCAGGTTGTTTGGCCTGTTGACAGTTGCACAATGGCATATGTTCTGGAACTTCCACCCCATACAGATTGATTCATTGGTTTAGCAAGCCATAGCCTGTTTTCCACAAAACTACCGATAAAAAACGCAAGCCTGAGAAAGCGAGGAGCCGGTGGGATCCAAGAGAACCAAACACAATTTAACTAAGCGGTTAAAACAAGCGCAAAGTGAGGGCTAAGTGTGGTAGGGTTCGAGAATTACGTTAGAAGGGCAGCTGTAGACAGACGGTGGAGGGATTCTGTTTCCTCCTGGGTGTTTGGTAAACCTCGGTGTTTAGAGAAGCAGACCCAGCCATCCATCCATCCCCCTTATGCTGGCGGTGCAGGACGTTTAAAGAGTTACAGCAGTTTAAAATCAACCTCAGCGCCAGCACACCGTAAAGCACTACAGACAACCCTTCGAGATTCCAACTGAACAAAAATGGAAGGAATAGCCATTTAAATTGCATGTGTTTCTGTTTAGTGACTCTTCACAGAGCCAAGGCTAATGATACACCCGTGTCTATCGTTCGAATGTCAAGAGGGTCTAGGCGAATAATCACAGACACAACAACTTATTGATGAACAAAGACAGGATAAGTGTGGTGTAATAAACCATGAGAAAATCCATGTATAATACATAACTTTCTCCCTGGCAGCGAGCTCTTCCCTTTCCAGTTTGCAGCAGGCATAACAGGCCAACACACAGGGCAATAAAACACAGACTAAGCCGACTCGCGACCGCAGAGAGACGAGGGCGGCCCGCGGAGACAGACGATACGTCCCCCCCTATACAGGGGCTTTGATGAGTGGCTGTTCTGTGGTTCTGTCTGGGTGCGGAGCTAGCTAGCAGTACGGAGGGGAATTCTTCTGTGATGGCCCAGCACTGGATGGGGGACCACCCGGTATCCCCCCCCTGTTTGTTTTAGGGAAGGTAGGACCCTCGTTTTGTTTTTCCGCCGAACGGAAAAAAGGAAAATTACAAAAACAAAAAGGAACAAATGCAGTTTGAAACCAGGACAATACTGAGAAAAGGGGGAGGAGACGTTTTCAAAACGATTACATTCTGTAGTTTGATTTAGAATTAGGCAGAGAGAACCCGCCCGTGGTACACACTGCTTCCCACGAGGTGTATTGCTTATACAGCGCAATAACAATTAACATGTAGGCTGTACAATCCAGCTTGGTGAATGGGAGTGTTTGTGTTTACTGGACACTAAACAAACACACACCCATACAGTACAATACACAGGGCAATGCAGAGAGGGCTGTGCAGGCACCCCCCTTCAGGATGCAATCATCTGTGAAGGCTGCGCCCAGATCCAGAAGTAATAGTGCACAGAGTGTGTAATAGTGTGTAATAGTGTGCACACTGTATGGGGAAGACGCCCAATAGAATTCACATGTGTCATGTACTCAGGAAGTACTGTTGGGTAATAACAATCCCCCCCCCCCCCCCGTGTGTGTGTGTGTGTGTGTGTGTGTGTGTGTGTGTGTGTGTGTGTGTGTGTGTGTGTGTGTGTGTGTGTGTGTGTGTGTGTGTGTGTATGTATTAACACATTGGGTGAGTAAAGCAACAAACCCCACTTCCCCTAGCGATGTCTCGTTTCCTAGCCCTAGCTCCGTGGTAACCGCCGGGGTCAGAGGACGCCCCGGCGGTTACCGCCGCAGTTGGCTTTGCTCTTCAAACAGTGTGCTGGAAGCATTGTGTTCGACTCACTCTCTCTGTCCGGTCTACTGCGATGCGTAGCAGGATACGAGGCAGAGGATGACTGCACTCGCTGGGAGAGGAAGATCAGAGCGTGGAGGAGGACCGAAGCCAATCCTTCACACACACTCCTCCAAAACCCCCGTTTTGACTCAACAAGGCTTTCAGCTAATGTTGTAATGTGTGTAATGTGGCAATGGCGAGTTTGGTTGGATCATAGAAAGGGAAACCTTCAAACATGACCTTAACATGACCAGGGCACCCTTGACAAAAAGATAACAATCAAACTATAGAGTTATATTACAGCACATTATAATAATATGTATAAAATGGTACTGTAGTACCGCATGTTGTTCGGGCTCCAAGACATGACATTCCTTGCACCTCCTTCACAAATCTCGTCAGCCTATTTACCGCGAGCAATAAACCTATTGAGCAATAGGTTTATCCACTCGAGATTAAAGCTGCACCAATTTGAGCTCACTTCATCCAGCTTCCCACCAAACACTCTCTCATTTTTTCAAATCGTATGTCGTACAAAAGGCATGGAAACCCCCTCATATAGTCATATGGGGGGGTTATAGGACAGAAGGGTTAAGCCATGAGGCAGAGGGTGTGGCGTCTGAAAGCTCACAGTCCCACGGTAACACAGATCACACAATGAGCATGTGAGATACATTGAAAAACAGGTGAACATACCTAATAATAGGAAATGCTATACCCTTAAAACCCCAGTCATTGTGTAAGTGTCCAATTGAAGTGCAAATAAAGTTGCACTTTATTTGAAGACGATGCCACCCTGCTCCCAATGTTAAGTACAGTCCAAAGGTGCGCTATTAAAAAGTGTGTCAGAGTACAGAACTGTGCAAGGGCGAGTGTTTGTGTGTGCCCGCCGCATGCTCGTGTGCATGCCCAATGACAACAATGAGGTCATCTAGACCTTTCTGCCGACTCACCTCAACTACAATGGAACAATCCCAAACAAGTTCTGAACAAGCGCGCGCACACACACACACACACACACACACACACACACACACACACACACACACACACACACACACACACACACACACACACACACACACACACACACACACACACACACACACACACACCAAAAGGTTTGGACGAATGTGAGGATAACGTTGACCACAGCAAACTGGCCACAACAAAGACATGACTGGAATCCCTGAATCCCTTAAAATCTGATCAAAACCACCCGACTGGTCTATATGCATGTCAGGGCACAGGTCGGTTGATAGTAGCAAAGGAAGTGAATGTGACACTGCCTTGGGGATTAGCTCAACAATGCATTGTTAATGGAGAGCTGTGTGAATAAGGCCAGTCTATTAGATACACGTTGAATGCAATGCAAACATGACCTTGTATTGCTTTAGGAGTCAAACATGTACTACTTCTAGGTGAAAATTGCCCAACATGAGTTGAGTAACCATGCACACTTTTGTGTATGACGACAAAATCTGTTGTTCTGTTCATTTGGTTTGTAATAGGAAGAGTGGCAAGCCAGTTGTGGGCAATATAGTCATAAAATATCAATGTTGATATTTTATGATAGAAGACTTGATCTCTTCTGGCACCCGGTAACATTTTGCTTGGTAAGCATATCCACATGAGGCAACAATAGAAGAGTCTTCATTTGATGGTATGTACATGATTCTACAACACAAAATATAAACATATTGATATTGATGTACAGAAACCCAGCCATACCACTGACTAGAGCACACTCTGTTGCTTCTAGTGATGAATAAAACGCCAACCCAATCATACTTGCTGGCATCCTCATATCGGGTGTATGGGTCGGGTGGTGACTGCCGTGGGCCCAACAGACTCCACACCCCACATTGCTGGCGGCGATGAAAATAACGATCGGAGGAGATCAGATTGACTACAAACCAGTGCCAGATGGGCATCGGCACAACAGCAGCCTGGTATGCGTGCACCCAACAGACCCAGGACCAGGAGAGGAGGGTGAGCCAAGGGTGTGTCTCTCTCTGGCCCTCCCCTCACGGGCCCTCCACTCTGGGCAGTGGGAGGACTGGTCTGGTTGGGGGCTGGAGCACAGATGAGACGATAGTATAGAAGCGTGCTTCCTGGAACCGAATGGATAATGGTTCCCAGGAATTGGCGCTTGGGACGGTTCGTTTTTTCAGCATGATTCAATATTGACTTAATTGGGATGGTCGTAGGCTCTTAAGTCAAGAGGCTGTGTGTTGTTGTTAACTAGGTTTGGGAAAACAAATTTGCATGAAGAGGACAGCCATTTTGAAAGGGGGTGAAAGAACAGCTTGGTGCAGCTTTATAAAAGCATCAAGATATTTTCACAGAAAAAACTAAGAAAGAAAGAGGAATGACTGTTCCCCAGCGAGTAGAGGCAAATAGTTAAATCATAGATCTATGAAAGATGAACCCCAGGTGAGCTGTACTCATCTCCCATCTGGTGCCCTTTGACCTTGGGAACATGATGCAACAGGTGGCAAATCTCATACAGGAAGAAGCTGTCAGTGCCAGGAATCCAGGACAGGCACACATAGACAGAGAGCGCTGGCAAGGCACTTGTCCACCTGTTCAGAAGCTACCACTGAGATCAATAGGAGTCGTTTGGTCTGTGCAGGGACGCTCATGGCTGCTAGCGTGACTCCAGCAGCAGTCCATTAGCCCTCTTAGCACCATAAGCCTACAGGAACTCTGCCTTATCTTGCACTCTTCCCTTCACAAGCACGCCTGAGGAACGACAACCAGGAGCATGTGTGCTCACTTCATGGCACCCACGCAAAGAACTCATTCTCCGTGACGTAGGTGTTTCCCTTCAGAAAGGTGGATTTATGACCAGGTCTAGTGCATGTGCGTGTGTGAGTGTCTGGTCCATGTGAGGAGCACTTATTTTGGAAGAGATAGGGAGGGCTTCACAGTTCCAAATGGATACAAGAACTCAAGCCGTGACATCAGTCAGAGCAGTGGTAAGTCAAGGAGAAAGAGCCAGAGGAACAAACAGCAGAGCCAGAGAAGGCGTCGAAAATACAATGGAAACATTGAAACTTTACCCTGACATCAATCAAGGCTGAGGCAAAGGTTCAGGTTGAGTCTTGTGAAACGCATACAATACAGCATTAACTGTTTCTTCCGTTCTGCTTACCTCTTTGACAGACTGCCCGCCCCCTTCATTTCACTTCAGTAAACATTCATAATCTCTCTTTGTGTGTATTGTTTGCTATAAACAGTGGACCCTTGCACCAACAATACAAAACCCTAGCCTGCAGGTTCATTGGACAGATTTTACCTATCAGCTAGCCAGACAACAATGCGTGCAGGCAGCCAAACAGCAAGGTAGTTTCCCTTTAGAAACATTAGTCCTGCTTTTGCTTGGAGGCTCTGAAGCTGGTGCTTGAAAAACTATAATTGTTAACTAGCCCTATTGGACTGGACTGACCGGCTTGTGCAAACCACGCAAGACAAATCCCACAAGCCTCACCTCTCTCTCGACCGTGGGGAGAGCTAAATTCACAGTCAAAGAAAGGCAGCAAGGCCACACACATACACACTCTCTCCCAAGCTCTCCTTCTCGGTTTACAGGTCGGTTTGGCATTGTTGTGAGTCTAAACAGAAGAAAGGTTGACTGGAAATACTTCAAACACACCCAAAACTCATATGATGATCACACACACACGCACCTGGATTTTGAAGCTATTCCTGGCGACTAGCTACATTGAGGCGCACCCGTCACTTTTGCTCTTATTGTGTGCGGCTTGTGTCTCAGATTCAAGATAGCATAGAAGCTTGTTGACATTGTTGAGATTGGCGCCTGCCAGTCTGGTAAATGGAAGCAACTGAAATCCTTCTTTAGCCAATTGTACGGTATCTGGCAACACTCTCCTTTACCTATTGAACCATACTTGGCTAGAGTTTACGGTTAAATTTTTGCTTTAGAAACGAGAGAGGAGTAACGTGAAAACTCAAATATCAAAGAAGGTAAACAAAAATCAGATACGAAAGCGTTGTTTACAAATGGATGCCACGGTGGCAAATCTCCCACAGAGTCAGAAGTCCAGGGTCAAGTGTAGTGTATTTATATAGACCCCTAATTAGAGCTAGTCCTCAGGAGCACACATTAAGACCCCGCCTTAACTTCTGCAGCCCTGTGAAGACGTCCTGAAAGAAGGACTCTGTGACTATCTGGAGGTGTAGTACAAAACTGTTTATGACAAGGTTGTTTTTATTCAGAAAATAAAAGAATGACGACATAAACGTGTCTTTTCAACAGAGGATTATATATTAACTATGGGTTGGGATGTGGTAGGGTCAGGTCTTGTGGTGACCAGCGCTTTGATCAAAATACAATATAAACAAGCATAAAAAAATATTTCCAAAAGTTTAGAATTAAGAATGGGGATAGCTGTAAAAAATGAAAAATAACGCTTAATTTCTCTGTCATTTTTCAAAGCGGCCAGAAGTTCAGTGTCTGACAGAACCGGACACAGCAGTGAGAAGAGTCAGGAACCAAAACACAATGGAGGAGTGAGAGCATCCAGGACATGTAGGGGGTGAGTCGGAGGGAGAGAGGGAGAAATAGCAGGAGGAATACGACAGAAAAGAGGAAGGAAATGGAGGACGAGAAAGAGGACGAAAATGAGAATTAGGATATGAGTGGGGTCTGGTAGAGACTGAGAGATATGCCTACTTATTCAGAAGAACTTTGAATAGCTGTGCCAAGAGACAGTACCGGAAAGTAACAGACAAAACTGTCCTGCTGCAGAAACAGCGATAATATAATGCAACCGATGCACAGGGAAGGCTGATACAGGAAAGAGAAGGCTTTTGCAGGAGGTTAGTTTGAGGCCCTAGGCTGCTGCTACCCTTGTGTAAGCATGCTCGGTATACTGGTAGGTGATGTCATATATTAGCCTACTCTGAGTTGAGAGAATGAGAGGGAGAAATATGCAAAGGATCAGTGATGTCATCTTTTCTAAAAGAATGGGCCCACACGTTATGGAGACTTATCGACTCCATAAATGTGACCAACCACGGGTTGGGACATGTCGACATGTGGCGGTCGGATCTGACAGATTATCAGGCCACCGGGATTCACGGGAATTTCCTTAAAGGGCCTGCAGCAGATTGACAGTAGTGATAGTGTCTTATATACACTATTGTGTGTGTCGTCCAGCTTTTTCCCCATGCTAAACCCTCCAACCTCCACTTATCTCTGTGCCCATCTGCCTGCCTTACTTCACAGCACGACATCCCGTCCGTCCGTGTCAATCTTCACTTCTGGTATCAGTGGGTTATCAGTTGTGTATCAAAGGCAACTCTGTGTTTTGTGTTTTTGTGTTGTGTTTTTTGTTGTTTTGTGTCTGTTTTGTGTCTGTGTTTGTTGCGTTTTTTTGTGTCTGTGTGTTTGTGTGTGTGACTATAGAGGCTACAGCACTGTGATCTAGAAGAAAATGTATCATACATCTACTGGTATTATAAACAGTTCTGGAATGACTGAGTGCAGGAGTTTTGTGTAAACTGGGCGACATATTCGCTTTTGTTTCTTTCTTTGCTGTTAAACAGAAACCAAATTAGCAATGTGAAATAGCAGTACAGTTAGAACGTTAAAAATGCAGCCAATGTGATTCAACAGAAGGCAAATCTAGACGGTGCTTAAAACTTTGCCTCACCAGGGGAACACAACACGTCCAAGTATCTGTCAGGACTTGGTTTATAAATGAATATACAAAATGAAACGACAAAACTCCTTCCAAGACGTTGCTGAAGAGGATTGGAGTGTGCAGATGGTGGCTGGATTTAGCAGCCCTCTGCTTGGGGAACTGGAGGCATGCCCCATCTGCCTCTCCCTTTCATCAGCTGGTGATATCAGCCAAGGGCGCTGACTCACGTGCCACTCAACACAGACTTGCATTACATTGTGTTTGCTGAGGGAGCTGCTTTCCCTCCACAACGGGCTCTTGTTTCTGTTTGGCAGAACGATGCAACAGTTTTTTCGTCTAACCGTTTACTCTTTCGATTCTACTCGCGACACTAAAAACATGAAAACTCAATTTACTGAGAGAGTGGTCTCTGGTTGGGTGAGGATAGCCTCTTATGGTGAATAATCACATTTTTGAAAGGGTCCAAGGAACAATGTTACATCAAAGAAGTGTGTGGTAAGCGATAAATGAAAAACAAGCCCTTGGCATAAAGTTTGTTTCACTGGGGGAGTTTTGATACATAAGTGTTGTGGCAGCAGTTCCTTCACAATAATTCATAAGGCTAGCTTGTTTGGAACCAAGGTGGCCGCTATGTAAATAAGGCCCAAAGACCGACCTTCAACACTATCAACAGGTCGGCTGATAACAGTCCATGTGTTTCCACTGTGGTGCAGCTTTAGATGTACAGTAGGGGCTAGGCCACGTGTTAACCCTCACCCTTCTCTACCAAGCCCTTAAATTATGTCTTCTTTCTGCTAAAAGGTAGCGTAGTGTGTTGTTTAAAACCCCAGACAAATCGTGGCTAACAAATTCGATTTGGGTGCCTGCAGGGCAAAATTTGATTATCCGTTGGCAAGAACAGGTCAGGTTGAAGAGTAGTTGCAAACCGCCTCTCAAAGTAGGCGGTTTGCAAATCATTGAAACTAACTAGCATTAGTAATTATTAGATGCCAATTTGTTATTGCAATTTAATTCGCGAGATAATGCCAGCGACAAGTTAATAAATCTAAATTGACAGCACCACTTGTAACAATGGAACAGTATCAATTACCTATGGCTAGTGACATCACCTGGCTGACATTGTTTTGATTCAATAACAAAACCTGCACCGGTGACTGATGTACGACTCACCAGAGATTGCGCCCTTCCTACCCTATGATCTTTGTATCTGGTTACTATTTCTTAAGTTCTTGTAAAGCTGTGCCATTCGAGACAATGCTTGGCGGTGGATGGCTGGCTTGTTGCGAGCGGTTTGGCTCCCATTTTCTGCCAAGCGTGGGCTGAGTCACGGCTCAGTGGAACCGGCTCCCACAGCACCAGTCCAGCCAGGGAAGTCAGTGAGCTGCCAACCGCGACCCAGAAAGCCCAGCTCTGAGAGCCGTCCAGAGGGTGGCAGACACAGCAGTGTCTTAGTGTCTGATGAATATGGTCTGAATTGACTATGAGCAGCGTTGGCTGGGCAACTGCCTGGGCCTGGGGGGAGGAGGGGAGGGGGGTAGTAGATGGGATTACTACTTAGAGAGGCTCACATGAAGAGACAGAGAGGCACTGGTTAGTGTGACATTTCCCCTCTACAGTAAAACCATTCACATATGAATGTGATGGACGGACCAGGGTAGGAATGTGTGAGAGTGGGAGTGTGTGTGTCTGTATGCGTGTAAATCAGCTTTTTCCCTGCTTGTTTCCCTGCCTATAGTAATATAAGAGAACCACACCTCTCCACTAATTGTATACCTTACCTCTCCCCTCTCTCATAAACTTAATAAATCACCATTAAGTAGTGCTGTTCTATGTGAAACCAACATTCTGACCCATTCTGATTCAGCTATTCTGGGGCACCGACCCTTGGGCCTAAGCATGCAACACTATAGACCAGCTCTTTGTGTACTTACGTGCACGTGCAAACAAACACACAGCCATACAGGCAGTCAAGTACGCACACACATGCATAATGAACGAGGACCTTAGTGAAGGGCATTTTATGAAAATGTGAAGGGTCACCATGCTGAATCTGCAAGTAATGGATCTCTCTCTTTCTCACTCACTCACTCACACAGGCAGACAAGAAGAATGGTGCACTTCTCCAAGTTTGGATCTTAAGTGAGTGGAACAAACCAGCTGTTCTACTGTGTGAGAGAGTTAATTGTGTGTACGTGTGTGTGTGGCATAGAAGAATGACACAGTGTTTGACTTTTCTAATAGGCAGACAGCGTAGCAAAGACTGCACGTTTCGCTCTGTGCAAATGAGTAGGTGTGAGAAACAGAGCCAGAGATGACACTTGGCTGACTTTCTGAATTAAGTCAAGGATCTGAAGGTGACCTAGTTTTTTTTTCTCCCCTCCACCTGTTGGAGCTGAATGTCTGGGATTTGGGGAAAATCCATTTGAGCCAGACTTAATTTGTCAGCAGTTAGGGACAGGGGAATCACTCTTAAACAAAAGAAGATAGCTAGAAGTCTTAAATTAAACTGTTCTGTATTTGTCTAATGAATTTAAATAGCAGTTACCCGTTTCAAAAATAAACAAGCAGTCACTTACAAAAAGCAGAAAGACACACATGGTGCATGGTGACTGCCTAAATGGCATGGTGGTTGCCTAACTGGTACAATGACAGGTTATCACGATCTCGTAATAGACAATGGGATTAAGGAATGTCTTTGTTCCAATGCATATGGTGTCTGTTCAAAGGGTTCTGTGGTACTTGTGCGTTGTCACAATATAAACAGGTTGGGGAGGTTCATTGTTTTACAAAAGGTATATATAAAAAATGAAAAAAAAAAAAAGAGCAGAGAATGTTATACACGTCTTTAACTTACCTTGCTCTCAGTGGGTTTCCCTGAGGGTTTCTTGAAAAAAGAGGTCCTGGCAGTGAAAAAATACTCTTCGGAGTCCTCTTCCAAGCTACTGTAGCCACTGCTCATCGTGCTATTCCAAGTCATGGGCGGAGAAAAGTTCTCGTGTCGGCCGTAACTGCATCCAAAGTAGCTCATAAAGCGCACAGATATGATACGTTCAGCGGGGTCTCGGCCACATATATCCGCAGGAGATCAGAGCCGATGGGTTGTATAAGTCGTGGGACGCAAAGTGCGGAATTCGCTTAGCAATCTACGGTTTCCTCTTAGAAAGCGGCTCCGCCGGCTGTCCTCTCTGGTCGTTTCTTCCTTCTCCGCTCCCTCGACTAGACCGACTCCTCGAACTCCAGCGTGACCCCACAGGTCCTCGGAATCGAAACGAAACACTTAACCTGGTCAACTAAGTCTTGATATGACTAGTTTTTTAAAGAAAAAAGAAATACACACAAACTAACTTAAGAATGTAGGCTGTCCCGGAACAGGTCGTTGGTGTTAATACGGTTGAGTATTGCCCGGACGGTGGCTGGTGGATCTCTGACAGCGCGGCAGTCAGCTTACAGTAGAGCCACTCCTACGACGACCAACAGCCACACACAGCCAATGGGCGCAGGGCGCAGAGACTACGCAGGACGTAAATGAAATATATCTAATCATTTATACACGATTTTGGATCGGCATCGTTGAATAACAATTTACTTTTGAATTATATATATAATTTTATTTTTATGTAATTTTTTTCAAAGAAACTGTACTGGCTTATTCTTTTTATTTGAATAAACAGTGAGTAGGCTAGTTTCACTTTGAAATGATCAGAAATATTATCTTACCATCAAGGAACCACACATAAATGCAGACAAACTGATTATTTCAGAGAGACAAGCAATAATCTAAACTGAATTATAGGTTGTCAGCCCCAATTAATGAACAGCAATGTTATGCCAACTTTCGAAGCTTTTCTAATAAACAGCAAAGTAATGCCAACTTTCGAAGCTTTGCCTAATGCGACCGGCTTTTTTCCGCTCTAGTTATCATGAAGCACATAGGCAAACCCAGGGAGCCAAAGCCAATTAATTGCTAGTTGCTGTCACGTACACATGCCGTTGGCTTTTGTGTATAATACGTGTGCACGTTTGTTTGCTCATTCACTTGTGTGTTGGTGTTTAAACTGTTTGGATTTGACGTTAGCAAGGGAGGAACAAAGGTCATTGGAATTGCTGTTTTTGATCGTTTGCATTTTTACCCAGAGACAGTTTTATAGTGTGTGTGTGTGTGTGTGTGTGTGTGTGTGTGTGTGTGTGTGTGTGTGTGTGTGTGTACATGTGTGCACTGTGATATTTACCTTATTCAGGTTTTATTTAAATATTTTCTTTGTAAGCATGTAAAGTTTAAACTATTCATGATTTGAACAGAAAATCACAATCACAATGCCTAATTTAATCTCGCCAGAAATTCAGCAATGATCTACTTTTTTTGTCACGTTCAGATTAATCACTTTAAATGTGTGTGTGTGTGTGTGTGTGTGTGTGTGTGTATACATGTGAAAAACAAACAAAAGCCAACAAATTCACCGTAACCGTTACTGCCTGTGACACATTTCCACCAAGTACCACAAAACCTAATGAGTAAAGTAATGTGATCCTTGAGTATTTGAAGAATGAATGAGTGAATGACGTTTTCCCCTTGTGAGCTCATATGACAAGTCACATGATTGACCAAAGTATGGTGAAACAATTTCAACCGATACAGTGCTATCCAACTCCGTTTCACCCGTCTCAATGACAGGATCTCACCTTGCCATGCCATGTCACCTGTGTGTGTCCTTCACCTGAGTGGCTAGCAGTGTGTGTGTAGCCCTGGGCAGCGATCGCGTCATCCACAGCACCGGCGTCTGAGGTAACTGGACGCTGTGGTCGACCGTCATTGTGGGTTTCAAAAAGTTCCAACAGTTGCGGAGTGACTCGGTGAGTCAACAGACCGTCCATTCATGGGCTCTCACGGGAGAGATCCAGGCCTTAGTGGTCTGTCGCTAAACAAAAAAGCGCACACCAGGCTACACAAAGGGAGTCCGTTGGAATGCACATGTTCGTTCACATTTTCAACGGCAAATGTTCTATCTAAGTGTTGAGTTAGAATTTACCTCACAAAAAACGTTGGAATAGATAAATATGGCAACAGCAATTAAAAAGCATGTCTCTTTAGAGACGTGCTTTGTAATTAAGTGTTTCTCTGTTCCAATGTGACAACAGCTAAATTAAAAAGCAAGTCTAGATAGAGAACTACATTTGTAGCACTGTATAATTGATGATAGTAAAAGCTAGTGTCTATCCATGAAAATGTAATATCCAGGCTTTGCTTTGCTATCAATCAACTGGTTTCAAAGATGTTTCTCACAGATAACCACATTTGATTCAACTGACACAACAATTTGCAATTCAGCTATCCAGAGTTAAATAATAATGAGGTCAAATCAATGACAGCAAACTGTAAAAACTGAATACATTATTTCCAAACGTCAATATACATTTTCAGACACATTATATACATTCAGGCATCGACCTCCTAATGTACCAAAATGATAACAGTATGCTACTACCTCTACAGATCTAACAATTCAGCACTAGACTATGAAAATGTCGCCCAAGCTCCCTGCTTGCCCGGGTTGCAAGTGAGACTCGAGCTGAAAGGAGCCAAACCAAAATGAGAGGTCTCGCTGCCATGTGGTGTGGTTTGGTTTTTTTATCTCAGGGGCAGGGTTTGCTATAGAGGGACCACAAGTATTTACAGGCAAAGTGAAAGACTGTGACATTTGCAGTGAGTCTATTTTTTACAACCTGGTTTTAGATGAACCAACACATTCCAGGTTTGTGGGCTGATCTTTGCGCTGCGTTGACCTCGTCATATATACCTCGTCATGTATATAAGTACAAAAATATCACACACTCCCATAACTGGAAAGCAGATTATTTTTAGCAGAATAAAATATTCTCATGTGTGCAGATTCAAATTAATACGATTCAACTGAAATTTCATCAAAGTGGATTCACGAGTATCTAATTTGAGCCAAGCAGAAGCCAGAAATCTGAAACCCAATTGTAATTACACAGGTTGACCAGAGGTGGTGTTTTCCTTAAAATGGGTTACTCTTTAATGTAAATAAAGTTTAGTGATATCTGGCATTTGGAACATGACTAAACCGCATATACACAGAAGCACAGGCGGGGAAAACCTGCCTCTCATTATGTTTAACAATGGCGCCATTATAAACCCTCTCTTCAAAGTAAAAGTTGGTTTGTATTACTCTCTCTCTACTTGCTCATAACCTAGCTCCAATATTGTGGTTACAAACTGGACAGGAGCTTAACATGTGTTTTAGGTTTCTTGTTGAGTGCTATTAAGTTCCTTCGTATATCAACCTTTCATCGGCCTGCAAATGGAAACCATTATGGGTCAGGCCTAAAGTTTTTTCCTTGTACAATAAACAGATCAAAAGCCTTTTAATTTAAATTTCTGATCTTAGCAGTCTATGCTTTCTGCTGCATGTACGCATGTACCTCATTACTGTGTGTGTGTGTGTGTGTGTGTGTGTGTGTGTGGAAATGCTTACGTCATGCAGTGGCCCACCCACTCACTTATAAGTCTATAGACGTAAGAGGACCTGTTAAGTTGCATGGTCAACCCAGCGGTATCCCTGCACTAAATCAGGCCTGACCCATACCACACACAATGGAGGGAAAAAGAGAGAGAGAGAGAGAGAGAGAGAGAGAGAGAGAGAGAGAGAGAGAGGGAAGAGTTATAGAGGAGAGAGAGAGAAAGAGAGGGAGTGAGAGAGAGAGAGAGACCAGGGCATGCTGGTCTTTTTTGGGAAGGAAAGGAAAAGGCTCTAATTTAAACCTGTTAAGAGATAGGACCAAAAATAAATGGGCCACATCTGGGAGAGCCAAGCCACAGCCACCACTCCTCGATCGCTGGTCTGTCTAGAAAAGACACACACTGAAATCCCTCCTCTCCTCCGCACCAGGAAGAACCATCCAGCACACGTTTCAACAGTACAACAACAGTTGACTTTTCCCACACTCTCAGAATGTTATGGGAGCGAGTTTGACACAACAGCCTTTCCTCTGTAAAACCCAGGGAAACAATAGGGGCCAGGCCCCCCACCCATACTCCACAGCCCTACTCAGCCTCCACCCCCACCGCCTTCCCACACACACACACACACACACACACACACACACACACACACACACACACACACACACACACACACACACACACACACACACACACACACACACACTGTGTTCTCCAGGGTCAATCCCGTCGCCGGTCACTCTGGTTTGGTGTGACACTCTGGTTCCACATTACATACATTCCACAGCCGGGGGGGCATATCTGAAATATCAATCCATTCCCCGAGGAGGCTGCACCTCCCTGGGTGGACAGACTACGACAGGGGACGCATTTGGGATGTCGTATGGTCAGGCCAACAAATTGAAAATATGTGCCCACACATTGCTTTGGATATTGTGCATTCCAATAGCTGTCATTGGTTTGTAGGTTGTGTGAATTAACTGTGTGATGTTGATTCCACATAAGTCACAGTGTATTGTAATGCCTATATTTGGTGGCTGAAGTGCTCGACTCCTCAGAAGGCGATGTGAGCCTCATCGCTGACAAAGTACGCGTAGTGTTTAAAATACACTGGTAGTTAAAACGTCTGCTCAGCAGAGTAACAGCACATTGTTGCAATTAGCCATTGAAAAGAAGAATGTAAGGCAATTTAATATTAAAAATAATAACTTTGGGGTGTGCTGTGTTTCTGAAATAGGGTACATGTAGAGGAGTGGTAGAGGAAGGCGCTAGTTAGCAGGCCATGCTAGCTGGAATGCACTTTCGGAAGTTAGGTGAGGGGACAGAGAGAAAGGGCTCGGCCGCTGGCCTAGTCTCGGTTACGCATTGTACACATTCCAACACATAATCCCCAGGGTCCTAGTGAGGACAGGGTCCTAGTGGGGACAGGGTCCTAGTGAGGACAGGGTCCTAGTGGGGAATGCAGTCACCATTGAGGGATTATTGAGAGGCGATAGTGATCTATTTATTTTTTTAAGAAAATTTGTGCGATGGTATTGAGTGAGGGGTTATTTCACCAATTAATTCCGGCCTGATCAAAATGGAGACACTTACTTCGCACTGAATCACCAAACCAAATGAATCAATAGAATGTAATTGAGCAAAACCGAAGTGCCTATTGATTCACCGAAGACTCACACAAAATGCTCTTAGCACATCGAGGTTCTTCCAACGTAGACAGTAACACCGCACCTCTACTCCTACGTTAGTCATAATTAATCATTGGACCTTCCGGTTCCTGTGTGAGTGTGTGTGTGTGTGTGTGTGTGTGTGTGTGTGTGTGTGTGTGTGTGTGTGTGTGTGTATGTGTGAGTGTGCGTGTGTGTGTGTAAGCGGTTTCCCTCAGAGGCAGTAAATGATGATACAAGTGTTGTAGTGGCTAGGTTGTAAGGTTCTGGTTTCAGCCTTGTTGTGGGATCTTGGAGTGAGCTTCCTAAGCCCTAGTGCTCCTTAGTGACTCCTTGTATCTCAAATCACGGCAAGTCACTTTGGATGAAAGCACCTGCTGAACGACTAAACAGGGAATAGTAAACAGCACAATCACTGAGAGAGGGACAGAGATAGTGGTCAGGGTGGGGCAGGGAGTTTAATGGAGGGGAGGGGGGGATGGGTCAAAGGTCAAAGAACGTGTCACATTTATTACAAAATAATCCGCCAAGGTAAATAGGGAAACAAATATCAACAATGAGATGCATAAACGTAGCATATTTGAGGGGATATTTACGACTGTGTTTGAATGTGCGCGGACACGTTAGGTGTGCGGACACGTTAGAGGTTCACACCTGGACGAGGGAGGACCGGCCCTGTCAGGTCGTAAATTTAAAGGGCAGAAGAAGAAGATAAATTGCAGGGAGGAGTGACGAGGCCCGTTTGAAGACCAACATTTGAAGGTGAAGAACAAACGCGGAGGGGCTTTTGGTGTTTGGTTCCGTGGGAAATGGATAGCTTCAGCCCCCCCCCCCCCCCCCGGCCACCACCACGTTCACCCTGCACACAAACACACACACTGACACAGACACGCACACACAAAGGACAGACAGACACAGATGCACACACATACTTGCGCACACACACACACACACACACACACACACACACACACACAGACGCATATACTCACACATAAACTCACACACACACAGACACACACACACACACACACACACACACACACACACACACACACACAGCCCCACACACACACACACTTATTGAAGATTGTGCTCTCTGTTCTACAGGTTTGAGAACACACAGATTTAGCTCAGAAAGTAAACAGTCTTAACAAATATGTGGAGAATGTCAATGGGTTGATGGTTTTTGACTCTTCCTCTTCTTCCTTAGTTTTGCAGGTCAGCATTTCCCAACATATGTTACTTTAACTTGCTATCTTAACATGTAAAAGATATTAAAATAGATTCTAGGGGATATAAAGTGTATAACAGTAAGGGAGCAGCCATATTAGAAAAGGTGCATTGAGGGAGACAAGAAGATACCTGTAGTTAACAATATAGAACATACATACTCTCCTTTATGAGAGAGAGAGAGAGAGAGAGAGAGTGCGAGAGAGAGAGAGAGAGACCTCCATTGTGCTGGTGTAACAGGGATTATTCAAGGCTTTTATATGTCACCAAACCTTTGCTTTGCCTTAGGCTCTGCAGACATGATTCACAAAGAGTGTGTCTGTTTAGATGCGTGCGCATGTGTGTGCGTGTGTGTGTGTGTGTGTGTGTGTGTGTGTGTGTGTGTGTGTGTGTGTGTGTGTGTGTGTGTGTGAGTGTGTGTGTGTGTGTGCATGTGTGTGTGGGAGAGGCAAAGAGGGGAGATTGTTTAAACATTTGCAGCTGTGGCTTTCAGTTACATTAGTGTATATCTGGATTATGCTTTATGCTTTTATGTGCTTTCATATTCGAAGGCATCCACCTTTACTCCAACTCTAGAAACAGCTTCAACAGGGCAAGTTTGTATACCTGACACAAAGCCCTGTGTTGAAAGACTTCCCCTCTTTCTCCACCCCGTCTCTTCCAACTCGGCACCCTTTACTATAACACACATACACATGAGAGTCGTAAAGCCCATGGTCAGGGTTCAGATTTCATATTAGTGTTAATGTCATAGGGTTACAATACCAGAATTACACTGTAGGATTTCACAGGCTATGTGTTGTTCTCTATTTGCCCACCTCCTGCTCTCTCTCTCTCTCCTCCATCAGGCCAGTTTCAGCGAGTGTTCGCTGTTTACACATGCAGCACATTTGGTCAGCTGAAAAAAGGAGCCTTTATGCCTAGCCCTGAATGGTGCCGTGTGATTGGTTAATGTTGGTCAAAGTCTTTGGGGCAGCTCTTATCCAATCGGGGCCTGTGATATCTGCGGTGGAGATTGTACAGGTGTGTGTGTGTGTGTGTGTGTGCTTATAAGTGTGTGTGTGTGTGTATGTGTGTGTGTGTGTGTGTGAGTGTGTGTGTTTGTGTAGGTTAATCTGAATGTGTGTGTGTGTGTGTCTGTGTCTCTATGTTTGCCTGAATATGTGTGTGCGTGTGTATAGGTTTATCTGAGTGTATGTTTGTGTTTCATTCATTATATGTGTGTGTGTATGTGTGTAAGTTTGTCTGTTTATTTGTGTGTGTGTGTGTGTGTGTGTGTGTGTGTGTGTGGTGACTCTTAAGCCCCTCTGCTGAGCTCGTGCTCCGTCCTGTCGTACTGCCGGCGTGTGAGTGAGGAGTTAATCCCTGAAGATTACAGTATTACAGGGGAAGGCTATTACTTAACCCTTTGCTTCCCCTCGGTGCGCTCTGTTTTGGGTCTCTGTCACCACAACGTGCCTTGAGCTTTTTGTGAGCTTTGGAAAATAGAAATAATCCCAAATCACTGCTTGACTTTGTTTTTATTTACAGATGAATTAGAGTAAGAAGCAGATTATTCGGTTCGCTGTTTGAACTCAAGCAAAAGTGGGTTATTTTTATAATTAACCTTTTGAACTGCGGTCTCCTAAAATAAACTGTTTATAACTCTGGTGTCTACATACTGAGTTATTAGGAGCACACACACACACACAAGGATACACACATGCACACACACACACACACACACACACACACACACACACACACAAGGATACACACTCACACAGAAACACACACACACACACACACAGAAATGATCTCTCGAAATAGCTTAGTTAAATATGTGGATGACTTCACATCTTTTTTGTCATCGGGTTGTGTTCTGTTCCTTAGCTACAATCCACCACAGTTCTCTTCCTGAACACTGTGTCTGTCTGGACCACCCCAGGGTCAGCCTGCTTCCCCCTGCTCCCCTAGACACAATAGTCTTGATGATCAGAGGACAGGGTGGATGAAAGATTGCAGGGAGGAACTGACTACAGTGCACCTGTATGGCAGGGGGAAGTCGGAGATAATGTTTGTTTACAGCAGTGGGATGTGTGATGTCAAAATCTAGATATATAGATCACGCACGCACGCACACACACAAACAAACACACACACACACGCACACACACACACACACACACACAAGTACTAAAACACACTCCGCACAATACTCATCTTCTGTGTATAACACTGTCATGCTTTCCTATACTATACTAAGTATTTTGGTCTGGATAAAATACGACACATTTGAATGAGAATGAAGTAACCTATAGTATCCTTGGATTTGTGCTTTTAAGTGAGACATTTATTTAATTGGACTTAATTTAGTTTCATGTATTCCAACAAGTGCTGTTTTTTTAAAACAAAGGTGTGACGTGCCGGGTTAACTTTGATGAATATGAAACGCATCCATCATCTGAAAGAACCTCATCCGAGGTCTGCAAGTGCTTGCTTTGGGTGTGAATGGCTCTCACGCATGTATGGTGTGAGTCAGGCCGATGCTGTGGCTGGGTGGAGAGGAATGCTGTTTCGGACGATTTTCTTGTGCAACACTGCAAACTCTGCACATAAACGGGCAACGCTTATTCCCCTGTGATGCAACAGCATTTTCCGGAATCTGTGTGTGTTTATGTGTGTGTGTGTGTGTGTGTGTGTTTGTTTGTGTCTCAAAAAGAATAATAGGTGTTTTTGCTTCAGGGCTGCATCAGGGTGACTGGCCCCTCCAGAATAACAGTGTGTATGTTTTCATAGCGGGTGATTTACTGGCGAGGATTGGGGGTTGAGGCGAGAGGTGAGATGAATCATCTCCCTGTGTCTCTCTCCCATTATGTATAGTTTTTCTCGCATGCGTTGGCCCGGCACGGCACCTTTTAAACTGTATTATTATGCAACTGTTGGTCAGTGTGTGTTTGTATTTATATGTGTATGTGTATGTATGTGTGTGTGTGTGTGTGTGTGTGTCTGTTTGTGTGTGTTTCTGTGTTATCTGTATATGTGTGTGTGTGTGTGTGTGTGTGTGTCTGGGTTTTATTTTTTTCCCATAATACGACAGGACAGGCACAGACATGAAACGCAAACCAGGGTGTTACGTGCTGCTCACTAGACCCAACAGATGGGACTGGTTCCCGTATGAACTTTAGTGTTTCCACAAAAAAGTTATCGAACTTATCTACATTTCACCCTCTCAATGTCCCTCTCTCTCCTTCAGTGTCTCTCTCTTTCAGTCTGCACGTCCCAAAGAGAGAGTTTGATAACGTGTGATATTACAATTAATTAATTATTTTGATTGTACACAATACTGCACTATCACTATCTATCAAGCACTAAGAAAAGGCTAGTAGCTTAAACAGACAAAGTACACTTGGAAATCGTATTTTCTTAACTTATTGCTGTCTCAAGTTCTTGTTCGACTGAATGACTACATTTTCTGGTAACTCCACCAAAAGACTAGCAATAAAAACTTTAAAAGCCCAACAGTTGAATCATGGCCCCTTTGTTCTGTGTTTTTAGACAATTAAAGTTTTTAAAAACCCCTACGCTACTTCAGATGTTTTCAGATGTTTTTTTTCTAAAGTGCATTTTGTATTTTCTCTGTATTTTTACGAGCCTAGTTAACGTCATAGCAACTACAAGCAAAATTAAGATTTTGTTTTGGTGTTTTCTGGTCTATTATTTGTTCTAGAACATCTCATATAAACAATGTATTTTCAATTATCTTTGTACTTTATGATCTTAATTACATTTTAGGCAACACACTCATGTCAAATTTGTACTGCACTTGAATGTGATATTTGTATGGTTCTTGAAAACAGGAATGCTTTCAACGCATCGATTATAATACAAACATTGACAAACATAGATTGTGATACTAGTTGATGTTGTTTCTCTCTGATAATACAAAGGGGTAATGAGACAAGAGGAAGTAGTTCCCCACAATACAGATTACAGTCACTGTGGTGTCAAAGTCAGACAGGATTGAATTCCATAGAGTTCTCTATTTTTATACTGGAGTAAAGTTCCCTAGAAGCTGCTTAAGCTAGCTTAGCAATTTGTTGATGTTTGGGCAAGTTTGAATTGTCAAAAATAATATGAGGCAATAGAGAGAAAGAAAGGTCATATTAGAAATGAGAAAGGGCATAAGATAAACTATATATATATATATATATATATATATATATATATATATATATCGAAGAAAAGGCAACCTAGTGACATACAAACAGAAGAAGATTAATTCAGATAATAAGTGACTTTGTGTGTGTCGTGTGTGTGTGTGTGTATGTGTGCATTTGCGCGCATAGGTGTGAGAATGAGTGTGTGCGCCTGTGCGTGTGCACTTCCATTCCGATAAAATGCCATTCTTTCGGGCTGTTTGCAGCCTTGTGTGTTGTGCGTAATTCTCCCCTCCTTCTCTAACTTCCCCGATAGCTGTTAATGGGTGACCATACAAACACCCAAAGAACAATCCTGTTCTCTCAAATGTTTACCTTTCTCATCGTTTACCAAACGCTGACACACTAGTGGGTTTCACCTCCCTTCTCTACCTGGCAAACCATATGAAGACTATGACTGTTTAAACTGATAGGCTTAGACAGTATCAGCATCAGTTTGTATCGTTTAATTCAAATAATATTGGTGTTCATGAGGCTACCATTTAGAATGAAAAGTAGGAGTCAACAATGTTTTTTTTATGACCTAATATTGTTTTAGTATGACCTTACAGCCTTCATAAAGAACTATACAGAGAAGATAAGATACAAATAAATAGTAAAAGTAAAATTAGTTGCTGTTGTTTCTTTTTATAATTGTTTAGTTTGTTGCTCATGGATACGATCTTTGCACTGTAAATAATCCTTAAAGACATGGTGTTGTCTGATAACTGTTTATCTATTTCAGCAAAGGCTATTCTAAGATATGTTTCAGTTAAACAGAGAGTAATGACCACCTGTAGGCTAGTTGCGTGGCGGTTAATCATTAGCCACAGGGAATGCATATTAACATTCCTCTCCTTCCATTTTGTGTTTATCTTCACTGGTCCTGTTTGACCAACCACGGGAAATGGACCCTGTGACCAATAACATTGTTTCTCTCTCTTTCTCTCTGCCGCTGTTTCTCTTTTTCTTTTGTCATTCTCCTTTCACATTCATAACCAAACACGAGTCAAATATAGATTATTGCTACTGCTTTTAGAATCAAATAATTGTGTTCAGACATCACTAATCAAGTTCATAAGAAAAACCTGAGGTTTTTTACGAAGGCCTTCAAACGTATGTCACCTGACTGATTGAACGTCTTCATATACTGTAGATCAAGAGGACTGTGGCTCAAAGGATGATTGTGTTAGCAGGCCCCAGAGAGAGAGAGAGAGAGAGAGAGAGAGAGAGAGAGACAGTGTCTGGTTTTGTCTGTTGCTGTACTGCTGACACTAACTGCACTTGACAGTTTGTCGACGAGGACAGTTTTGATTTTGGATTCAATTCAATAAGCATCATAAGCAAGGCATGTATTCGGCAGATGTCTCAAAAGCATTGTAAATCAATAAAGAACATCTTCGATAAAAACATATAAATATAACAAATAAACAGTTTAAATGTTTAAAATGTTCGTGATTCCTTCAAGAATCAGTCCTCACCTACACCTGGTATGAGAATCTCCCACAAACACCCACACACACGTGTGAAGTACCCCCACACATGTACTGACACACACACACACACACACACACACACACACACACACACACACACACACACACACACACACACACACACACACAGTCACTGAGCTACCAACACAAATAGACGGAGAGTCACTGCTCGTAGTAAATGCCTCAGCCATCCTGGCTGTTGGCCATATTGGATCACTGTTACAACTTTTCCGAGGGGTGTCACAATTCTATCTTTTACAGGTCAGGGCACATACTGTGTTTGACGACTCAATCAACCAACCTTACCTGGAAACAGAGAATGGTGTTGACAGCTAACATAATATAAAACTCTGTTACTGTCGTATGTTATAGCTAGGGGTCATTGCTTTAGTACATTGTAAAACATCTGATTAGGGACAAGCAATGTTACAATCATGTATACATAATATACATAATATATGTGGAAATTAACTAGAAGTTATTCTTTATCAATGCATATCACTGTTAGGTATAGGTATAGCTGTGTGTATACGCTCAATATACAACAGTTGGGAACCAATCAGATTTATATACCATGCCTACAATAATAATGTATGATAAGGAAAATATATTAAAAAGTGCATAATAACAAAACAGAACAGTCATTCTCTCTCTCTCTGTCTCACCCACTTACTCAGGGATAGCCAATTGCTGCTCACACACACACACACACACACACACACACACACACACATACACGCTCCATTGTGCTTATTCTATATAGTAACTGTTTGGATCAACAGGTTAGTGAGCGGTATTTCTGCACAATGCCATGTTAGCAATACAGTGTCTGATGAGTATCAGTCTGTCTGTACCTATAAGTGGTATGTTTGAGTCGGTGTAAAGGACGGAGGTTTTAAGGTGTATTAAAGGATTAATTGCAAGCACTAACAGAAACCTTCTTTCTCACACTCTTTGCCATGCTCAGGCCCTCCATTTCACACACACCACAACATACATACACACACACACACACACACACAAAAACACACACACATACAAACAGTTTCAGAAAAAGATAGCAAAAAGCCAGTTATGTAAGGCAGGAAAGGTGTGGATTTAATACCAGCAAACACACCCTCACACATACACACACCCCAAGACACACACATAGAAGCTCATACATGAGTATCTCCCACCCCAACACACATGGGAGGCAGGGTGTGGTTGCTATTAAAGTGATGTACGGCTGAATGATGGTGCTGACTGTTGTTGCTCACAGTGCGCTGATTACACACACACACACACACACACACACAGACGTGCATGTGCACACGCACACATAAACCCCACACCACACAAACATGCTGACACATAGTCGTTATCCTGATCTATAACTATTTATCTATCTGTCTATCTGATGTCGCTCTATCTACCTATCTGTCTGTCTGCCTGCCTGCCTGTCTGCCTGTTTCTCATGTATACAGTGTTAGAGTCCCGATCCGTCAACATGATCGCCCGATTATAGTTGCCATTTCTTAAAGCCATGCTTCTAAGCCATGTCTGTAAAACAAAAAATTCCCTTGTTCGACTGGCATGACCTCCATTAACCATTGATTTATTAATTTAGCTAGTCTCTCTATCCCGCTTTCCCTCCACTGTTTATTTCTCCTGTTTGAGGACAACGCCCTTTAGTGGTCATCTCGTAGTACTACACACCTTTTCCACGATCTGGAACCCTAGAGTTTGGTCAAATCTGGCCACCCAGGGAACACATGACTAAAGTTAATGTACAAAGCATATTCTGGACTGCCCTATGATGCTTGTAGGATCTGTAAGTAAGATTTAAGAGCTTTTTTTGAGGGTAGTTTGTTAGAAATACCATAGCCATCCATCCTGTGTTTTGAGCCAATTTAGATTTTAGACAGGTCTGGATAATTTCGGACCAATCAGGGCATACCCTTTTCTGTTTGGTTCGGTGGATCATTCTTGCATGTTAATAAAATTCCGGTAAATTTCTAACAAAACTATGGTTCACATTCAAGCACATAAACGTTCACACACACACACACACACACACACACACACACACACACACACACACACACACACACACACACACAGGTATGTTTAGCTGTGTACTCACTGTGAGCTGTGTGTTGTTATTGAGCTGGTCTTGGCTGAGGGGGGTCTCTGTGGTGGAGCCATGCCCGGGCTGGCAGTCTAGCACCACCCGGTGTTGACACTGAGAGTGACACGTGTATTTACAACCTGGAAAAAATACAAATAATAAAAACTTATTTACATGCACTCTCAAAGTCAGAACCTATAAACAATAGACGCATAGAGGCAGGGAATGTAAAAAAGAGAACAGAGGTGGAATAGGAGATGGCCAAACATGAGCTGTGGGTTGGTGGACAATGCTAGGATGAGTAATCCCATGCAAATTATAACTACTGAATTCACTGCAGATTCTAGGGATAGGGAGGAGAGGAGAGGAGAGGAGAGGAGAGGGGAGGGGAGGACGAGACGAAATGAGAGGAGAGGACAGAAGAGGACAGGACAGGAAAGAATAGGACAAAGACAAAGAGGAGAAGAGAAGAGAGGAAAAGAGAGGAGAGGAGAGTAGAGGACAGGAGAGGAGGAGAGGAAAGAGGAAAGGAGAGGAAAGTGGAGGAAAAGTGAAAGAGGAAGAGCAGAAAGTGAAAGGACAAGACAGGAGAGGACAGAAGAGAATGGATAACAACACAAAGGAAAGGAAAGTGGAGATGAGAGGGGAGGATGAGAGAACAGGAGATGAGAGGAACTAACAGGAGATGAGAGGAGAGAACAGGAGAGGAGAGGAGAGAACAGGAGAGGAGTCGACAGAGAAGTCAGGGAAAGGTAAGGTGAGGAGCAGGTGAAGTACACTGTAATCTTGCATGGAGATAGCCTGTGCCTTTCACAACGTAAAGGCAAATGAGGCCTGGATGTCAGGCACCATCCCGACCTCTTCCAGGTTGCATGCTAACCCTGTGGGGAATAGAAAATCCCTTCCTGCAAATACTAGACTTAGGCAAATACGAAAACATGGCTAGGCAAATTCAGCTGCGTCAAGTTCACCAGTCCATTCAGCGGCCCATTCACATCGTCATCAGCTTTCTACTCTTTAGAGTCAAACCGTTGAGCAGACAAATGACTCCTACATTATAAAAGAAAAAACAATCACATAGGGTCGATAGAAGTCAGCTCAAAACCATTCCAACATTCATGCGTCACTTACCCTCTGATGTGGGTAAGTCGACGGCATGTTTCACAACATCAGCTGGAAACAAGACAACGCTTAATGCGTGTCTGATCAGCAGGAGGAATACCCAGGTTAGAACACACACACACACACACACACACACACACAGTCCCTCAGGGGGGTCCAATCCCCCTCCTGCAGAGCACTTCCACTATACTTCTCTCTCTCTCTCTCTCTCTTTCTCTCTCATTCTCTCTGCCTCTCTCTCTCTCCTTGATTTCATGCTGGCCAGGATCCAGCTGTACACTTAGCCTCTGGATGGAAACTATACATTGGAGAGAGAGAGAGAGAGAGAGAGAGAGAGAGAGAGAGAGAGAGAGAGAGAGAGAGAGAGAGAGAGAGAGCTGTAGAGCGAGAGCTGTAGAGAGAAAGAGAGAAATGTGGAGAGAAAGAGAGAGATGTAGAGAGAAAGAGAGATGTAGAGAGAAAGAGAAATGTAGAGAGAAAGAGAAATGTAGAGAGAAAGAGAGCGATGTGGAGAGAAAGAGAGATATAAAAAGAGAGATAGAGAAATAGAGAGATATAAAAAGAGAGACAGAGAGAGAGATGTAGAGACCGAGAGAGGAGGAAGTCTATTCTGTGGCCTCATTATCCGCCTGTGAAACCAAGCCAATGTTTACTTTGAAAGAGGAGAGAAGAGAGAACGCAACAGGACCATTATTTTATAGGCATACAAAGACTGCTTTGTGTTGCTCTACCTGTGATGTGCGTCCGTTTGTTTGTGAGGATGATGTGTGGATGCAGTTTTTTTGTGTGTGTGTGTGTGGATGTGGTGCTGTGTGTGTGTGTTGGTGTTTGTGTGTATGTTGGTGTGCATGTATGGCGTGATGGTGTGTGTGACCGTGTGTCTGTGCATGGGCGATGTGTTGTGTGTGCATTGGTGTGTGTGTGTTTGTCTGTGGGTGGATGGTGGGACGTGTGTGCATGAGATGGTGTGTGTGTGTGTGTGTGTGTTTTTATATGTCTTTGTAAGTGGATGATGTTTTTTTTTGGTGTGTCTGTGTACACAGATGGTTTGATGGTGTGTGTGTGTATGTGTGTGTATGTGGAAGGTGTGATGGTGCGTTTCTGTGTGTGTGTGTGTGTGTGTGTGTGTGTGCATGGGGATGTTGCGATGGTGTGTGTGTGTGTGTGTGTGCGTGTGCGTGTGCGTCAAAGGCATCTTTAGTCCTACCTGGATTGTTCTTTTTCATGTGCTGCCCGAATTTAACCGACAGTTTACACATGGCTGCTCCCATATCCCATCTTCTTACCGCTCATCTGTCTCTCTCTGTCTGTCTCTCTGCGTTTCTATCTGTCTCACTGTCTGCCAGCTGGAGCGACGCAAAGACTTAAAGTGATGTGTGAACTATGAGGCTGCCCTCATCCTGCTGCTACATACATCCTATACTTCCCTATAGTCTCTCTAACACTCTCTCACTCTCTCTCTCTCCTCCCACACAAGCCACTCGCTCGTGGAACGAGACCGACTCGATAAACTCGAGTTTCTTACTTTTAGTTTTGTCTTGTCTCTCTGTATCTGTCTTGCGGTCTGTTCCTGTATCTCCCTGCAGCTCAACTGAATCCACCGGCTGTCAGGACTTGTTCTCTTGTCATCGCACCACCCACCACCTCCACCCCCACCGACACCACCACCGCACAACTCTCTCCCCCCACCTCCCCCGACGCTGGTCGGCTGTGCTGAGTGGCTGATTTGCCAGTCAAATGGAGGCCCCTGTGACGCAGATGATGGACAGTAGGACAGGGAGGGAGAGAGAGAGAGAGAGAGAGAGAGAGAGAGAGAGAAGCCTGCTGACTCAAATATTCACATTCATTCTCTCGCCCTTCTCCATCCATCTGTCTCCCACAATGATGGCAGTGGTGGGAGTTTGTGTTATTGTGTGTGTGTGTGTGTGTGTGTGTGTGTCTGTGTGTGTGTGTGTAGCAGGCTGGACTAGTCAATTACATTGTTTTGACATTGAATCAACTCATTGTCATCGTTTGTCTCATCGAAACGTGACGATAGGATCTACACCATATACTGTATATGTACAGAGAGAGAGTGAGATATAGAGAAATATATTATATTATATACACTGTTTGACATACAGTGTATATAATATATTTTATATATATATATACATATTGCTATAACGCAGGGTTATATCAAACACCAAACATAGTGCCTTATATGACATACATATGAGGCACTATGTTTGGTGTTTGCTATGACTTACTGTGCTGCCAGCCAACGGCTGTCAGGATGAACCAAATCCGTCGGTCTGTCCCCTTTCCTGTCCTCTAACTCTCCTCCCCTCCGTGTCTATCTCTCCATCTCTCTCTCCATCAGCCCCGGCCCCTGCCATCCCCTCTCCTAACCCCCAGGACAAACAACACCAGCCAGCCAAAGAGGAAGCATGACTCTTCAGAATATCGCCATCCACCCGTCCATCATCCATCCATTCATCCATTCATCCAGCCAACGTTCCCCTATCCACCCCCCCCACCGGGACATCCCTCCATCGACCAACCATTCACCCATCTATTCATGGATCATCCATCCCACTGTGTCGTTCCATTCAGCTCTCTTTCATCCAATCATTCATCCACTATCCATTCATTGATCTATAATCCATCAGTCCATCTATCTATTAATTTCATTCATCCAGCCACATGTTCATCCGTCCATAACTTCAGTCACAAGTTGAAAGGAGATTGTTATCCCAATCCCTGTTTAAAAGTCTCCATCAGCTGTCTCACACATTGCAACCACAAGCATTTATATAAATGAAACAAAGCCACCCATAAATTCCTGATGGACAACTATTGCACACGAGAGGTTAAAAGGATTCATCCTCGATAGAAAGGGGATCCATGTAAACTAGATGAAAGCTCTGTCGAGTCTGGAGAGGAAAGGAGACAGACACAGAGTGGTGCGGGACGCATATAGGAGCTAAAAGGCAAAGTGAGTGCTTTCACTCTCTCTCTCTCTCTCTCTCTCTCTCTCTCTCTCTCTCTCTCTGCGTCGCTTTGTCCCGGCTGCCGCTGCTGCTTTTATGTGTTCTAAATGATGAAAGCCATACAGCCAGAAGGCAGACAGCAGCAATCGATTGAGCAAGAAGGCCAGTCACTAAATAGGCCCACATGAACCCGTACCATTAAAGTAATACTGGCGTGAATGAGACTCACACTGGATTCCTCATTAGTCCTGAACTGGAGAGTCGCGCAGGCGTTTTGAGTGGATCGCAGAGCAGATGCCAAAAGCCAATGAATTAACTAGTGATTGGATGTTAATTCCTGTTTCAATGGCTTGCTATTTCATTAAGTTTAGCCCCGACTGTGCAGCTTTTTGTTTGGTCCATTTCTCTAACACTACATGAAGGTATTGATGATTACTGCAATATTGGTGTAATACTGGTATTTAATGAGGCTGAGGCTAGATGAGTCTAGAACAGACTAGACTGAGGCTAGACCACTGGATAACCTAACCTATCACTAGGGTTTACACATATAACTAGGGTTTATTACTGGTAGAACTGGAACAAAAATGTTGGTGTAAAGAAACTTAATTTTGACTTAGCTAGTCAGCAGCCAAATATTTTTTCTCTATGTCACAATACATGAGAAATAATTTTCCACAAAGGACAGACATTTTAAAAAGCCTTGCTTTACACTACCAGGCCTCGGGAGGTTGTAGTTACGGAAACACGCCACCAGAGGGCGGTGTGGTAGGGAGCGTGCGAACATGCGGACAGGTGCAAATTAAGAAATCATTATCTACCGAGATCCCCCACCCAGCCGTCTGCTGCCCCTCCCCCGTTACGACTTAACACCTTCTGGTTTGAGCCACTGGCTGGCTGATTTAGCCCACTGCCAGTGGGCCACTGGCACGAGCCTACTTGTTGAGAAAAAGAGAGGGTGGATGTGGGAGGGAGCGTGAAATGGAGCGATTTGCACGATGGAAGGAATGAGTGTGGAATGCATACCGGTCAATTGATTGATGGCTGTCCCATGATCGGATCACGATGGCTTCTTCATCACAATTAAAGCGCTTAACCAAAACTAAACAAGGCGTAGGCCTACTCTCTCTTTTTATTTAGGATTATATAAAGAGTGACGAATGCCCTCTAATGTGTTTGGCTGACATAAAAAATGCAAGGGGAGGCATAGGTCAGTGCAAAGTCACCATGGCTTCAGGCCTCTGTGAGCATATGCCTTTGTTTTGATGAGACAGGTGTGTGTGCGTGTGTGTGTGTTTCTACCACTGTGAACAGATGCAACCTGATTGTATATTTTAGGTTGTCTTTCATTCTCCATCTTTTACTCTTCATTTTTTTTCTCATCTTTTATTTTTTCTTGCCTGTTTGCATTCTTTCATTGTCATCGTCACAATTCCAGCAATTTCCATTGCTTGAAAC
The DNA here is from genome assembly GCF_964030765.1 of Micromesistius poutassou. Classification (NCBI taxonomy): domain Eukaryota; kingdom Metazoa; phylum Chordata; class Actinopteri; order Gadiformes; family Gadidae; genus Micromesistius; species Micromesistius poutassou. Next base: position 2,641,334 of record NC_140292.1, read on the forward strand.
CTGGCTCGGATTATGTCCATGTGTGTCCCTGTGTGTGTTTGTGTGTGCACGTGACTGTTTGTACACAATCATTCGTGTTTCATCACGTTATCAAGACTATGAAGGTCAAGATAAAAAAAAGTGTGCTATGTGGGTTAACCGTATCGCATTTTTACACATTCTGTGTGTACACACACACACACACACACACATTTAACTTGCATTACAAGGGTAATTAGACCCACGCATACAAAGTAGGTGAGACGGATTGCATATAACGACTTGACATCAGAAACTCTCACACAAATGAATGTGTGTGTGTGTGTGTGTGTGTGTAAGCGAGAGAGCGAGAAAGAATGTGAGAGGGAGCTTGAGAGAGAATGTGGTGTGTGTGATTATAAATATATTTATTAGACAAACAGTTGCACATTCTGTTAGTCTAATAAATAAAAAATGCATGAAAGGCTAAATCAAATCCAAATGCTTTGTTTGCGATCGTGTGGCATTTTCCAGTTTGTTGTGTCTAGCCATGACTTTGCTTTTTTTAGGCTTTTGCTTGGGTTGATTGTTATGAGGATTGTTTGATTGTTATTAAAGGTCCCATGGCATGCTATTTTATGGATGCTTTAATATAGGTGTTAGTGGGCCCCTAATACAGTACTTGAAGACGTTCAAGAAATTCAGCCTTGGTGCAGAGTTACAGCCACTATGAGCCAGTCCCACAATGAGCTCTCCACAAACGTGCCGTTTTTAGAGGCGGATCAAGGTGGAGGGTGGGGGTGTGGCCCTGAGCAGCTTGTGGCAGCTTGTGGCCCGGAGTGCCACAGTACCATGCGCTAGTGTAAACACTAGCGCATGGTACTGTGGCACTCCGGGTGCTCCGGTGGGAGTCCTGGAGCTCTATATCTAAATAATATCATATTATATTTAGATATCTATATAATATAATATATATTATCATGGTCAAAAGCTGTTTGCGCCTCCGGCTGATATTATGAATCTCAAACGACTGCGTCGGGTTCTCTGACGCCTCTGGTTCTTCCACTTCCACGTCAATATTAAGTACAGACTGAACCGTGAAATGGAAGAGAAAGGGATTGTTGCCCGCGATTGTTGCCCGGGGTTGTCTGCGTCGGGTTGGTTGAGAAGGAATTGGGAACCGCGACATGGAGGAGAAAAGGATTGTTGCCCAGGATTGTCCGTCGGAGCCCCGCTGCCCGCTGAACACTGCCCGCCCCCGGGGCTGCCCGCTGCCCGCTACCGTGGAAACGGTCCGTCGGAGCCCCGCTGCCCGCTGAACGCTGGCCGCCCCCGGGGCTGCCCGCCCAGCCCCGCTGCCCGCTACAGCGGGGCTCCGACGGACAATCCTGGGCAACAATCCTTTTCTCCTCCATGTCACGGTTCCCAATTCCTTCTCAACCAACCCGACTCAGTCTAGTCTTTTCACCAAATGGGAGCTTTATGCAAGCTTGCGTTATTGTGTTATGCGTGTTATGCGCCATAACACAAACAGCAGAACGGTTATCCAAATAACAAAGAACACAGTGTGTTACAGTGTGTGTATTCACACACACACATGTGGCGCTCGCACGGTCCTAGCTCATTGGCAGGCCAAATTCTCTGGGCGGGCCAAACAGAGAAAGGGGAGGTAATATGGCCCCATATGACGTTATATGGGGCCAGCTCCCAAATCGAAGCGTTTCAGCGATCCTTTTTTCAAAGACGGAGCAAGATACCTACTTCTCGGTTTACACCTAATGCAATTTTTAGCTACTGGGGGACCATAGGGAGGCTAGGGGAACTCAACTTAATGTTAGAAAACCTCATAAAGTGAAATCTTCATGCCATGGGACCTTTAACAATTTGATAATTGCATTCACGAGCGAGTGAGCCCAGTCATTTAGAGCCTGAACTGAAGTAAAAATAATTGCTTCAATCTTTTCCCTCTTTAGATAACCCCCCTTCTAATAGCCTTCTGAATTAAACAGATTAAATATTCTGGCAATTGGGGAGGAACTACTGTACTGTTACTTGCAAAAATAAATATACTGTTACTGCCACGATGGACTGTGTTGATATAGAAACAACGGGTGCTTAATAACTGTGCAACTTTGACATTTCTTGTGTATGTTTGCCTTGTACTTGGCCCATATTTAACCTTTCCTTACATGGCTGCCCACTCCTATTATCTTCTTCTAGAAAGGTCTTTCTACCATTTGGTCTTCTTTCAGGGTTTCTTTCTTTCCTTACTGAGTTGGTATGTTTTTTTTTCTGAATTTGGGATAAGGTTTAAGTATAACTATGTATAACCATGTATAACCATGTCAGAATGCAACCGTGAAAAGGTCAAATCAATAAGTTTGACTTCTGCTATCGATATTCTATTCATTTTTGTAAAGTAAGCCCAGACACCAGACACACACAAACACACATATTTCACAGCTGAAATGGAACTTTCTAGAGTAAATAACATTGAAGGGGTGAAAAGCCTCTAATTAGTCACATGAACCTCTTCACACATTCATGCCGATACACCCACTCAGCATTTAGTGTGTTTTTGTGTGTGTGTGTGTGTGTGTGTGTGTGTGTGTGTGTAAAAAGAGAGAGTGCCAGAGTCTGTTGAAATATTTCTCCTCCACTGCCAAATGTCAGGCTTAAGCCAACGCTTGGTGCAATCCAAGCTCTCTGTTCCCCCTCTTTCTGAGTAAACAGTCACAGGCTCACAGCTAGGGAGTCGCGCTCACACACACACACACACACACACACACACACACACACACACACACACACACACACACACACACACACACACACACACACACACACACACACACACACACACCTCCGGTACTCAATAATTTACTCTGGTCGTCTTCATCACTCTCTCAGCACTTGATGCCAACGCCGGACTTTGTACCTCTCGTCCTGACCAGCTCCTGAGCTGTCCTGTTCTGCTTGGCCTCATTCAAAACGCACACATTCAGTTTCAGGATCATTCCCATATAAAATATTTCATTTCTGACACAAGTCACATACAGTGGATTCAGAGTAATGCCATTGAGGAGCAGGTCGGGGTTAGGCATCTTGCTAAAGGGTGCCTACATGTTAGGCTGTGGACACTGGGACTCAAACCCAGTACCTTTTAGCTGGAAGTCAAACACCCTAACCCTTACTACCCTATCCTGAGCCCAATAGCCGGTTAATTGATGAACTGGAGGAATAAAGTGAGGATTTTATTTTTTACATTTTGATAAACATAAACATTTTTTCATCATCATGCCTCAGTTATGAATCACATATTCATCCGCTCCTTTTCCAGCCCATAACAGACAGGATGATGAGCATTACAGCATAACCTGCAACACAAACATTCCTCACGCCAATATCAACACAGGTTTGAGGGAAAACTGGATTTATTTCATTCAGTTTAATGAATGAGTTGAATCAACTGTTGCATCTTCTATTTTAGCCAATAATATGCCAATATAATTTCAGCGAGTCAAGATTCTTTTACCTTTTTTGCCCGCTTTGAGTCTGGTGAATAATGAGTTTCACCCTGGCCAACGATAAAATCAGTTTCCCATTATAATCCCATGCATGTGGAGCCTTTATTGTACGGTATCCCATTTACCTTCTATAACACAGTGTATTCTCCAGTGTTATTACTTTTTGCAAGAAACTACAACGACAATCTCAACAACGTGTGTGAGTTGGAATCCACAGTCCACAGACTACCATGCTTCACTCTTTGACAGCTAGGATTAAGGCCAAAGGACACAGCGAGCACTGGAGATCATCTAACACCCATACACACACACACACAGGCCCACACACATAGGCCCAGACACACACACAGGCTCAAACACACACCCACACACACACTTACAGGACCACGTCGGGGCACGCACACAGGCCCTCCAACACACACACACACACACGCACAGAACCACACACCTAGGCCCAAACACCAAATAGGCCCACACACACACTAACACACAGGCGCACACACAAACACACAAAGATACACACAAAAAGACCCGTGCACACAATGCTAAAAACTACACAAATAGACCAAACACACACACACACACACACACACACACACACACACACACACACACACACACACACACACACACACACACACACACACAATCCCAAACAGACAAATAAACACACAGGCCCCCACACTCACACACACAGCCCCATACACACTGACCCAGACGTGAGCTCACCAGAATTCCTCCACAGCAGGTTGATCTCCAGCCGGCCCGATCGGCGCACCAGCTTGGGAACGCGGAGAAAGAACCCAGAGAACCACCTCAGAGTTCTCCCGAAGCCTCTGGCTAGCCCCATGCCTCACACACGCACGCATCACATGCTAACACACACACACACACACACACACGCGCTAACACACACACACACACACACACACACGCACACACACACAGATTGTATGCTAGTTTGCTCCTGAAGTTGTAGGTTCGAGGTGACAAGTCAAAATCCCAGAAGGCCACGCTGATTTAGAGTGGACCACTGGACTGGGTCACTCATCCTTCCTCTGGTCTCCCCTTGTTTCCTTTCCTCTCTCTCTCTCTCTCTCTCTCTCTCTCACACGCCCCAATATCCGCTATCCCTCTCTCACTCTTCTATCTACCACTATGTCTCTCTCTCTCTCTCTCTCTCTCTCTGTTTAGTTCACACTGGCTCCGCCTCCCCTGTGTAGCCCCCCCAATAAGAACCACCCAACCGCACCACACCGTCTGTGTGTCTGTGTGTTTGTGTCTGTGTCTCAGCTGTCATCTATTTGTTGAGACCCAGTGACAGTTTGACTCCACATGAAACACAAACACACACATACACACAAATGCACCTTTCTGTCTCTGTCACTCTTGCACCCATTGTCTTTGCCTCTCTCTCCCTCTCTCCCTCTCCCCTCCCTCCCTCTTTCTCTGTCTCTCTCCAAGTCTGAACTTAACACAAGTATTTTTGCATGGCGGTGCTAAATGCAGGTCAGCACGACTACTTGACTGCCAGAGGAGATTATTCATATGCTGTTCCGCTGTGAAAATAAACAAGTGATGAGCACGGGCACTCACACGCACATACACACATAGACACACAGACATACACAGACACACAGGGACACAGACACAAGTGCGCATACACATTGGCAGAGGGAGGTCTGAATTGGCAAGTTTTATGAAAGCGATATGCTTCAGTATTTCACACATAAGTTAAAATCTCTCTGTCAACATAGTGTTCAACTGTCAATCCCCTTCCAATCCCTTTCTTTTGTCTTGCCTCTCTCTCTCTCTCTGCCTCTGTCACTCTTTGCCTAGTCTCCCTCCCTCTTACCTTTGTCCATTCTTTCTCTGATCCTCTCTCTGTCTCCGTCTCCTTTGTCTACTCGTTCTTTGTCTCCAACTCTCCTTATCTGGTGTCTTTCTCTGGAAATCTCACAAGTAGACTTGTATCGGCCCACTGCTGAGTTTACTGTACAGACAATCACAGTATGACGTCATCATGGTGACATGTGTCATTATTATGTCATTGCTCTATCACAAGACACAAGCAACACATTGCTTGTTCACAAACTGCCAATGGTACTGATAGTGTTTTTTTCTGATGCAAATCTTCAAAATAAACAATCTCAGTGTTGCCAGCTTCAGAACTCCTTAATAACAAACAATGGGCTGCAGGATCATGCCACGGGTTGTGTACGAAAAAATATAAATTGATATCCTTTGTCTTGTAACTACCACTGTATTACCTGCAAGGATAAAACAAATGGCAGACTGACCCATGCAGGTTTTGCATTGTCCGTCATTGGCAATGCACTCACACAGACGGAGGTCCACACAAGGCAACCGCGATCAGACTGTCTACTGTGCCCTGTCACACTGTCCGCCGCAAAAGGTTGAGTAGTGGTGGTGGTGGGGTTGTCCTGCCACACTGTGGGTTCTAATCCACCACACACACACACTGCAAACATCTCCTCCCTCTCTCTCTATCTCATTCTCTCTCCTACTTTCCTCTACCTTATTGGGGTGCCACACTCGCAAATCACAAGAGTTTAGAAGAAATTCTGGGTGTTCAAGAAGGACAAAGTGATCCGTAGTACCTGTGTGACTGTGTCTGCACAGTCCTGGTTAATAAGTCTGGTTTTTCGTTCGTCAACAATGAGTAAACCAGAGAGTTTGAAATGGGAAACCTCAGTTATACTCCTGCATAAGACACACAAGATCTGCTGGCTTTATAAATGTACGCATATAGGATATAGGTTATAGGATATAGGTTATAGGTTTTCAGTTTATTGTAATAGTAGTCTAGTTATGTTTGGAATGGTGTTGTGAAGAGATACATCAGGTTACACACATTTTAACCTTTAAGTGAACAGGCGTTATGAAACAGGAGGAAACACATCAGGCATTGTTTGCAGGCGAGTCATTTGTGAATGGCAGACAATAAGACCCACTTATGCCACCACCCCTTCATTTCTAGGACCACTGCTTTGGAAACAATCTCTTGTCTTTCCTTGGAAGTCATTGAGACTGATAAAGTACCCCCTCATAGTCCACTTGTTTACACATGTTTCCCTACAGGCTGTGCATGCTGGCGTACATCCATTGTTGATCATTTAAACACGGCCGTAGGTAGGAGTCTGGCTGTGAGGACTGTGACGTCTCGGACAGCTATTAAGCTTCAGTCTGTCGTGTTATACGAGCGAGTTGTCCCCTGAAGGAATGTGAAGGCAGAGAAAGGGCGTTTTACACCATGAAGCATGTGCAAAGGTATATAGTATATATAAGACTGTTTGTTGTTTGGCGTTGGGTATTTTCACAGGTAGAATAATAGTTGTAAGGTTAATGTCTTTGGAAAATCATAACATCATTCTCATTCAGGCCTAAAATGAGAATCTATCTATCTATTTTGTAATCGAGAAACTTAAGCTTGAACTATAATTTTTAACTTCAAAAATAAATATGTCTAATAAAGTAATATATCAAAGCTACCAAACGTCCACAACTGTGCAGTATTCATTCATTATGATCAGGTCCATATCTATAACTACACCTTTGTCTTCCTGATAATGAATCACATATTGACCTCCTACACTGGCAGCAAAGCCCAGGAACAAACAACCATCAATCAATCTCTGATGGCTTTTGGATAGTGAAGCTCCAGTTCTGAACACATATTCCATCCAACAATAATCAAGTTTGATTTCATATCACTGCAGGAATGCAGCAAGGAATCAAAGCAATTGCTCAGACTACAACCTGACTACAAACATGATGTTTCGAGCCAAAACCACACAAGGAATAGATCACTAAGTACATTTAGTCACCATCTCCAATGACAATTGGAAGTAACTTTCTTTAAAGGTGGGCCAAATATACATAAGGGTGATCAATTAAGTATTTATCAAACAAACTCTAAATCAATGAGCTGGATGTCGGTGTTGTCCTTTCTTAATACGTGACACACCTACGTAGTTGCTGTTGCACTATGTTGTGGCACTTACTTACTTACAAGGTGTGTATTTGGGTACTTTGCCTGTGGTTTGTGTTTGTGTGAGGGCACATTGGATGGTTGCGTATTGACTCGTGTGTATGGATTTGTTTCTTGATTTGTTTACGAGGTGGCAGCCCGAGTATATAAAGACAACAAGAAGAGGCCAGTTGCAGCTGTCAGTTGCTCTGTCTCGATCAACAAGGCTGAGCTGATGCGTGCTGTTATTTTTTTGATTTGTGTCACTTTGATTTGTTTCCAACCAGTCAACAGGCGTTTTATACTTGATTCGGCGGATCTTAAATTCTAGGCGGCTGTTTGAAATACAAATGTTATGCTACACCCAGTTTCAGCTATAGTGGCCTTAACAGACTACCAATCAGTTATCATTCAGGTATAACTCTATCACACCTGGACGATGATCGCATTCTATTGATCTCTGCGCTATAATCTATCTGTGATTGATTGATTGCCAAAGGTGACATTCCTATTACATAGCGACAAGATTACTTCTTGAAGTCTTACTTTTCATTCCGCTATAATTAGAAACTCAGGACAACAGAAGCAGAGGTGCGTGTGTGTGAGTGTATGTAGCCATTCAGTCAGGCCATATTTCCTTCGGTGAGAAACCAGTCGTTCTACATACCAGTGTATGGAGCTATGCATGTTTTCATTGTTTATTGTGTTTTGTGTGCGGCAACCCCACGTAGGCTGCTCTATGTTACATTCTTACCATGCCATTGTAGGCGCCGCCCCATGAAACCGTAAACTATTTAGTAATCGTACATTCTCTGATCCCTTTTTTAATCACATAAAGTTATAGCATACAGACATGAACAATATTTCATACTCTTTGTACAAGTAAATGATTGTGTGACCCCTAGAACCTGTTTAGCTGACCCCAACTGGATAGTAAGACATCACCATAATCATCATAACCTCACCTGAGCAAATCCGACAGTCGACGAGGATGTACCCGCAGCACAAGTCACACCAGGTGGCCGCCTCTCCCGCCTCGAAGCAGTGGCCCTCGCCCGTCTCCTCCTTCACCCGGGGGTCCTTCTTGGGGGAGAAGATGGTCCTCACATCTGGGTGGAGGACTCTCTTTCTGCTCCTGGGCGGTTGTCCTCCCGCTTGACCGTTGACTTGCAGTTCACACGAGTACCGTGTCGCGTTCACTGGGTCGGATCTGCACCGGGTGTGAGCGGCCGAGTAGACCGCCGACAAAGAGCGGCCGTCCGGACTCTGCTTGGCGCGTTCCCCGTTCTCGCTCCACACCGCCTCGAGACTCCCGATGCTCGTGGGCTGCGGGGACGGATGCCGCCGCATAGCCTTCACCTTCGCGCCCTTGGACATCCGCATCTTTGCGCTCGGCGGCGGAAGCATTTCCTCCGGTGTGGTCCCGCCGTCTACGCCGTCGTATCCCTTGGAAATGCTGTCTAACTCCGTCCGCCGAGTTGATGATTTATGAACCATTCCCAGCACCGTTATCGGCGTGTCGAGCGTGAAGAAGCGTGTCGGGGAGTACTTCCCCACCTGGTGCATCACGGGCAACTTGGTTAACACGCGAAGAGTTCGTGCTGCTGCTGCCAAGGGGTGAAATACACCTGTCTGCAATGGCGAACTTCAAGGAGGAATTCCAACTCCCGCTCTGAACTCTGTCATTGTTGTTAAAGGGTGACAGCATTTGAATGCTGTATGTGGGAGTCAGAGAGAGAGAGAGAGAGAGGGGGGGAGAGCGAGTGCGTGCGTGTGTGCGTGCGTGTACGTGTGTTTTTAGCGCACCTCGGTGTGTGGGAGGTTGCTCAGCACAGGTATGTGGAAGAAACGGGTTGGATTTCATTCACCGTGGGAGACGCAGCTCACCCTGCAGTGGCGGCGCTAGGGTGGTGTTTGCTGGTGCTATAGCACCATCAGAAATTACAATAGCACCACCATAGCACCACCAAGAAATTCGTAATTTTTCAACAATCCTGTACGTCCGCAAACCCATACCCCCCCGTCAACAATCCTGTACGCCCGCAAACCCCCCCCCCCCCCGTCAATCCTCAGCACCATCACTGAATAATTCCGCCCCACCGTAGCACCAGCAAGAAAAAATCTCTGGCGCCGCCACTGCACCCTGTCCTTTGATACTGGCAACTATTTAGAGTTATGTTAATGCTTTTGAGATATAAATCGTCCGTTTAAATCGAGAGAAACCACACAAGCATTTTATCTGTACAAATCGGAACTGTTGCTTGACAAAATAGCTAATTGTTTTTTTTTATTGGATTTCACTTGACTCATATCAGCGCTGAAAATAAATCCAGAATCAAAGTTCTTTATCTTACCGTGATTGTCTGCTATGGCCTAAAATCACCACTATTCGGCAGCATTTACTCATTCTGCAATCTAGTTTACTCTCCAAAAACCATTGACATAATTGAAACAATTAAAAACATGGATGGACCTTAATCAGGCATGTTGTAAGCTGGATATAATAACAGCTGACATTCCTGTGCTGCTTAATCCTTAGTTTCGTCTATCCTTAGTTTCATCCTTAGTCTAATGATGTAAAATAGCTAAGCAAGTACTAACATATTGTAGCGACCGAGTCTCAGGGTCGCTACAATATATTACTTGCTTAGCTATTTGGGAGTTTGTGTGTTTTGTGTTATGTGTTTGCATTGTGTTACTTTGTTGTGCCGGTTCTATGTGCATGTGTTGTGGTGTTTACTTGCCGGTCGGTGTGGGGAGTGGGTCGCCGGGTCGGCTGGGGGCGGGGCTTGGGAGAACAGGAGGGTGGGGGCTTGCACGTAGAAGCGTTGCGGGTGCGTGTGTGTGCCGGCGGACCGGTGGTTTTGTGTGTGTATTGGTTTTCGGGTTACGGTGACCAGGTTGAGAGAATAAAAGTTTAACAAGAACTTGCGACTGGACATTCTTAAGTTACCGGTAGGGTTGTTACAATATGCATAATATAAAAAGTACATTTTCCCAAAATGAACAGTTTATGATCCACAAAACGGAAGAATATATTTTTTTAATTTTCCATAAATGATAAAATAAAAACAAAAAACTAAAAGGTTGTAATATCGTTTGACGCCACTAGGGGCCAGTATCTACCAAAATGAGGCATTAAATATACCTGGGGAACGCTCCATTACGATGAATGACGTTATATAAACCAGGGCGGATGGGGAGGATATTTTTAACCCCAAACTCTGAATGTTGACTCATTCTCATTTCTCCAACATAAAATCGTCTGCCTCCTCCGAGAAAACAACCGTGTAATCAACGATTTATGTAATCAGTGATTTATTGTACACTGCTCTATAATTTGTTTAAAATATATATTTGAAAAAAATGGCGTGGGTTTTCCGTTAACGAGCAGTCACTTTTCATAGTCATTAATCACGGAAGAACCGAGGAGGGGAAATTTGAATTCTAGACTTTATGAACCAAAACCATTTATTGCCAAGCTGCATGGGCTGTAAGTTGCTGTCCATGACCATCTTTGTGGACGTCAGCAGTAACGGCAGCGAAAGGAGTTCCGGTAGTTGTAAGTTACTGCTGATGTGTGACACGCACGGAGAAATAAAGAGCGTAAACCTGAAGCAACATTGCCCGTTGTTTTATGAGAGATAACTTACACATGGTGTCAGAAGTAAAGCGACTCGGACGTGGATCATGGCGAAGTTTAGTCCTCCCGAGAAACTGGACTTTACTCGACCGGAGCAGTGGCCGGAGTGGCGGCAGCGGTTTCAAAGGTACCGTATGGCTACGAAACTAAACCTGGAAGACGGGGACGTGCAGGTTAGCACGCTGCTCTATGCGCTCGGCAAGGAGGCCGAGCAGGTGTTCAACACTTTCGTGTTCGCGGAGGATGAAGATGCTGACGAATATGAGACTGTGTTGGAAAAGTTAAACACCTACTTCATTCCAAAAGTGAACGTTATCCACGAGAGGGCTCGTTTTTATCTCAGAGCGCAGAAGCACGGTGAATCGGCGGAGGAATATATCCGTACCCTCTACGAGCTGGCTGAGACCTGCCAGTTCGGTCCGGCTAAAATAGAGAACATTCGGGATAGACTGGTCATCGGGATTGTGGACAAGGAGTTATCGGAAAAACTACAGTTGACAGCGGACTTGACACTGGAAAGAGCAGTGGAGATTGTGAGACAGTCGGAGCAGGTAAAGGGGCAAATTAGCCAGCAGGCTAAAGCTAGCTCGGCCGATGCTAGCTACCTCAGCGAAGTGACTCGACCGCATGCACGCGGGGTTCCCGCTCATCCACACAGAGGATGGGGGAACAGACGCGGCAGTTTCCACACCGCGGTTCCGGGACACCGCGGCGGAGAGGGGAAACAGACCAAGTGCTTCAGGTGCGGTAAGGATCACCCCAAACACGCAGCCTGTGCTGCCAGAAATGCACAGTGCAGGAACTGCCAGAAGACTGGACACTTCGCTGTTGTGTGTCGCTCTGCAAGAGTGAATGAAGTAACCACAGTTAGGCAGGAGGCTGATCACAGTGGCAGACATTTTCTAGGTGAGATCAAAACAAAGTACATCTACATTGCAGACACTAATACACCATGGACGGTTAAACTAGCCATCAGAGACACTCCTGTGACCTTCAAGATAGATACAGGCGCTGATGCCAGTGTGATATCAGATGAAACCTACCACAAGCTCAAATACCTACCCCAGTTAGCAAGCGACGACATGGACTTTGACAGCCCGGGGGGGAAACTTGATGGTCTAGGACAGTTCACAGCTTTAACAAAATACAAAGGCCGGCAATACAAGTTCATCATACATGTGGTCAAAACAAACAGCTGCAGCAACCTTTTGGGCCGAGCTGTCGCAGTGGCCATGGGACTAGTGAAAAGAGTGGACGAAGTCCAAGGCACGTTTGATACAGAAGTGGGCCTCTTAAAGATAAAACCTGTTAAAATCCGTCTGCGAGATGATGCTGTACCGTACAGTGTGAACACTGCGAGGAGAGTATCCGCACCCATGCTCCCCAAAGTTAAAGCTGAACTGGAGAGAATGGTGAAATGTGGCGTCATTGAGGAAGTAACTGAACCAAGTAGTAGTAGGAGTGGTGCGCGCCGATGGTCCCGGTCCCCAAACGAACAGCTGATGTGAGAATCTGTGTTGACTTAAAGAAACTGAACGTGGCAGTTAAAAGGGAGAGGTACGTCTTACCTACCATAGATGACATACTGCCACGGCTGGCTGAGTCCCGAGTGTTCTCCCTGCTCGATGCAGCTAGCGGTTTCTGGCAAATCCCGCTGGAGGCGGAAACAGCCAAGCTGACCACGTTCATCACTCCCATGGGGAGGTACTTCTTCAAGCGGCTCCCGTTTGGAATCTCCAGTGCACCGGAGATTTTTCAGAGGGAGATGTCGGTGTTGTTCAGAGGCCAGGAAGGGGTTGAGGTGTACATGGATGATATTCTCGTCCACGGCAGGGATGAGAAAGAGCACGAAGAGAGACTCCAGAATGTCCTGCAGATCCTGGAGAGTGCAGGCTTGAAGCTCAATGACAGAAAGTGCCGCCTGCGCCAAAAGCAGCTGAACTACCTGGGACACCTCATCGATGAAGAGGGCATCCGCCCTGACCCCTCAAAAGTAAGTGCCATCACAGAGCTACAGCCACCAGATGACATGCCAGGCCTCCGGAGGTTCCTGGGTATGGTTCATTATTTGGGTAGATACTTGCCCAACCTGTCAGATATAATAAAACCCCTCAACGACCTGCTGAAAACTGACGCGGCATGGACCTGGGACGCAGCACAAATCAACGCTTTCAACAAGGTGAAACAACTCATCTCCACAGCACCCACACTTGCATTCTATGATGTAAACAAACCCACAATAGTGAGCGCAGATGCAAGTAGCTTTGGGCTGGGTGCCGTGCTGCTACAGCGCCATGTCGAGGGACTGAAACCAGTAGCTTTTTGCTCCAGAACATTGACCGATGCGGAACGGCGCTACGCGCAGATAGAGAAAGAGTGTTTGGCGGTCGTTTGGGCCTGTGAAAGATTCTCCACCTACCTGTACGGATTAGACAGCTTCACAGTGCACACCGACCACAAACCACTAGCTCCACTGATCAACAACAAAGACCTCGACATGGTTCCCCTGAGGTGCCAACGCCTGCTTATGCGTCTGATGAGATACAACCCCACTGCAGAGTACGTGCCAGGGAAAACACTGACAGTAGCTGACACACTGTCCAGACAGCCACTATCTGTAATACAGAGTGAAATATCAGAACTAACCAGTGATGTTTCAGTGTTCGAAGATGCAGCTCACGCAGCATGGCCAGTGTCGCCCTCCAAGCTGGAGCGGATCAAGCGAGAGACTAGCACTGACCATGACCTGCAGGTAGTGAGTAAACTGGTAACACATGGGTGGCCAAAGCATGTGGGCAGCGTCCCAGTACAGGCCAGAGCATACCACCAATGGGGTAACAGCCTGTCAACCTCAAAGGGACTTCTGTTGTATGGAGATCGAATTGTTGTCCCACACAGTATGAGAGGTGACATACTCCACCGTTTGCATGATGGGCACCAGGGCATCACTAAGTGTCGCGAGAGGGCGCGAATGAGTGTGTGGTGGCCCGGACTAGAGAAGGAGATCCAAGAACTGGTGACAAAGTGCCCTGAATGCATGCAAATCAGACCAACACAGAGGAAGGAGCCTCTGATGACAACACTGCTACCTCAAAGGCCATGGCAGAAGGTCGGCGCCGACATCTGCGAGTATAAGAAAAGAAACTACCTGATTGTCATTGACTATTTTTCTCGCGATTTGGAAATAGCGCACTTACCCGACATGACCAGTGGGACCACCTGTGCGCGTCTGAAGAACATCTTCGCCAGGTGGGGGTGTCCAGATGAGCTACACACAGACAACGGACGACAGTTTTCTAGTAAGGAGTTTCAAAGCTTTTCTGTTGCCTATGATTTTAAACACATCACCTCCAGCCCTTACTACCCCCAGTCCAACGGTGAGGCTGAGAGGGCAGTTCAGACGGCGAAGAAGATTCTTCGACAGGCCGACCCGTTCCTGGCTCTTATGAGCTACAGAGCCACACCGCTACAAGCCACGGGTGCCAGCCCTGCACAGCTCATGTTGGGCCGCCAGATTAAGACAACTGTGCCCACAGTTGACAAAGTCCTCGCCCCAAAATGGCCTGACTTCACAAAGGTGCGTAAAGCTGACGCCAAGGCGAAGGAGAACTACAGACGCACTTACAACAGGCGCTACGGTGTCAAAGCACTCCCACCTCTCAGAAAAGGGGAGAGAGTAGTGGTGAAGCTCGATGGAGAGTCAAAATGGGAGACAGCAGGTACAGTCCAACAACCACACACAACACCAAGGTCCTACCTGATCCAGACGGACCGTGGAACACTGCGGAGGAACAGGCGCCACCTGCGCCCAACCTTCCTTCCTGTTCAACAGCCAGACGAGACAGAGAGCAAGCAGGCGAGTGAACAACCATCATCACCCCTGTGCTCACATCCAGATTCACCTGTCAGAGAGACTGTTCCAGCGGAGCCTGGGGGACAGGATCAGGCTCAGGTGACTTCCAGTGGAAGAGTCATCCGTCCACCTGACAGATTTAAAGACTTTGTACTTAACACATAGCTAGCTAACAATGGAGCAGAATAATCTCCGGCAGCTATGGAGGTGAATGGGCAGTCTACCCCATAACCTCAGGGAAATAATAGAGAAAGAATAAAAGAAGAGACTGAATGCAGATGTGCACTGTTAGTGTTACTCTTCCTGTTGTGTTACAGCACTTTCTTGTCCTGTTTATAAATGGCTGGCAAGTAAAACATGTTATTAAGTTACAGAGTGTTCCACTAACATACACTGTAGATTAATCATACTTAAGTTAATTGCTATTCTCTCTTATCATTACCTCGTTTGTACAATTCTTAGGAAAAGAGACACTGCAGTTTTTCTTCGTTATTGTTTGCATACATTAATGTCTATGACTCAAAAGAGGGGAGATGTCATATGAGGTGGTATTCAGGGGACTGTTTTGTGTATACGCGCAGCCGCGCAGTGATCCAAGTTCATGTACTGATAACGGCAGCGAAAGGAGTTCCGGTAGTTGTAAGTTACTGCTGATGTGTGACACGCACGGAGAAATAAAGAGCGTAAACCTGAAGCAACATTGCCCGTTGTTTTATGAGAGATAACTTACACAGTTGGGTTGGAGTTTTCGAGTTTTTCGCGAGTTTCGTGCGGAAGTAAAGCAACCTGAGTCCTCCGAGTTCACGTCACAACAATGGCTGCCCATTTCATTGATAGACTAAAGTGAACTTGCAGCAAGCACTAGAGGCGAACTTAACACCTATTCTAACATTTGCATTACGATACATTATAGCTTACAATTATAAACATCACCTGATAAATTCTCGCTCATGTTCAACCATCGCAAGCAATTCTAATAACTGATTCATCGGATTCAGCAAAGAAGCGCAAAGAGGTCCCTGCTGGCATCCATACTTGTTGTTGAAGTCTAGTCTCAAGAACAATCAGTTTTTCCGGTTTTATGTCATAGCTTACGAACTTGTGAGGGGCGTTTCCTGAACGCTCTTTTTCGGAAGAAGGGAAGGTTTACGTAAAGACATGTAAGAGCTTCCGAAACGTAGTTTGAGAAGGAAAGCCAATCTTCTCATGTCTAACTCGCGTCAATTATTGAGTAGGATTTAAACAATAAAACACTTCATGCACCTCCATTATACACAAAAAAATAAGATGATGCAAAAGCCTTTTGCATCATCTGCTGGTTTGGCAGGCACGTCTGTAGATGTGTTCCAGAATAGTCTGGAACACATCTACAGAGAGAGAGTACTGAGTAAAGCAGACAAAGTTTTAGCAAATACAAAACACCCACTTTTCACCACCTTTGAACTATTACTATCAGGTAGCAGGTTTCGATATCCAGCCCTCTCCAAAAATAGGACAAAACAGTCATTCATTCCACAATTCATCAGCTTTTTAAACCAACATCTAAAAAGAAGGTTTTAATTCCCCTGCTCAGCGGGTCTGACCGGGGAACACAATACTGTCTACATGACATTTTTTACCCATTGTATTTATTTATTCTGATGGCATGTGCAATACTGGCCCCTATGCACTATGCAGTGGCGTAACATCATGGTTGACGGCCCCGGTGCAAAATTTTTTGCACCGTTGATTCCATAGCGGAGTTGCGATAAAGACAATATTGAATATGGGGAAGAAATATAAGGACGACATTTTGGGGGCCCCAAAAGGCTTCTGGGCCCCGGACAGCTGCACCGGTTGCACCGTCGATATTTACGCCACTGGCACTATGCGATCTGTAGCCAGGGGATTGTGCATTGATGTCATGTCTGTCTAAAGTCTAATGTCCTTAGATGTGTCCTTGTACTACGTGGGAAATATGATTTTGTGGTCTTGTCATTGGTTGTGTTGTTGTCATGGTTAACGGTCATGTGTCTCTATTCACTGAGAAAAAATGTCCCCAAGAGGACAATAAATTATCTATCTATCTATCTATCTGTCTATGATCAGTGAAAATGTTCTTTAATGTGGAGAACGTGTCTCACAGAGTGCAGTGCTTGCACCAAAAGTCAGTTTCAGCACAGTAATCACGCTCGGCATTGCTTCAAGGGGTTGATGGAGGTGTTTTAGAACTTTTCCCATAGTCCATTTACCTCCGTCAGGTGGAGCTGGGTCTTTCATTCACGTACCTAAGAACTGGCGAGCCACTGTGTACTCCGTATCCACCACAGGCGTATTAGTAAGCTCCAGTAAGGCTTTAATCATGGACTGGCGTGACTGACAGGTTCGTCTGTCCAGGGCGGGCCTAACTCACGCAGAGGGTGGCCATGGCACCCTCAGGCCTGCCCTTTGACGCCGGGTCTGGTGGACGTTACTTTCTCAGCTTGTTAACATCACACATCTCAGGTGCTTCAAATTCTGTGAGACTCAGAGATGGATTTTTTGTTGAGATATTTTCCCCCATCTGTTGTCTATGCTTTGAAAATACGAAAGACTTGAAGGCAAACTTTTTCTTCTTTTTCTTTCTATTTCTTTTGTACATAGCTGAAGCGAAAATTGATCAAACCACATTCCAAAGTTACAAACTGTAGAACTGGAAACAAGTCCACAAGGGGTCTTTGGTGATATTCTAGATTCTAACATCATTGTACAGAAAAGTTTTCTCCCGGAATAAAATAAAACAAACAAAGTCATATCTTGTAGATAGTGAAACAATCAAAGAAGTTAAAGTCGAGGGAAACTCAAGAGCCAATCAACCCCTCTCCAGTGAATCAGGAGCCAGCTCAAAATGGCCCCGCAAAGTCCAATCAGCACTTTTTTTATTCAATGAAATAAATTCACACCTGTATTTCAGTACCACACCCCCCTCCCACCCCTCTCTCTCTCTCTCTTGATGTATCCATATTGGATACATCAAAAGCACCTCACATCTTAGCCATGGAACCGCCCGCTAAAGAGCTTTTATGAAACAAAATGACGCAGTTTCACACCATTTGCTTCTCGTGGTTCTATGGAAACCAGCTATCTGATTGGAGGATTCCACTTAGGGACCTCAGGAGATCTGAGGTAATCTGAGGGAGCGTGTCCATTCCAGATTCTGGCAGCCATCATGAGAGCAGAAAAGGGCATCAAACAGACCCACAATCACACGACGCGCTGTCCAATCATTTCCACTATGGCGCCATTTACCAGATGAGGTGTGTGTTTGCATGTGTGTCTTATTGTGTTAGTGTGTGCCTATGTGTTAATATATGTGCGAGTGCTCTTGTGTCTAAGTGTAAGTGTATGATAGTGTATGTGTTGATGTGTTTTTGTGTATGTGTGTGTCTGTTTGTGTGAGTGTGTGTGTGAGTGTGTGAGTGATGGCGAGATCTTGGCGTCAACTTCTTCAGTGTTGCGTTGAATGGGTTGAAAAAATAACTCAACAGTACCGAAGATAAAGCTTAAAATTATTAACTAATGACTCAATCAATCAATATCAATAAAGCCATAACTGTGTGTCCGGATGCAGCGACTGATGAGGTTGATGGCGACTGACGCTGGTTATAGCATTTCCCCGGATTCCCACTAATGCCCACCGCTTGGCTCCAAGGCAATTTCGTAAGCAAATTACCTTGTTATTCCGCGGAAAAACCCATTTGTTATCCTAAGTTAATGAGAAAACGATGCAGTCCCCACCCAACGCACGACAACAGCTAACGACTGATAATAACTACCGGCCAGAACGCAGGAACCACCACACGTCCTTTACGGGCTTCCGTACGCACGCCGCACCGTCTGACATGTTGGGGCCCGAGACAAGCCCACCTGTTTCCAGGTCCTAACGGCCATTTCCCACAATGCCTTTCCACCAGGGGCAGATGGCGGGAGCGATATTAGCGGCGAGAAACCCTGCTGGAGAATGGAAGAGAGGCACGTGTTTGCAAAGGGCCCTCGTAGATCAACGGGATGACCATCATGAGGGTAATGACCCGTGGCTGTGACAGTTAAGACGTTGGCACTTCTCCCGTTCACAAAACGTCCCAACGTCCCCAGAGGTCTCCAATCTCTGAAGAATGACCTCTGACCGCTCCATTGGTCCATCCCACCATGCCCCCCCCCCCGCCCCCCCCGAGTGGTAATGAGAAAAAAATTATAACCGCCGAATTACAACAGAGAAAAAAAAACAGGAGTTTTGCTTGATACTCATCTACAGATTGGCTGGTAATCACCCCTCCGCGTGAAGAGTGACCTTTTAGTGTCTTTGAGGCTATGATAATCAACAACCCCCCACCAGCCCCCCGGCCCCACACACTCCGAGGTCAAAACGAATGTGCCTCACGTTGATTATCAGATTCTCTCCCATATGGTCCTTCATGGTTGGCTAGATCTTCCCATTTACACCCCCCCCCCTCCCCACGCACACACAAACACTACCCCCCCCTTCATTTCCTGCTGTGGACCCCCTTTCTCACAGAGGGGCAGATTGAATAACTCCCATGTTGTCGTGTGTGATGCGGGAGGTAGGTAGTGGCCTGGAGCTAACAAGTAGCATTTAATTTCAACATCCTCTACAACGTCAATGGTCCTCCGGAATGCATTCAAATTCAATCACGCCGCGTATACGTGAGATCACTTCACGGCGTATAATGTAAATCTATAGCATACACACTATAAATAGACAGGGAGTCCCACGCCAACATACGTGGACGTACTCGTAAAGATGTAGGAGAGGAAGACACCGGCGAACCAGCCAGTCTCATTGAGGTGGATTGGAAAGATCGCTGGGGGACCTAGAGAGAGACAGATATACATTATTCACCATGAAGTTATCATATATAATGTATATTTTACATTGTTCAATGTACAATATATATTGTACATTGTTGAAGTCGTGAGGCTAACAATATGCAACATGAAGTTGTACAGCATTTTATTTTTATAATTGAGATAAAAAGCACAGGTAGACTGCTACATAAAGCCTGAACACAGCAGTGCAGCGGATAGTACCCTGAGGAGGGAGGTACTTTGATCTGTAGACAGGTCGCTTTTGAGCAGGTTTCGAAACATTGTCTGGATAAATACATGAATAAAAACACGCCGAAAATCAAAGGCGAGTACTGTTAGCTTCAGCAGAAAGAAAAAGAACAAAGCCATACTCCATAAGCCAAGTTTATTCAAGAATTAAAAGTTAATGTTGCTCTAAACAGGCTTTCATCACACGTTTGAATGGAACGTTTAAAACTACAATATGAGAACCGACTGCTCTGAAGCAGCGTCCCGTTTCTCATGGTTGACAGCAGGCCCTAGCCGTTATATAGTTACGTAAATCCTGGTGGTCTGCAGGTACACCTGAGGATTACTGGGATAACTCAAGGCCACTTAACATTTCAGAATGGGAATTCAAAAATTAGCATATTGATAAGAAAATAAGTTATCTTTTTGCATGTGTTCATCATGACCTTTGACCTTATTAACCTGGACAGTAAATTAAAGCCCCTCAATAGGGGGGCTTTAAAATACACACACACTCTGAGCCACACACTCATTCAGTCAATCTCCAAAACGGTCGCTTACTCAGAACCATCTCTACGCTTAATTCTTCCTGGATCAAATTAGCCTTTGTCAGACACACACACACACACACACACACACACACACACACACACACACACACACACACACACACACACTTTGACACATATGCAGAAAAGTCTTTGCTCCTGCCGAAAATCATTTGATTTCATCAACCGTTTTCCAACCATTCTCCCTCCCTCGCCCAATCTTTTAAGCCTATGGCTGGCTCTGTACCCTCTCTCTCTCTTAATCTCTTGCTCTCTCTCACTCCTCCCAGCAGGGTTGGACGTGGTCAAAGACGACCACTTTGACATGCTTTGACATGTCAAAGCATGTCATCCCTCAGACAGGGTTCTACCGAAAGAAAAAGTTAATTGAAAAATAAGACCCCTGTTGTGATTCTTAAATGACGGACTGGATATAGCGCGGTGGGGGCCGCACACCACGTCAGCGAGAGAGGGGGAACAAAGTGCCAATTAGAATCCTCCTGGAATTCATCATCCCACGCATAATAAAGAACACTGTTTTAGAGTACGCTGAAAAGCTTTTCCAAAGGTCAACCCACCGACGGTTTTACCATACTGCAGCCAATTAAACAAAGAAATATATATATTTATCTGGAGAGTGTTACTACTGGATCAGGGGGCCTCACCTGTCGCGGGGGTGGCTCAGTCCACGTGAGCCGAGTCGGAGAACGATTGGAACGAGTGCAATCATGGCCCGGCTGGTGTTGCCAGCTGATTAGATAATGCTCTGGAAAGGGTTCAAGCGCTGATGCCTCGTGCGCAATCAGACAAGGCAGGGGAGATGGGTGCAGCTGCGTGTGCGGGGACATCGCCCCCCCCCCCACCCCAACAAAATACCACTTAGAGGGAGTTTGGCTTGACTGCTGATGGGAATGATATTAAAGGAAATGTGTGAAACCTTGTCAAGATAAGTTCTCGTAATAGAGGGTAGGAAGAAACATAGCCTCAACTGACACATCAGAATCACTAAAAAAGAAAAAAAAAATTAATATAAACCCTTCCAAATATTACAAATAAAACACTATATTCTGTCACTATATTCTATACACCTGTCAACCCAGATAAGATGTTTACCACTGGACTGATGGATCGAAGTGACCGATTTTCTCTGAGCGATGCGTGCAGCTCTGCAAAGTTCCAGCAATACTTTATTTAATACGGGCCTGCACACCCCTCAACAGTTTCAAGCCTGACAGCCGTTCTAATAAGCCGGCCAGGGAATAATCCATTTTAAGCAAATCCACCCCCTCTTGGCAAACAATTGTAACGAGCCCAATATTGAAATCACACGAGAATGCTTAATTCTTCTCCGTCTGCATCTGTCGTTGCAGCCACATGCAGCTGTGTTTCCAGAAACGTCTTTGGCCGCACCAATGGGGGTGAAATCGAGCAGACTTTACCTGCTCATTTGGCCAGACTTGCCTAACTAAACTTTGTTATCTCCTGCTAGCAACCGCCAGCAAAAGTCTGTGCTGTCCCTGCATCAGTGCCTTCAAGCTGGGTCTTTGAAGTCGGGTAAGGAATCTGATTTGCGAAAGGGGGCACACACCCCGAAACCGAGCAGCATCAAATGCACCTTGATTTAAAATATATATATATATTTTTTTTTTTCTGTGGCAAATCAAGGAACAACCGCTTATTAAACATGAAGCATTTATCCAACAAATGTTTACAAAAGTTGATCTTGTGGAAAATACTTGCTTGCTTACTTGCTGTCGGTTAATCAGCAAATCCAATCAGTGTACAAAGGTTCCTACTCCAAAAAAACACACAAAATGAACCCCCCAATACAAAGACTTCTTCCTGATGAGCCACGAGAGAGAGAGCAACCGCTCCCCCAGCAGTTCTCTGCACCGCCGATAGACAAGGCAATCTGTAGTGATTGGCCTCTAAATCCAAACACTTTCGTTTGAGGTGCAAGGCCAGACCACAGCTGAATGCCGGGTGCCCTTGACGATCCCACCAGAGATTGGCTTTATGGAGATGGCTGGGAAATATTCCACTGGCTGAATGTACCTCTTTGAGTTTGCAAACAAATAGGGTCGTATTATCTTTTATAGTTCACCAGCATGTTCGCTCAGCCTCAATGATGTCGGCGAAATAAGACCATTATATCCCCCACCGCCAGAGGCACCGGAGCGATGAGCGGCTAGTGTATGCTAATGATAGTGTTGACCCCTTAATGTTGCCCCCGGCAACCACGACCGAGCCCCGGTGAACCACTCTACTGAGGACCTGTTGCCTTCTGTCGGCTACTACCGCTATTAATACCAGAAACCGGGGGAAGCTCCGCCACAATGGAGACATTAATAAAAAGACAAAGTGTGACATGTGGGCAAAAGTACATGGGTTGTATAATACTCTGTCCAACACTTTTCATGGATTGAAATATTTTAATTTTTTACATATTTACTTTATACTGGGATTTATTTTAAATTATTATTATTTACTATCCATCCATCCATCCATCCATCCATCCATCCATCCAATATCCAAAGAAGAACTTTCACAATGATGAACTAATGAAGATGTGGTCCAATGGGGTTTACCACATGGGAACTTGTGGTCCTCTGAGAGGGGGACCAGGAGTTCTAGAGGAGATCTACAGGAGATCCAGAGGACCACCATCTCAGAGGGCATTCTCACCAGGTCAGATAAGTAAGGGACCCCCCCCCCCGCCCCACACTCCCACTCACCACACAAACCCTGACCAGCAACCCTACTCCTAAGGACAAACCCCTTCAATAAAGAATCTTATTTCTATTTTGTTGGGCTGTGGTTGAGCGTAACTGAAGTGTGTGTGAGACACTTCGAAAAGAAAGACAACCAATCATCTGCTAAGTGATGCTGAGATTCAACACTCCCTGACGGAAAGAACGGAAATGAGTTATTCAGTTATTATCAGTACTCTGCTGAAGGTGACTTGTCTTTGCCTCCCCGATGCTGACTGAAATGACGTTGGGCTCCTCAGGTGAGAAGTACATCTGTAAAAACTGCGTACGAGAATAGTCTGACGTGTGAGTATGCTGTTGGTGATCACACAGCGTGCACGCAAACACACTCGCCCACACGCAAGCGCACACACACACACACACACACACACACACACATAATCTGGGTCTGTGTGATTAACATGCTTTCTATCTCTCTCAATCACGCACACAGGCACACACACACACACACACACACACACACACCACACACAAAGAAGTACACTTACACAATACGAAGGCTGTAAGCCAAAAGGACCACAGATCACACCAGTAAATAACCCAACCCCGCACCCCACAGGGCACACCGCCAGCGGGTCAGAGCAGCAGGGTGCAGGGGGCAGAGCTATGTGGGTGAGGGAGTGTGTTTGTCAAGGGGTGGAACAGCCAGCGTACCTCACGGGGCAGAGTGGGCCCCTGGCACTTTTCCCCTCCCAGAGACAGACTCAGGTTATATAACAGCAGTGAGCAGAGACACACCCAGACTGCTGAGTCCTGACTGCTGCATGCATCGGGGTGTTAGAAACGCGAGCGAAGGCGGTGGCTGTGTTCTAGCCCCGAGGCAGTGTGATAATTCAGATCTGTGGGTGCAGAGCAACGTTTCAATTAGTCACGAGTCCCACAAGTGTGGGATGAGGTGTTGTTCAACTGATTGAAACCGCAGCCTGAGCATTCACTCCCAGATTTTTTTGTTTTGTACTTTTTACAAAAGTGTTACTTTTTACTTTTTTTACCCTTCTTTTGGCACAGGAGCACCGCAGGGGACTGTGCTGTCCCCTTTCCTCTTCACACTATACACCTCAGACTTCCAGTATAACTCTGAGGCTTGTCATCTACAAAAGTTCTGTCATCTACAAAAGACGATACTGCGGTAGTGGGCTGTATCAGTGGTGGAGATGAGACAGAATACAGGCAGCTGGTGGATAACTTTGTTGCATGGAGTGGGGAAAACCACCTTGTTTTAAATGTAACTAAGACCAAGGAAATGGTGGTGGACTTCAGGAGGGCCAGGCCTGAGCTAAGCACCATCTCTATCCTTGGGGATGAAGTGCAGGTGGTAGAGAGCTGGGTGTGCACATGAACAATAAACTGGACTGGCGACACACAGAGTGTCTACAAGAAGGGTCAGAGCAGACTCTACTTCTTGAGGAAGCTTAGGTCTTTTTTGTGTGTAGCAAAATGTTATGTATGTTTTATAAGTCTGTTGTGGCAAGTGCCATTTTCTTTGCAGCCATCTGTTGGGGCGGCAGCGTAAGGGCTTGTGACTCTAAAAAGCTTAACAAGCTGATTAGGAGGGCTGGCTCTGTGCTGGGGACTGCTGTAGAGTCCCTGGAGGTGGTGATGGAGAGAAGGATGGTACAGAAATTGTTGAGTATTATGGACAATAACACGCATCCCTTGCACAATCTAGTGAGTAAACAAAATAGTGTTTGTAGTGGGAGGCTGCGGCAGCTAAGCTGCAAAAAGGATTTACAGATTTAAGAATACTTTTTTACCTACTGCAATTGCACTTTATAATGACTCCCATTTTAGTAAGGACAGAAGAATATTCATTTAAACGTTTGCTTAAGCTGCTTATATATATCAAACTGTATTTTTGCACCTGTATATTTGCACACCTGTATATTTGCACACATTTTGTACTGTTATCTATGAGTAACAGCTATATGCACATGGACCATCCATTCCACTGTTTCTATCCTAGGCTATGTAGTCTGGCTCATGTTTTGTATAGGTGGGATATGTATGTATACATGTGTTGTGTTGTGTTGTGTGATGCTGGCTGCTGGAACACCTAAATTTCTCTGCTGGGATGAATAAAGTATATCTTATCTTATCTTATCTTTGCAACCTGTGGGTTTGAAACACACACACAAAAAAACAACAGTTTCATCCAAAATTCAACACTGTGCTCATGCCCAGTACTTTTAACATTCAACACTCGTTCGGTGAGTCTGTGAGCATTTTGCAGTGGTGGGGGAAACTAAACTCAATGTCAAAAAAGGTGGATTTGTTTGTTTGTGTGCACTGTCTGAGAAAAATATACCCAGCCAGGGCAGTTCCTCTGCACTTATTTGTGTTGGCCAAAGCAAAGACACAGCTGAGCTGCTACACTGGCGTTCGATTTGGATGTCAAATCGAACGCCAACAGCCCAATTTGGGGATGCTCGTACCCAGCGACAGGCGGCAGGTGGAACAGAAAGGCATGGCTAGTTTACATCTGGACCTGGACAATGTCAACAATGAACCTGTGGAGTTAGCAAATCCCTGAACCACGCCACTATCCCCCCCTTTGGCCACCACTTATAACAAACAACACATTCCAGAGTGAAGTGAAGTTTGCCACATTAGCATACGCGTGCTGTCAGAGCAGGCAACCATTAAAGTAAGAGTACTGGCACTCGAAAGTAGTACTTAGCATCGTGTAGCACAGGGATTTCCAAAGTGTGGTATGAGCACCCCCAGGGGTATGCGAGCTGCTACCAGGGGGTGCGCGAGATGAAAAATGTATTCTAATTTCCATAACCGTTGTGTTATGATTAGGGTTGTGCCGATGGACGATGTCATCACGATGGAGAGCCACCATCGTGATGTCCCCCACCCCCCCCGCGCGCCTCACTTTTCAATTTTCGTTTCCAAATATTTATTTAAAAACGAAAATATAGTGCGTGTGTGTTAAATTAAATGGTCTTATATCTTAAACAAATTCTGTTGCAAATAGGAGGCTGGCAGCATCAATATCCTAAATCCTAAATAAATAACTAAAAAAAGTAAGTCAGCCAACGCAGACACATTTTGCAGATTGTAAATTGACATGAGACATTGTAAACGTTCACAATCCTGCTCTATGCTCTGTGATATTTTGTTCATCATTTCTATTAACTTCTGCGAGGCGCATAAAGTGGTCATGTAGATTGGTCGTCTGCCCGTCTATTGTGCGTATCACACATGAGCAGATCTTGCACACAACGTCAGTCGTGTCCCTTGGCTGTCCTATTTGTTGGATATTTGTTGATGTTGTTATTGTCATGCGTGTTCTGGTTATTTGCGCATGATTAAACATGAGTCTTTATTTGGCGTTAAAACAAAGCTTTTGTTGCAGTTTTTTTTCCTTCTTTTTGAAGTGGGGATTGAGGGTGCGCCAACCCGGTTGGGACGTAGAAGGGAGTGCGCAGGATAAAAAGTTATCTTATCCTAGCTATCTTTGTTGCATACAGGGAATGGGTAAACCTAGCTATTGCACATGCTCGGCACTTGTTTCTATGAACAGCCTTACCGGTACCCGACAGCGATATATTGTTGTTTCTCTTTCTTCTGACAAATGTAGTTATTGTAAGTCACTTTGGATAAAAGCGCTAAACGCCTAAACATGTAAATATGAATGTGGAGGGAGCCAGTTTACCCTGCCGCGTCCGGGTCTGGTATGGGTTCTGTAGGGGATCAGTGCGGCCAGGTCACTGGTCATTAATCGAGTGCCGCCCCGCTCCAGGGGCTCTTAACAGATGTGCAATCAGCCACTATGTGTAAACACCTAAATGTAATTAATCCCTCCGCTGGCACCGGATGGATCCGGACCTGGTAATGTGCTTGCCATTTAATTAAGGCCCTGTGCATTCAGCTGACGATAACCACTGCATGCACACACACACTGTGGCAACCCGCTCCCCGCTCCCCACCAGGGGGAACCATGGGCTAGTGGTGCTACTGCTAACTGATGCTACTTTTTAACCGGGTGGGGATAGCCCGGGAGGTACTCACTGATCAGGGCTCATGTTTTATGTCACGCATAATGAAGGAATTACTGAGCCTTCTACAGGTCAAGCAGCTCCGGACGTCGGTGTATCACCCCCAGACAGACAGCTTGGTGGAGTGAAAAAAGTGAAAAAAGCTATGGACACGGATGGTAAGAACTGGGACCAGTTGCTACCCCATGTACTGTTCGCCGTACGGGAGGTACCCCAGGCCTCCACCGGATTCTCCCCTTTCGAGCTGCTCTACGGGAGAAGGCCCCGGGGAATCTTGGACCTCGCCAAGGAGGCGTGGGAGAGCCAGCCATCTCCACACCACACCATGCTGGACCACGTGGAGCAGGTGAGGGACCGCATGGTCCAAGTTTGGCCCATCGTCCGAGACCACCTCCAGCGAGCCCAGCAGGCCCAGGCGAGGGTCTACAACCGGGGAGCCCAGCTGCGCACCTTCCACCCAGGAGAACTGGTTCTGGTCCTGGTCCCCACGGCGCAGTGTAAATTCCTGGCCAAATGGCAGGGGCCGTATGAGGTGGTCGAGCGTGTGGGAGACGTGAACTACTGGGTGCGACAACCCGGGAGACGTAAGCCCACCCAGTTGTATCACGTCAACATCCTGAAGCAGTGGAGGGGGGGTGCGGACCCTCCAGACCCGGCGTCCCTGGTGTTGGCGGCCTAACATGACATCCCAGTGGTTCCAGTGGGGGAGGACCTCAGCCCGGCCCAGAAGCAGGACCTAAGCGAGATCGTCATGCAACATCAGGACGTGTTCTCAGTGATCCCGGGGAGAACATCGGTCACACACCACGATATCCGGACGGCACCAGGAGTAATGGTACGAGTCCCTCCATACCGAGTCCCGGAAGCCCGCCGGGATGCCATCCAGGAGGAGGTAGCCCGGATGCTTCGGCTACGGGTCATTG
This sequence comes from Micromesistius poutassou, assembly GCF_964030765.1. Lineage (NCBI taxonomy): Eukaryota > Metazoa > Chordata > Actinopteri > Gadiformes > Gadidae > Micromesistius > Micromesistius poutassou. Next base: position 2,669,625 of record NC_140292.1, read on the forward strand.
AGGAATCCCGCAGCACCTGGTCCAGCCCGGTCGTCCTCGTGCCCAAACCTGATGGGACTTACAGGTTCTGCAATGACTTTTGGAGGCTGAACGAGGCGTCCGAGTTTGACGCTTACCCCATGCCCAGGGTGGATGAGTTGATTGAAAGACTCGGTCCAGCCAGGTACCTCACCACCCTGGACCTAACCAAGGGGTATTGGCAGGTGCCGTTGACCCGGTCAGCCCGGAGACGGCGTTCGCGACCCCGGGAGGATTATACCAGTACACCGTCCTCCCCTTCGGCGTCCATGGAGCCCCGGCCACATTCCAGCGAATGATGGACCAGATCCTACGACCCCACCAGGCCTACGCAGCAGCATACATCGATGATATCATCATCCACAGCGACAGCTGGGATGTCCACCTCCGGCAGCTGCGGGCGGTGCTGGGGGAGCTACGAAAGGCGGGCCTCACCGCCAACCCGGCCAAATGCCGCCTCGGTCTGGAGGAAACATCCTACCTGGGGTACCAGGTAGGACGGGGAAACGTTCGGCCGCAGGAAAGCGAGGTTGCCGCCATCCGGGACTGGCCACGACCCACCACCAAAAAACAGGTGAAGTCGTTTTTAGGGCTGGTAGGCTATTACCAGCGATTTATACCCTGCTTTGCCACGCTGGCCAGCCCTCTTAATGACCTGACCCGGAAGGCCCTACCGGACCGGATCAGATGGTCCGAGGCCGCCGAGAAGGCCTTCGGGACGCTCCGAAGAGCCTTATGTTCGGAGCCAGTTCTCATAACCCCTGACTTTGCTTTACCCCTCATAGTACACACGGACGCTTCAGAGGTGGGGCTGGGGGGAGTTCTCTCCCAGGTCCGGGCTGGAGAGGAACACCCGATCACCTATGTCAGCCGGAAACTCCTGCCCAACGAGAGAAATTACTCTACGGTGGAGAAGGAGGCTCTGGCCATCAAGTGGACCCTGGACAAACTCCGATACTATCTTCTAGGTCGGGAGTTTACCCTGGTCACTGACCACGCTCCACTGAAATGGATGGCCAGTGCCAAGGACACCAACGCCCGGGTGACGAGGTGGTTCCTGGCCCTCCAGGACTTCCACTTCAAGGTGGACCACCGTCCGGGCAAGGAGAACGCCAACGCCGACGCTCTATCACGCCGGGATGCATGTCTTGGCTGGACCCCAGACGACCAGAGGCTTCAGCCAGCGGTGAAGGAGTGTGGCAACCCGCTCCCCAGCAGGGGGAACCATGGGCTAGTGGTGGACGGGGTGTACCACCGCCATCCACTAGCCGGTGGCAGTGAGCACATCTTCCCTCAACGCAATCAGTCCGATGGAGAACACCTGGCCGGAGGGTGGAAACGACCGGGCGGACATCTTAAAAGCCGACCGAGAACTCAACCCAGGAGGAGGCAGGGACGACGACCCAGCAGAAGGCCGACGACACATCCTTCAACTCGAGTCTCACGGAAGCCATAGTTTAGTTGATGTGTTACCTGTTATCTACCATACCTGTGAATAAACGCAGAATACGGCTTTATTGGAAACCTCTGCGTGGTACTTGCCGTGAGATCTCTTGACTCTTGTGGTCCGGGTTACCACAACACACACACACACACAGTTCACATGCACACACAGTTAATACACACACACACACACACAGTTCACATGCACACACACACACACACACACACACACACACACACACACACACTCGACCGTTAAAGCACACACATACACACACACACACACAGTTCATGTACACACACACAAACACACACACACACACACACACACAATGTTCCTGCACACACACACAAACATGCACACAGACTTCACTCACTTACACACAAACCACATGCAAACACATGTGCACATACAGAAACCCACAGTGATCTCAATCCGTGGGTTAATTTCCTCCGCTATCTAGAGTTTAAACACACACACATACAGAATTCACACACACACAAACACACAGGGCTCTCGGTCCGTGTGGTAATTTCTTCCAGTATCTCCAAGTCACACTCTACTCCACACACTCTACAGCCCATCATGAATGTGCCGACGACACACATCTCAATGTCCCAGTCTTGGTAAAACAGCATCTTTCTGCCCAGCTGAAAGACCAATCCCCTCCCCCCCCCAGTCACCATCAGTTCATATGCGCAAAGAAGGTATAAGCCCATTAGTATGCTGCACCGTCACCTCGCACTCACATGGTGTTGGAGTGCCTATGGACTCTTTTTATTACCTCGAACCGTCGAGACAGTGACACCGTCAAACAGGTGGCAATCACACCTGCTGCTAACCTGCTCCTCCACTCGCCTCGTGAAGTCCCCGAGCCATGGATAAATATACACTATATCAATCCCCGCGTGCGACACATACACGCATTGTTATCCCGGCACCTGTGTTGCAAAGCACCTGCCGCCTTTTTTGTGACATTGCGCGAGCTGCCTGCCTATTGAAGGTTGACGCAGTCATAAAGTTGCAGACTTGATAAAGGTTAGTTAGAGAGAAAGACGCGGCTATTCACTTTTGTTTGTATGCAGTGGTAGGTAAAGTGGACGTTTTAACAGTCAGAACTCGATACTGACACAGATAATATTGCATTCATTAACAATATTTCTAGCCGTAGCTTGCATTTTAGTGTGTGTGTGTGTGCGTGTGTGTGTGCATGCGTGCGTGTGGGGGAAAATCCGCAGTAAGACACTGTCTGCTTGCGACTGGATCTCCCTGAAAATACCTTTCCATGACAGCTGTGACGTGAGTTGAGAGTTTGCACACTAATGGTGTAACGGTGAAACTGTGGGAAATAAGCCTCATGCCTTGTTTGGTACACAGCTTTAATGAAGACAAATTAGGTCAGACATGAGCTTCAGCAAGACTGATTGTCCTGCCCTAACCACTAAACTAATGTCCCTCCCCTGATGGAGACCAATAGACCCCCTGCCTGTTCCTCTTAGCTTTTAAAGTCCACCACATGGACTGGCTCATTTTTCATGCCGCGCATAATTTGTCTCTGTTTACTGGACGGAAAAAAGATCAGTATTCATAAAAAAATAAAAAAATAAAGGAATAGAACTGAGACGGGATCCACACAAACAGAGATTGATGACCCCGAGCGATTGCTAATATGAACGTAGCATTTACGGGCTAAGAGCTCTCTGTGCCCAAGCTCCATGCCTCAGAGCGGCCCTAACAGGATTTGTTCGGTTATAAAACCTCTGTCCAGCCCCCCCTGCCAACCCCCTGCCTTTAAACCATTTGTTTTAGCAGTTCTCAATGTTCAAACCGGTGAGCAGGAGTAACACTCAAAAACACTACAACCCTACCATTCTTCACAGCTGGCTTTTGAAGAAGCGCCGTGCGAGAGACAAACCCGCTCACCGCGACCACTTAGCGGAGTGTTGTCGTGCTTGTTAGCGGAGTTAGCCTCTCCCGGGTCGGGTTGCCCAGGGATTGGATCAAAGCGAAGGGGTCGCTGGGTCCTCGTTAGCTGGCGCCGATTCCTGCCAGCGGGGACGGTAACCGGGGGCACTCATCAGCAGGTGCTGCCTCACACATCGACATCAGGTAGGGGGGGATCACAGAGTCTCCACAACGTCCTTCACCGCTCGGTCCAGCAGGGTGGTCGGCAGGCACGGGGGGGGGGGGGTTGGGGCTGGGGAGGGTTGGGGGTGGGTGAGGACGGGAAGGGGGGCAGTGTGTTTGTGTGTGCGTGTGTGTGTTTGTAAGTTTGTGTGTGTGTGTGTGTGTATATGTTTGTGTGCACATTTGTCTGTGTGTGTGTGTGTGTGTGTGTGTGCGTGCGTGCGTGCGTTCTTTCAAAGCAAACAAGGAAGAGAGCGAAGGATGGATAAATTGGCCCTTATCTTATCTTTCATCTGTGGGAGAACAAGAACAGAGGAAAGTTTTTGAAATGGAAGGAGAGAAGGGAGACTCATCGAGGAGAGGTCCGTGTTCCAGGGGGGGGAAAAAAAAAAATGAGGCTGTGGTAATTCAGACGAGGTGGATGGGACTAGTGCTGCTTCCAGTGGCCAGCCAACTCGCTCTACCTCCTGAGCTACAGGCCGCCCATTTGAGTGGCTTTCATCTATAAAGCCCCGTGAAAGGCTTCACAGGGCCGTGTGGTCCCTGTAGTGTCACCTCAGTCCCATGAATAAGCAAGAGAAAGCTGTGAATAAACCCTAAAGGGCAAGGAGCAAAAAGCAAGAAAACAAGGAGCATGCAAGCCTTTGTAAGCGAGCCTACTAAGAAGATGGCTCAGGACCGCAGAGTGAGATTGACGGTTTAAATTCACAAAGTGTGACAGCAAATGTTGGATATAATGAAGGGTCAAATGGGGCCGCAGTCAAACTACACAAAGGGACACTTTAGTCATTTTAGACGTATTTGATGGTGGGGAAGTGGATTCAAATGGGTATAATATTGCTTAAAGTTAATGATAATGGTAATCTGCCTCTTTTTCAAATCGAATCTGTGTCAGTACATTGTGTCACATACTATCATGATGGCTGACTTTGTGCACAGTGCACTGAGCTGTGTATTGAATGCAATGGCCGTGTTTGTGTGTGTGTGTGTGTGTGTGTGTGTGTGTGTGTGTGTGTGTGTGTGTGTGTGTGTGTGTGTGAATTTGTGCGTGTATGTGTGTGACACACACACACACACACACAAACTCTAGAGATTGATATAATAATCCCCTCCTGGTGGGAAGGGAAGGAGGGGGATCTCCTCCTTCACAACAGCGACTTTACATCGTCAGTAAACAGCGACTTTCTATCGTCAGTAAAAGAATAAACAAAAAAGAAAGGAAAAGGAAAACGCAACAACCTGATCCTTGCAGAACAGATCCTCAACTGTGACGGTGCCTTAAGGTGGAGAGAGAGAGAGAGAGAGAGAGAGAGAGAGAGAGAAAGAGAGAGAGAGCAAAGGCTGGATAGGTGGGAGGGTGGGCGGGGCCCAGGCGGCTCTCCACGCAGCCTGTCCAACCCTGACAGACATAATAACCTGCTGCCATCCTGGGGCCACCTCCTTCTGTATCCGCAGTACCCCTCAGAACAAAGGCCCCGTGTTCACGTAACCAGGTGGCCCCATGCGCCAGCAAATGTAGCAGGGTTCACTCTGCATTGTGTATCTTTAGTGAAGACACTACGCATCTTCTCATTCAATGTCTTCTCAGGAGAAGGAAACAGAGAGAGCGCAAACTAGCGCGTTACCAAACTTCCGTTAGTTTGGCCACTCTGCTCCTTCAAAATAAGAGACCTCTGCATATCTAGTAATGTAACTCAAAACCTGCTTGCAATCTAGCGCAACATCACCACACTGCTACGCAAACACGCCACCAAGATAGAGCATGGAAGAAGGACTTTGTCCACGGTTCAAGCATATTCAACGGTTCCCCTTACCAGTGAAAAAATGGGTTCTTCCCATTTTCCTGGTGTCTTGCTCCAAAAATGGAGCAGAAAGAATGTGGCGGTCGTGCGTTGCCATCCTATTTTATTGTAGTGCTCGCAGCTAATATGCCAATCCCCCTCTAATTGTCTGGAAAATATACCGCGCACAATCTATTATCACACTTAAACAAAAACACATTTAATCCCGGTCTGCCCGGCACTCCACCAGATTGAATTCAGATGACAAACCGCACGGAGCCCTTTTTAAAATTTCCTTCTGCTTTCCTCTGCCACGTTGTCTGTTTGTCTGCATGTTATTTTCCCAATCCTCCATTTTTCTTATGTTATTAAAAACCTTTTTTGCGCGCCGGGTATCCACGTCGCCCAAGGTGTACGCACGAGATGAGCTCATGTGGAGCGAACACCACTCCCTATGTGGGCGAGAGAGATAACCCTTGAACCCGGCTTCAGGAAGCACGCCGTCGCAGAGGACGCACTCGGCCTCAGCGAATAGGAGGAGCTGCCCTTGACCGCGGAGTTCACAACCGCTCCTGCTGCATAGGCAATCAGTGCTCCATAATGGGCTCCGCAGAAACCAAACTTACCAGCAGCATTCAACAGTTTGTGAATTATGCAGTGGTGGATTTTCATTTAAAAGCGTCTCGCTGACACCTCTGCACTGCACATCCAGAGCCCCCGGAGGGAGTTCCTCCACACGGGAGTGGGATCAACGAGAAAACACTCGCGTAAAGTTCATCCTCATTGCAGGTGAGGGGAGGAAAAGTCGACAAAGGTTTACCTTTAACACTTTACTCTTTCAGCAAAGGCTTTTAAGAGGTGAGGGCAAGAATCCAAAGCGTACTAAAATGCCAAAAGATGCCTCTTGAGGGAAATTCAAAGGGAGTTCAAAGCTCGAAGCACGAAGCACAAAATGGATGGATTATGCTCAACAAAGCAACATGCAGTTCAATAAGTAATACATCCGTTACACCCATCTCTGAGTAAAAGGAGGCTTGTATCTAATTACACCCTTACAGAATACGCAAACCTTCATACGGCTCAAAGAAGGTTTTCCAAAGAGGAGAGGCGTCTGGGCTCTCGAGGGCACTCTCTCTTTCTTATCCCTCTCATTTCGGTCATTTGAGATGATAAGGCCCTTCCACTTATACCGCAGAACCTGGAGGAAAAACAAAGACAGAGCATTCTTTTCCGCAAGATTAGCAGTTCTTGAGATTTCTCAAGGGGGTCCGATTCAGTTTCACTTTCCCTTTAAGCTCCTCCAGAACAGTGAGCCACTACAGTGAAACACAGGGCATTCGGATGGTGCTGCTCTCTGCACCATCTTCCCTGTCGCCCTTTGCTCCTTGTGGAGTCAACGACAATAAGGCGATTAAGCGTGCTCCTGCGACGTTGCATTAGAATTCCCGTTTCTGCACCTTTAATCAGGCAATATTACACAAAGGGCTGTGCTTTAGCGGCATATTGCCGGGACAGGGATGAAGCACATGCCTGAAGTAAACTCCAATGCAACACAAACGGTAGATTCACTACTCCAGACTGTAGGGTAGCCCAGATTACAACCTAGCAATGGAGACGGAGCCACACCGTGGTGTAATTGCGGTTTCATCGATATTCCATCTCCAACACGCCAGCGGGTGAGGTAATCATAAGAAATCCATCGAATTGATCCTCACTGCTGTAGCAGGTTAGAAATGAACACAGTGTGTGTGTCTGTGTGTGTGTGTGCGCTCATAAAATTTTTTCCAAGACAGTAATTTCAAGACATGCAAGTGACCTTCATTTGAGAGGCGAAGGTTGCATGGCTATACTAGATACTTAGTTAAGACGCTGGAAAAGTTATGGTGATGGCCCCTTTGTATTCAAAGGGTTTTTTTCAAAGGGTAGATTTTTCTAATGGATTAGGAAATTCTATAAGTAATGGTCCATTAGCGTGCTCACGTAAATAAGATCTCCTTACCACGTATACCTTACCTGCACCTGATATTCGATCAATTCTAAAGGCTATTCCTGGTGATCACCTCATATTGATTACCTCGTCAGCCCCTTAGTGCTCCTCTCTGTGGAGCAACGAAGAGTTCACTCTGCAGGTCTAAACCTTGACTTATATATGGACTTATATATTTAAATATATGTATATACACAAATTTATATAAACCCGGTAGGATATTTAATCTTAATGTATATAATTTAAATTGAATGGGTTTATTTCACTGTGGTGATCTTGCTTATTACACAGCTACTACTAATTAATCAATTATTTTAAAATATTTATTCAATTATATAGAATCATTTAATCATTGCATCTGCAGCAAAAAAATATCTGTTTTATTATACAGATGTTCTCCAGATGGTGGATGCCCAAAGGGATCAATCAGAATCAAGAATTTAACATTAAAAAAACACACATATATATATATAGGCTACATATCATCTGATTATCTGTGGTTGTTTTGTTCTTGTTGTAGGCGGTCGTCTGCTGGGAGGTGAGAGAAGAACTGAATTCCGGGTGGTCACAGCAGAGAACCATCAAAGCAGAACAAAGTGAAAATAAACCCATTTCCCCAGCTCCATTAGGCTGGCATCCACATCTCGCTTTCTCCAGCTCAATACAGAGCGCATTTAACTGTTCTACAATGCGCTGTCGTAACGCTGAATGTGTGCAACGGCACACTGGGTGGTCCGTATTGTCAGCCGCAGTGTTGGCTGTTGCCTCACAATGGACTCAAACATTTTCATCTCTCGGATATTTTGTGAAGGAACAAAGCGTTTTTCGATTAGCGGCCACGGGGAACCGTGTCGGTCTCGTTTCAATGTGGTTATCGTGTAAAACTGCCCAAAAATAAAATGCCCATCCATATGTAGCTCTGGTATTCGAATCTCAGTTCGGTATTCGTTGATTGCCTGATTGATCTTTGATGTGATTTTCTACCGGGTGAAAAAAGCGCCAGTCCTGCCGAGTGATTTCATCAAAAATGTTTATTCTATTTTTTATTTGTTGGTTTATTTCACGGACATTGCATACTAATCAACAGTCAAACTGTAAGTGAGCCAGAGTTACCCTAAGAGGCTAGTTTACATCCCCTGTCCCCTGTTATGCACTTTTAATCAGGCAATATTACACGAGAATATTGTGTCATCACTGCTGCAGCTAACACTGCTGCCGACAATAAGGACCGCCCAGTGTGCCATAGCACACCGTGTATTTGCTTTGTGCAGATTGTAAGAAGGCCTCGAAAACCCTTGGGAGATATCAAAGCTCCGCTGTAACCAAGTGGTAGTCGGACTGATAAGTGGATCCGGAAGCGGCAATACGACGGGATATTGTGGTCTTGCTTTTTGCGTTGATAAAAAAACACTATAGAAATTACAACAAAACAATTGGTTGCTAAAAAACAGATTCTGTAGCAGTGGTCTACACCAGCTCTGATATAGGCAGTGAAAGATAAACACAATGAATGGATTTTTTTTCGTAAACATTGTTCTCAAATCAGAGAATATTTGTTTGGTAAAACCAAATGATTATGCGTCACTTGAAATGACATGTAAGGGGCAGCTCTAGTTGATGTTGTTGTTGCAGTTTTCTTCAAAATAAAACATTTAAAACACACACAAACCAACCACGTAGACATGAATGATCAGTGCCCAGAACACCTTGTTACCGCTTTGATTGGGCTTAATGTTCTGTGTAATGGTGAATCATAGGACGTAACTGTCTCTCTTTCCCTCCCCTCGCTGCCTCTTTTTCGTAATTTCCCTCGTAATCTGTTGGGGTAAAAAATGTAGAGATGTGTCCAATGATGGGCTGTAAGTGACATAACACACTTGGACACTCACACACACACACAGGCACGCACACACACACACACACACAAACAAGGGTGGACGGCATGTAAAGGCTATCCGTAAGCCTCTTTCTGTCCTTAAACGCTGTCCCAGATGGGCCATAATAGAGGTGAAGTGGACCCCGAATTCAAACAGCAAACAGACTTAAATCCCCATTAGAGGCTCGCCGGGAGCCCCAGCGTCAGCTAATGGACATCATGCCTCTTAAATCCGGCTCCAAAAAGAGACCCTGTGTGCCGCCACAGCTACCTTAGAGGCCTTCATCGATCCTGGCAGTTGGGAGGCTGAGGCCTCTGTGTCTGTTGCCGAGCAACCCCTCTCAGAATACACCACACCGTGCACCTGTGGACCAAACTGGGAGGAGGAGGAAGAGAAGGAGCAGGAGCAGAAACAGAACACACCTAAAGGACGCGGTGACTCAATACTCACAGAATGGGGTTATCTTGGTGAGCGTTGGCGGGGGGGGGGGGGTCCACGTCACCAGATGGAGGGACGGGGTCGTGTCTTCCGGAAAGTGAAAGTGAAACTAAAAGGCGTTGAGTCTGCAAAAAGTAGGTAAAACGTGAAACGGCTGCAGATCCAAACGAGCGCTGATGCGTATGTCCTATGTCAGGTTGCTATGGATACCACTATGTTGTTTCACTTCATTTCAGTGGCTGGCTGCCACTGTAGCTGGTAAGATAATGCAGCTCGGTCTATGGATGACATAATCATAATCTTTGTCATTTACTCAAATGGCACAAATGAGCTTTATTGACCTCACCCAGCTCACCCAGAATTAATTTACACCATTTGGCACAGTCATCTATTTCTAACCACGTTTTAAAAAATACTTTGTTTACACCGTTTTTTTTGCAGAGGAGCCTCGTCTCCGAATCCACCAGGCCTCCTCTGGAAGAAGGGCTTTCCCTGACTTTCATTATATCAACGTCTCGCAACGTGGAAATGCCAATGAGGCGCTGGCCTTTAGCCCCCCTGGTTCAGTCTGGAGCGAATCGGATTACGTCCCAGAGAGGGAGAGAGAGACTGAGCGACAGGGCGAGGGGACGAGTGAGAGGGAGAGAGGGGGCGAGGGAGGAGAGAGAGAGACTGAGTGACAGGGCGAGGGACAAGAGAGAGGGAGCGAGGGATGACAGGGCGAGGGGACGAGAGAAAGGGTAAGAACCGTCCCAGGCATTTTTTTTATAGCCGTTAACAATTATGAACCAACGAGAAATGTGTCACTCTGTTGTGGCTAAACCCCATTTCCTCCCCTCTGCTTCCTCTCTCTGTTTTTCCATCTTTACCCTCCAGTGCCGGCTTAAGGCCTCTTTGAAAATAGGGGTTGTTTTTATATCCCTCTCTGAAATATTCAGTATGATATCATTGATTCCTTCCGAGTGTTTGAAAAAGCCCAGAGCGAGAAATCTGCATGACACATTGAACTGCTGTGTGTGAAGTTTAGTTCAATGACCCACTTTGCTGTTTGCGTGAACACACAGCTGTATGTGTGTGTGTGTGTGTGTGTGTGTGTGTAAAGGGTCCATGTGTGTGTGTGTGTGAGTGACTGTATATGTGTGTGTGTGTGTGTGTGTGTGTGCGTGCGTGTGTCCCTGTATGAACAATGTGTATGTGTGTGGGAGGTTTATGATATCACCTGAGCCCCTCCCCAAACCACAGGGCCCCCTATAGAGCGGAAGCCGAGCGCGGCGGGGGGGCGAGCCGTGAGTGTGCGTGCAGGGGGGTGATTCTGATGATTAGCCGAGTGCGCCAGAGTGAGCATGGGTTTGTGGGAGGGGCAGGACATCTATGTGAAAGTGAAAGAAACAAGGGAGGGAGGAAGGATGGATGGATGGATGGATTGAAGGGGAGGAAGAGGAAGAGCCATCGCAGGGTGGAGGAAGAGGAGGAGAGAGAGAGGGACAAGGACAGACTGGTGTGAAAGGGAGGAGGAGGAAGAGCCGTCTTCGGGTGGAGGAAGAGGAGGAGAGAGAGAGGAACAAGGATGGATGGGTGTGAAGGGGAGGAAGAGGGAGAGCCGTCGCGGATTGGAGGAAGAGGAGGTGAGAGAGGGACAAGGACAGACGGGTGTGAAGGGGAGGAAGAGGAGGAGAGGTGTCAGGGATGATCCAGAGTGTCTGGTCCTCAAAAGGAGCGTGATTCCGGTGAATCACTTATCTTGACGTTCCCCCCTTTACCCTCGGCACCAAAACCCTGTGTGTGTGTGCTCACTTTCCATTTCCTACTTTATTACCTTTGTAAGGGCATCAGTGACACCCAGTCTACTGTCTCCGCCCTATCTCTCGCTGCGTCAATAAAGACGTAATAAAAGGTACAAGTGCATGAGGGAGCGGGGGGAGGAGGAGGAGGAGGAGGAGGAGGGAGGTAGAGGAGGAGGAGGGAGGTAGGGAAGCATCGTTGGGGGGGCTGAGAGAGCGAGGTAGAGGAGGTGGAGGAAGAGTGGGAGGAAGGAGGGAGGTAGGGAAGCATCGCCAGAGGGGACTGAGGGAGCGAGGTGGAGGAGAAGGTGGAGGTAGAGGAGGATAGCGGGAGGAGGGAGGGGGCGAGGGCGGAGGAGGAAGGCGAAGGTAGGGAAGCATCGTCAGGTGGGGGTTGAGGGAACGCGGTGGAGGAGGTGGAGGTGGAGGAGGAGGTAGAGGAGGATGGGGTAGGGAAGCATCGGCCGGGGCTGCGGGGGGGGGGGGGGGGGGAGCAAGGGGAGGAGGAGGAGGAGCGGGGGGCGAGAGAGCGAGGGGAGGAGGTGGAGGAGGAGGAGGGGGGGGGGGGCGTGCGACGTGTGGGCCGTCATTGTGTTGCAATTCTTGTGCAATTTAACAGAGGAAGTGAGATGTTGGAGAGACAGGCATGGGGGAAGATGGGGGGGTGGGGAGGGGAGAGGAGCAGAAGAGAGGGTGGGGGTGGAGATAAGAGACTTCCCTGGGAGGGACCAAGGGGAAATAAAAGACTGCCACTCGGGCACGCCTGTGTGTGTGTGTGTTTGTTTTATGTGTGTGTGTGTGTGTGTGTTTGGGGGTGGATATGTGCCTCTGTCTCTGTGAAGTCATAATCGAAGTCGTAATCATAGTCGTAATCGAAAGAAGGCACATTTTTGGACGATTTCCCGAAACGTCCCATTTCTTATGCCTCACTCTTCTAACCAATGAGGGATTAGCTGAATACTATATTAGCAGTTGTTCCAGTTGCGGTTTCTCCGTCTTTGGTCGCTACCTGTGCGCCCTGCCGCGCATGAATTATGCATCAGACACATGTTTGACAGTTCAGACGAAGCCAGCATCATCTCTCTCGCGCTCTCTCTCTCTCTCGGCCTAATGAATGAGAATAAAAGGGGCTGTCCCCCCCACCCGCCCCCGCTGCTAACTCTCACAAATGCAAATGACAAGCAGGCCGACCATATTAATGGGTATCCAGGTCGGGGTCATTTGCATAGGCAGCGCGCAAGTGGAGCCCTGTAAATAATATTAATGACAATTATAATAGTAATAATTAATCCTCTGCGTCGTCATCGCCATTAGAGAGTCAGGGAGGTGAAGACTGCGCGTCACTCACAGCAGAGAGCGCCTGCTATGAATTCTGGGGGAATCTTCTGTGCTTGACTTAGAGTTGTTGGACTCCTCACGGAAGCCTGATTGGAGTATTTTCGTGGTCGATAAAAACAGAAAGGACAAGGTTGTTTTCCATAGTGATGCAATTTCAATTGTCTTTTCATGGCCACCGTGAAGGTTGCTATGTGGCGGTTTTAAATGATCTGCCAAGGTACGGAAAGCAACAATAACTTACAAATGGTCCACTTTAGTAGTAGTGCGTATCTGTGTGTGTACTTTCTATGGTGTGTACGTGCAAGTGTATGTTTTGGATTTATCGAGTGCTGGTGTTAGATGGCATCTGTGTGTGTGTGTGTGTGTGTCTGTGTGTCTTGGTATGTGTGCCTCCTCTCCCGTCTCATCTGGAAGGTTTTCATGTGCACCAGCTCAACGGTAATCAGCAGGAGGAAGACAAGGTAGAGGTGGGGGAGGAGGCGGAGGAGGAGGAGGAGGAGGCCGGTGAGAAAGATCAGAGAGCACAATCCAACAGGAGATCTAGCGCTGTTCAGGAAATGCTAACATCTAACAACTATCTTCCATTAAAGCTCCGACAATCCCCCTCCCCTACCCATCTCCTACACACACACAAAAGCACACTCACCTGCCTACGCACGAGAAGAACTGTGTGTGTGTGTGTGTGTGTAAAGGGTCCGTGTGTATGTAAAGGGTTTGTGAGTGTGTGTGTGTGTGTTTCAGTGTGTGTGTGTGTGTGTGTTTCAGTGTGTGTGTGTTTCAGTGTGTGCGTGTGTGTTCGGTGTGTGTGTGTGTGTTTCAGTGTGTGTGCGCGTGCTTGCGTGCGTGTAGCAAGTGGGAGAGGGCGAGGGGAGGGGAGGGGAGAAGGACTGTTTGGCTGCTGCAGCACAAACCAACAAGAAGCCATTGTTGGAATCGTTTAGCGAGCGAGTGAGCGACCCCGCAGGGACCCTCAAAGTAAACGTTGTGTGTTGCCGTGAGTGTTGTTGGCTGGCGGGGAGTGCCGCTTCTTCAGCCCGAAGAGGTGGAGCCGGGGACCGGTTGGCTGATCATAGGGATACATTTTTAACACGTAGGATGGAGCGGGCGCCCGTCGCGGAGAGAGGACACCTCTGATATTCTCTGTGATATTACCTGTCATGGAGTTAACAGCACCATAGGGAGGGAGTCACTCAAAAAACAAGAGCTAGACTGTTATATAGCACTATATATATATATATCAAAGGGGGGTCCTGAGGGTATCAAAGGAATCCAGCATCTCTTGGGCTTGGCCTTCCTGTGTCCGTGACACACACCCCTGTCCATTGCACACCCAAATCCATACATACACACGCCCACGCGCATACACACTCGAAGACACTCAAACACACACAATGATGGCCATCAGGTTTTATTGTCATATATTGCATCGCGCTCGCCCCTTTGTTGCCAGTGCCATCGCTGTGTGAGAGAGAGAGAAGAGAGAGAGTCAGAGAGAGAGAGAGAGAGACAATGAAATTATGAAAAAAAAGAGGGAGGGAATGAGAGCGAGACAATAAGTGAGAGAGAGAATGACAGAGAGAGAGAGAGAGAATGACAGAGAGAGAGTGAATGAGAGAGAGAGAGAGAGTGTGAGGGACGAAAAGAGGGAGGCAGGGAGAGAGAGACAATAAGCGAGAGAGAGAGAGAGAGAGAGAGAGAGAGAGAGAATGAGAGAGAATGAGAAAGAGAGAAAGAGAGAGAGAGAGAGGAGCAGGGAGAGAGGATGTTGAGGGGGTGGCTGATGGTGGGGGGAGGGGGGGGAGGGGGGCGTCTCAAAAAGCAAAGGCAACGTACAATCGATCTCCGTGGAAACAGCACAAGTGGCGAAATGAAACAGGTGAGTGGTGAGCCATTGGCGGGGAAGCGGAGAGTGTGTTCACAGGAGTCCGACTCCAGCTGGGGAAGTCTCCATTAACAAACATGGGAACACACACACCTTCCTCCTCTTTCACTCACGCTGATAAAGCGTGTAAAGCTTTAAAGCAGCGGCACAGAGATAATAGTGGCCAATTACGTCCACTGTATGTCCCAATGGGGGCCAATGTGCATAGGTGTTGGTCTTTTCTCCTCCTGATTACCCCGCACACACCCAGACACACTCACGATTCCACACCGCTCGGCTACTTACACCTTGTGGGCCCTAGTTAGACGGTCTCAAACGCAGACGTGAAGCGCAAAGTCGAAGTAGCTTTGTGGGCGGTTCTATGGCGATGTTGCTATTATGACATAAATGAGCTTTGCGCCAGACACAAATCTAAAATGGGTTGGGCTGAAACCTGTAGGTGTGTTTTGGGCGTAACGTGCAATAAAACAATGAGAGTGGCATCTCCCACCCCCTTTAAGAGCCAGCGCATTTGACTTGACGAGTTGATATTTTGACAGCGCGTTTGCAGTCTCCGCTGAGACAGATACATGACCACATGAATTTCAAACTTCAAATGGCTCAGTTTATGGCCAAATAATAGGCCTAATTCACACATGGAATAGCGTTTTCTTCTCCAACTTCAGAAACACTGATTCATCATGTAAATTGCGGGAAAGACAACTTAAAGAAATAGTTCACTGGTGGAGATATGAAGGTTTTATGAAGTAAATAATTGTATGTATTATAAATGTGCAAATTCTAATCGGTTCATCCTAGCCTTAGAAAAGGCAGAAAGAGCGTTTTTATGGTCTCTCTGGCTCATCCTCCAACTACCACGATGCATTGCGCTCGCTGCCCCGCCCGCCTGTTTTGTTTGGAGGGGGGAGGACCACGAGTGGTTGCGCGAGTGGTCGCGGCCACGCGCACACGTTGTGTAAACATATCCCCATGATACATTGACTAGTTTAGACTTCTGCTCTCGTTTTTTCAAACGCAAAAATGCCCAATAGTTGTTTGGTACCCGGTTGCACCGAAAAGTCTAGGAAGGGACAGAAAGTAAGTTTTCACGTTTTGCCAGTGAGAGACAGTGAGTGTTGCAAACGATGGCTGCGGGCGATAAACAACCCCACAATTGGAGAAGACGTTGGTATTGAAATGATAAAAGGTAAAACGATATGCAGTCTCCATTTCAAACTGGAGGATTATGATAGAAATGATCCGTCTGTCTTCGCTGTGGGCCCGTTCCCAGATGACTTTGTTTTTCGCTGTTATAATAGTGTGTTCTCCAGGCAAAGAAAACATGTTTTTAAACGACTTATCATTTTCAGTGAGTGATAGAATCTAACATTATACTAGTGATAACTGTTGTCTTTATGGTGACATTTCAGAATCCGATTGCTTCAGCTGCTGGGATAGTTGGATCAGAAGATCAATTCCAAGGCCAGTCGACTTCTCAAGCCAAAAAAAAAAAGAAAAGAAAAACTATGTTTTCTCACGATCAAATACTCATCAATCCTAAAAGTTATGGGCTTGTACACGATGTCTGTGTCAAGAAAATATGTGTTTGCTGTACGGTGTTTGCAGATGCATTGATTTAAAAGTACAACTTACTGCTGTATCAGCTGTTCTTTCCCAAATCATGTAACCAACCATTTACCCTAAAACAAGATTTTGTTTTGGAAGGCTGGAATATACTTTGCTCAAATTTATTATTGTTATTATTATTTTAACGCATGGCATAGCCTACTATACTTCATTCATGCAGCCCTATGGAAAAAAAATGTTTCCACAATCCACACGCTATTTCTATGCAGTTTCATACATATGAACAACATTTGACATCACAATATTTAAATCAGGCTAATCGTTTGCATGTTTGTGCTGTGTATAGCCTACGTGTGTGTAAGCATATGTTGCAGTTACGACCTGCCATGGCACGTAAAAATAGCAACACCAACTGCACAACTCTTTGGGTTCCAGTTAATCGCTGACTCCGCAGGGCTGTCGTCTTTGTTCTGGTTTTCGCTCCGGATGCACCTCGGTATCCACCCAGCATGGCGCCCCGACTGTTTCACTCTCAAACTGGAGTCAAAACATATAAAACCGTCTCGGTGGTGAGCCAGAGGTTCCCTGTTCCGAGATAATCCCAATCCCGGGTGTTGAGGTTCTGGGATGGGCTGGGTGTCGCATGTTAGCATCAGTCTCGCTCCAGGAATATTACCAGCATTGGTTTATCACTCGTCCTCCAAAACAATACAAACACACAAAAACGTATCACAACCGGGGAAAAGACCGAAGGTTGAGATAATTAGAGACTGCGGGTTTGGCAAACAGCCAGATAACCAGGCAGGGGAAGGGGTCAGGAAAGGATTGGGGGGCAGCGGAGGGTGGTGGAGCTAAGAGTGTGTCTAGTCTGGCCCAGGAGAGTAGAGCAGCAGGGGGGAACGTGAGTCACTGGAGCAGCCGCTGAGAGGAACACGCCATCCTCTGACATCAGCACGACCAGAGATAACAACAGACCAGGGACCATGCAGCAGCACACCGGTGCTTAAAACAACCACCACCTCCCCATATAAATACTTATAAAAGCGTTTGGGGAGAATGAAAGGCGTCTTTCCGCCTGGACCGCGTTTTCAGCAGAATCAAATGAAATAAAAAAGACCTTACCCTGATTTAAACACAAATGACTTGCTGAAAACAAAAAAACGGTGTGTGAAGTGTTTGAAGACAAACCTTGCCGAGATGCTGTTGAATAAAAAAGGGGATTGGGCGTTTTTTTGGATGCAGCCCGTAGCGTTTCAAAACACCCATAACACTGCAAGGTTAACATCAGTCCATGACTATGTGCTAGACCAGGGGTTTTCAAACTTTGAGTGTGTGTGGACCACTTTTTATAATCAAGAATTTTTGCGGACCACCTTATAATACACATAATAAAATATGTCTATCTACACACATCTACACACTATCTACACACAGTCCTACTTGAATTACCTGCACCTCTTAATAAGTATATATTAGCACTAAAAGTAACATAGCATCAGTACAACAGGCTTGTTAAAAGAACGTTTACTGCACACAACGGCTGCCACATATTTAATGTATTTATTTAAAGTGCCCGAGGGCGTAATAAGGTTAATTTGAACCAGGCTTATATCCATAGCAATGATAATGTATGTATGAGTATTAAATATGTACAGACGAACGAACTGAACTGAACTGAACTGGATAAAGTCAAATATCAAATCCCGGTTCCCTCCTAGCCATTAGACCAAATATTCTGGAACGTTCTAATCTTTGCACTAGCCTATTTTAGTAATCACACAATACCTTCAATTTAATTGAAATTGTATATCATACATACATATTTTTAAATTTTTTATGAAAAATATTATTTTATATTTTACTTTGCTTTTCCACGGACCACCTGCAGTCGCAGACCACTGGTGGTCCGCGGACCACAGTTTGAAAATCACAGTGCTAGACAACACCAACCCCCATGGTCGGGGTGAGGGTGAAAACGTTACGCAATATTTACAGCAGAAACACATTTTCCTTTACCTTTACCTTTTCAACTGATATTTTGCTAAATATTGCGCACTACACGACAGTACACATTGTCACACTGTTTATTGATGCCCAAACATGATAATCAAATAACAACGTCTGGCGTGGTGCCTCTATGTTAATGCCAGATTCATTAATCTCCCACCGGTGAACCGCGTGTCAGCCACAGACCATCGATCAAGGTGGCAGTGTCCCAGAAGGTCACATGATCTGGTGTCACCTGTGGTATTTCAGGTAATGATCAGTGCCTGTTTTGGTCTGCGACGTTCTTCGTGGTTGTTTCTTCTCCTGCACGTCACCCCCCCCCCCCCCCCCCTCCCCGAGCCCCATTGTCCATCTCTAAATTCCCTTGACTCCATGACTCTGCGCAGCTAAGCTCAGCGGCCCAACAGATGAGGGGAACTGCTGAGTTGATTGGTGAATTAGCTTGCTGTGCCCCGACGACACGCCCCACTCATCCATCAGTGATGAGTGCAGTGAGCCTGTAAAAGGTCAGCACGAATCAACGTTCTTGTACGGTTTGTTCGCTTTTAAAATCTTTGATTTTTCTAATGTAATTGTGTTATGGGAGGTCTCGTCCATAAGGTTATGTCGTAGCGAAGCAGGGGTTTTTGAGTTCGCGAAAAACAAACATTACGAAGCACTGTTTCACGTTTCCGAAAAAATCCAAGACAGTTACCCTGTCGGCTGAAGGACAGACCATGATGACTTTCCCGCGTGCACCGTCTTTTAGGTTTGAGTTGACCTGCCCCGAGCTCCATGGTGCTCCATACTGAGAACCGCATGCGACGGCTGATGAACTCAATGGGGAACTTAATTTCAACTAGGCCATGCCAGCTGGGCCGTGAGAAAACTGTGTCGTTACACACGTCACTACACAACACAAGAGGGTCGCGGGCTCTCCAGAAACGGGACAGCAGACACACTGCACTGAATGCGCTTTTTTTTTTTTTCCTTGCAATTCCGATATTGCCCCCACACAGGATCACGGAGCAGGGTCTCCTTCTCTCGATACTCGCGGTGAATCATTCTGAATTCAATCGGGATAACCTTCCCCCTGGAGCCGGGATCATTACAACCTTTGACTCGAGTCCTTGAAATAGCCGGCCACCTATGAACCGAATGCTCCGTTCTATAGACACTTCATTTCCCAAGTAGAGGTGTGTGGTTATGTGTGTGTGTGTGCGCGCGTGTGTGCATTTGTTGTGTGTCTGTTTGTTGTGTGTGTGTGTGTGTGTGTGTACGTATGTACGTGTGTGTCTGTGTGTGTGTTTTGTGTATGTGGGCTGTGTGGGTTGTGTGCTGTGTGTGTGTTGTGTGTTGTAAGTTGTCCATTGTGTCTGGGTGTGTTTTCTGGAAAGAAGTTTTCATCGCTCCAGATCGGGGCATGATGAATGACTGATCCGCCCCCCCGCCGCCCTAAGCTGGGGCGAGGTCCAGTCTGTGAAATATCCCCCGACATTACGATTCTGAAGAGGATCCTCTGCTTCATCCAAGGTTGCGTTTCAAAATAAACCGAGCGGTGTTAGTTCAACCTCTGTCCGCGGCTGTGCTCCGGCAGGGGTTGGAGAAGAACAGAGGACACGTGGAAATTCAAATGGCCCCCCAAGAGATACAACTAATGACTTTCATGTACCAGAGCATTATGCAAAAGAGAATTATGCAAAACCATGCAAAAAGCACAGCGTTGGAGGCAAAGCCATCGCGTCCCGTTGAGTCATCCAGTTCAAATGATCGTAGCGGTTATTTTGGGGATTGGTTATTTTTTTGGAATTACATTTTGCATGTCTTTGTCGTATATAATAGAGAAAGATTAAACAATCTCGACACCTCCCGAATGCACTTTTTTTTCTCTTGTAGATTTATATATTTGAGGCACGATTAGGGATTGACCTGTGACCTTGTAGTGGGCTGCAATTACACTTGAATAGCCTCTGTTGCCGCTGAGAGAGTGCTCCAAATTACTACCCACACACTGACACATGCATTTACATGTGTGACAACATTGTCTTGTCCACCTCACAAGACGACCGGTTAGGGGGGGTGCGATGCCTGGCCCAAGGGCAGGTTGACAGGAAGAAAACAAGGAGCAAAACCAAACACATAACCAATCGCCCTGGCAGACGACAGCTTCATTCTCCGGAGAAAAATCTTTATTTAGGACTGCACACAATCGCACAGCGAGATAAATGGACTTTGGGATTTGCATCTAAAGAGGTTTTTGCATATCACCTGTCACACAAAAATACATTTAGCCAACAAAGCCCCTCCGCTCTACGGCAGAGGGATGAAAAACAGACTTAATCACTTCAGATCTTGGCACCGGGGGTTACTGCTTCTACAAATTAAAAATGTGCACATTTTTAATTGTGTCACATTTTTAAGTGTGTTTCACCATGTGGTTGTTTAAGTGTGTTTAAAAAATAAAAGTGCAGCCCCCTGGGGGAAGGGGAGATGGAAGCGAGCAGTCTGAGCAGTGGAGGAGCGGCAAAACAAAAGTGATAGACGGGGTGGAGGCTGCAGCTGTTTGTGTGACAGAGGAGCGCGCATGGATCAGCATCACACTGTCAGCCAATCAGGCGCTCTGGCAATAAGATGAGTGGGAGAGGGAGAGGGAGAGCGTGGAGGAGAGAGAGAGAGAGAGAGAGAGAGAGAGAGAGAGAGAGAGAGAGAGAGAGAGGGAGAGACAGTGAGGGGAGGCGAGAGAGAGAGAGAGGGAGCACAAGTAGAAAAGCCTGAGCGGGGCTGTGGGGGGTGATGGTGCTGGCGGTGGAGGTGTGTGTGTGTGTGTGAGAGGGAGGGGAGAGAGACAGAGGAGCACCGAGAGGGATTTTTTTTCTTAAGGTTCAAAAAGAGCAAGAGAGAGAGAGAGCGAGAGATAGAGAGACAGTGATTGGAAGGGAGAGTTTAGATTCCTCCCCTCTCTCTCCATCCCTGTGTGAGAGAGAGAGAGAGAGAGAGAGAGAGAGAGAGAGAGAGAGAGAGAGAGAGAGAGAGTGTGTACGGTGGCGTGTGGCGACAGCGGAGGCTCACAGCGTTGGATGCAGGGCGAGCTGATGATGCGAGGGAGAGAAAAAGTTTGTTCTTCTCGACAAATCGGCAGCGCAACTGTGGGCGGCTCGTGGCAGGCTGCAGTCTGAGGGTGTGTGTGTGTATTTGTGCGTGTGTGTAGGGCAACAGAGGTGGTGGAGGTGTAGTGGAGGAAGGGGTGGTGGTGGTGGTGGTCGTGGGAGTTGAGGGACCGCCGTGGGTGGATGTGCGGAGCGCAGAGAGGACCAACACATCAGGACACATCTGGACAGAGACAGGAAAAAAAGGAATTGGGGGATTTTTGGACGAAGAGTGACGGAGGCTAGGCGGTCGTCTGCATTGACAATTGTAAGTACGCGTCTAATTTACTTTTGTTTGTAAGAAGTCAATTAAGTCTGTGCGTGTGTGTAGTGATCGATATCTTAATCAGGTTGGAGCACAGTGCAGAGTTGGAGACAACTTTGAACCATTCTCAAAGGTTTTCTTTTTTCTTTTTACTCATTTCTCACACGAGTTAGTCATACGACTTGAGCTGAATCCCACTCCTCAGCTTGTTAAGCCGTACCACTTATCCTAACCGCTTCTCATTATCCCTGAAGGGACGGTTTTCTCGGCTCACTTTCGAGCCAAGTCCTTATTTCCCCGAGCCGGGCTTTGAAAGGTTACACGGGTGAGACGTTGTGTGTGAAATAATGAAGAAAAAAAAAAAATTAACACGGTTAGCGATGCTGCTAACGTTCCCCCGGGGAGCCGGAGAGATCTGGCGACTGCTGACAGCCGTTGGGTGCGTGTTCTGACTGATGCGGTCTAACGAGGCGAGCGGAATGCGGAGATATGAGATCCTGAATGGCTTTCTGACGGGTACATTAGGACGCAGGCTTTGGCATAATTGTCCACGTGACATGACAGCGCTGACCTCTCCCTAGAATGGTCTGTGCCTGGTGTGTGTGTTGTGGGTTGTGGCTGGTTTGTGTGGTGTATGTGTGTTTGTGTCTGATTTGTGTGGTGTATGTGTGTGTGGGTTGTGTGTTGTGTGTTTATTGTGTGTGTTGTGTGTGTGTGTGTGTGTGTGTATGTGTGTGTGTGTGTGTTGTGTTTGTGTGAATTGTGCCTTGTTTGTGTGTGTGTGTTGCAAGTTGTGCATTTTGTTTGTGTGTGTGTGTGTGTGTGTGTGTGTTATGTGTGTGTGGTGCTTTGCAAGTTGTGCATTTTGTGTGTGTGTGTGTGTGTGTGTGTGTGTGTGTGCGTGCACCAGTCAAGTCATTCACAACCGAAAGCCGAAACTGGCTGCTCCACTCGTGCGGTGTCAGGTTGTGTCTTCGCCAGATAAAGACAACAGAAACAGGGCTGACCACAGGGAGCTATCCGAGAATGACACACAATAGGCCTTGTTTATCGCGTCTTCACCTCGCAAAAAAAAAGGACGTTTTGCGAGATAAAGCTCTTTTTTTTTTCTAAGGGCAAGACGCGATAAACAAGGCCTATTGTGTGTCATTCTGGGATAGCTCCCTTGAAATGCTGCCTTGTTACTGTGTTGGTGCTCATATTTCTTTTGGTCATTGTTCAGTATTTATTCACAAAATGATTGGGCCATATGGGGCAGCATTGCTGTGTTTGAAGCTGCCTCAGCGTTTCTCCTCTGAGATGTGGACGAAACAAAGTTTTCCGTCAGCCCATGTCACGGCATACGCGGTGTGTTGATTTAGGATTCCACAGCACAAACAGTCCTCTCCGTATGGCGGAGTTATCGGCAACCCCCCCGCCCCAAAAATCCCATGATGCATTCTGATGAGCCGTGTTTACGTGGCGTCAGCGGGCTGACAGATGGGGGTGAGCAGGCGGCACGGCGTCTGCTTTGAACTCAGACACACAGATCAACATTATCTTTCAACGACAGCAGGGCCAAGCCACAGCCTGCGTGATCTGAAGTCTGACTGATCGGCCCACGCCGTTCTCCTAACAATCCCCGGTTTATAAAAAAAAAAACACCCAAACACACACACACACACACACACACTTAGCTACCGCTCGGTCTAGCTTCTGTCTCACTGCGAGCATCCCTCCCTCTTCATACCCTGTCCCCGCGGCAACCTGCGACCCCATGCTAACCAGCTGCTGTCACAGCTGGACTCTGCGCTCTAATTCGTCTTAATTTAGCGCTCGGCTCCCCCCCTCCTCTGCTCTCTGCTCTCCACTCACCCCTGACTTGTGAACCACGGTTTCCTGCCTGATGATCTCAGGGCGGGGTCCAGGGGACAGGGGGGGGGAGAGATAGAGGGAGGTGGAGGGGTAGTCAGGAGTTTGCGGGGACTGTTGCGTCACCGGTGTCGTGGCTCCTCCAGACATGGGCTGGGAGGAGCACGGAGCACCGTACGGTGAATGGGAAGGTTTGGGGGAGGATGAGAGAGACAGCCCGGGCAGCAGCCGACCAAAAATAGGGCAGGTGGTGGGTGTGATCTGGGAGGGAGGAGGACGAGGAGGAGGATGAGGATTCAGGGCCGGCCAGTCACGTTTAATTGGTCAACGGCAATATAATTACAATTGGAAAAAGCGGACGAAAAAGCAAGGGGAAAGAAAAATAGAAATAGAAGATGAGAGGGGGGAATGACGGCATTATTAGTGGGTAATGACTTGAGGATTTCTTACTGGGGTGAGATGGGGGGGGGGGGGGGGGGTGGCGACGGTGGGGGGGGGGGGGGGGGGGGGGTAGACCCAGCATCTGAAGGGCAAGTCTGATCTGCACCCCAGCCCTCCCCCCTCACCCCCTGTCGCTCGCCTGTTCCTCAATCTATCCACCCCCCCCCCCCCCCCCCCCCCACCGCCGCCTGACTGGGAGACTTGCGCTGACAGCTGAAGGCAGAGCTCTACCGCTCCGTTCCCCACAATGGCGTGACATGCCCGCCACACCTTCTGGGGGAGGAAGAAGAAGAGGTAGAAAAAAAAGAAAGAAAAAAAAAGAAACTGACCAAACCATCCAACCAATCCTTCACCGTCCTCCTCTCCCCCTCTCTGAAGAAAGAGGACCTGCCATGCTCTGATTAACCCCGTCCAGTCTATATGGAACGCCATCTATAGGTCAGTTGCTATGGTTTCGGTGCAGCACAGATTAAGGGGTGGAAAAGAGGAGGGATGGAAGGGGGGGGTGGGGGGTTGAAGAAGCATGGGGGGGTGGGGGTAGCATGTTAAAATGTCCTCCCCTCTTCTTCATTCCCCTCGCGGTGATGAGCACTTTTATTGGAGGTTCGACAGACAGGGGGCCCACGCGCTCTCACACACAACACAAGGATACACACACATGCACACACACACTATACACTGCACACACACACCACAGCGTTTGACGTTCCTGCGCTAACCATCAGGCTATTAATCAGCGCACGCTCCCGTTTTCTCAAACCTTATCATTACTAATCACCCTGCTTTTGTAGCCCGGCCTTTATAGTTTTTTCTATAATAGCCAGCCACCCACTCATAAACTCCATTGCAATCAGTCATCGGTCGAGGAGAAGAATTGTTATTTTATTTTCATTAATTAACTAAATACCAAATAACAATTAATAAAAGGGATCTGATAACGCGCTAACTTTTTGCACGCACAGCCAAACCACACAGTCTTTCAGTGGCGACTACTTGCTTAATTAGAAGGCATGTGCACCATGCGCTTGTTTTAACACAAGGTCAAACGCAATCATCACGGGGAGACCTATAAAGTGTGCGTCTGCGTATTTCATTGTTTCCCCTGTAAAAGGTACACAATTATTTATTGAGAGGTGAGGCTACAGGTTGTATAAAAAAACGTTACCTGTTGGGGTTTTTCAATATTGAGACGCATTGCTGACAACACTGTAATTCCTCCTTGCTTATTTAGATAATATTTTAAGGAAAACGAAAAAAGAACAGACATGATGAAACAGTAGCACAGAAAGCCTGAAGACGTTGACAGCCTCGGTAACTGATGATGAAAAATGACCATGAAAAGGACATCTAATTGTGTCCCAACTGATACTCTGGCCATATGAGTCACCACCACCGAGCATGATTGAATTGGAAAATTTTGAAATTAAATGATGTTGTCGTAATGATGTAATCAGTGTGTAAATAGAAAGGCTGACACAATGTGGCTTCGTTAATGAAACCACTCATGGGGATCCGACGGGTAACGGCAGCCACAGAAAAAGATGGTGATGATTGTAATAGATTGGGGCTGCCTGTCAAAGAGACTCACAAGCACGCGTGTGTGTGTGACGGTGGTTTGCATTCACTTGAGTACGTGTGGGTCGAATCATGAGGGAAATCTTGGATTTCTGTGAAATATAGAGCAGGGTGTCGGTTTGTGTGTGTGTGTGTGTGTGTGTGTGTGTGTGTGTGTGTGTGTGTGTGTCAAAGCCAGCAGTGAGGTAGCTAGCTACAGAAATCAGGGCAGAAATCACTGGTTGGGTGTGCAGAAACAGACTTTGGTGTGTGTGTGTGTGAACATGTACAAAGTGTGTGTGTGCCTGCATTCGCCCGTGTGCATCAGCGGTGTTTCGTGGTGGGAGGAGGAAAAACAGAACCACTTGAAGCCAGTGTTGCAAGAACAGAAAAAATGGAAGAATGGAAAATGTAAAAGGGAAAATCAAAAGCCCATGCAGAGGGGTGCAGAGCTCCAAATCAATGGTTAGCAGGGAGGCCAGGGACGTCTGTGGTTTCCCCACTGAAGTGTCAGAAGCACACAATGGACACCCATGGTTACGCTGTGATGGTAAATTGAATCCCTGTAATGAATATTGATATCCCTGTAAGCCTGCCACCCCCCCCCACACCCCCCCCCCCCCACACCAGTCTACAATAGAGGCAGAGTCTCGGACACCGCAGTCGAATGGCAGGAGAGCTTGCCATGATGTCTACCTTCACACTGCTTCTTCTGACGGTGTATGTGTGTCCGCTCGCCATATTGCCAAGTTTCATTTTGTTTCCACAAGGGGGAAGTCGGGCCTGGTCTGATCGGCCCTGACCGATAACGTCAACGGTTCAAAGTTTCAGTTTCCGTTTTTTGGTGGAAAGTCGATATTGCAGACCGCGAATTATACACAACATGTGTAGACTTGCATGGTACTCACTTATAAAAGAATGTAAACGAACACAAAAATACACGTGCGATACATACAAAACTACACAAACGGAATATACACATATTATTGAAACAGGAACAAATGAGAATCACTTGGAGAGGAGCAATAACTGAGCATCAACAATCCCTAGACCACATTGGAGACATAATCAGTTTGGGAAGTGAAAGTAACATACTTACAACGACGATTAGTGCGATAATTATACAGCCCATTAGGCTCTCGCTGAGAACACAAATACACACTATTTAGGCCAGAGGTAAGCTATAAACGGTGGGCGTTCAACCGCTCCAGTTATTGTTATTGGCTGTTGGGAAACCCATGCTGATGTATCTCTCGTCGACTGGTGTAAAACATTGAGTCCCACGACAGAAAACCAGCCATAACTCATGCGAGCAGCTCCTCCCTGATCACATCTCATCCAGAAACAAACAGCAACGCAGATTAATCTGCTGTGCAAGTCAAACCAGTTTGCACCTATAGGTGGGCACATGTGGGGGCGTTTGGGGCGGACACTGTGCAACCGCTCGCGGCTACCATCCATCTCAGCCCCGCTTTCTTTAGGCTCCTTAGTGTTGAGGCGAGGCCGCGTTCGGCCTTTGTTGCCTCCCCTTCTGTCCACTGGATTGCAAACATCTCACACTTATGTGGTCCATCAGCCCTTTCAGTTTTGCACAACATCTCCTCTCACTGCTGTGTCGGGATAGCAGCGCTTCTACTTTATTCGATAATGATCGATAGATTGCTACCTCGGCTCTCTCAAGGCCCCGGCTCGCAGTGGTGCGTGGTTTCCCCCGATGGTCCATTGGATCTTTGAGTTTGTTGTGTGCAACACACAAGGCTGCGGTATACGTCAATACATGCTTTAAAAATCTTCAAAGACACACAAGACGTAAGATACGATAAGAGTAAGAAGCAGGGGGTTTAGATGTAAGAAAAAAACTCAGTGATGCTTTAAAATACAGGAGAGAGAGCTGGAGTCAGGGATCTGTTTGGGGGGTGGGTGGGTTCCAGAAGGAGGGGCTGGTGATGGAGGAGGCCCCGTCCCCCCTGGATTACGACTCTGTTAAATTCTGAACAAATGGACCAATTTTCACGCCTGAAGCCAGGCAGAAGCCATGTTCGGTATCTGAACCGGTAATTGTTTGTCCGACAAATCGTCGCAGTGAGCCAGGTTTATTGAATCATCATACATATTTCATTCGGATCTGGGGCAGCAAAGGCTATTAAGTGGGAATCATCTCCTCGAATTTGAATGAAACAGCCCGCTTATCATAAATGCAAGACATTCTACCACAATGAATAGTGATTAGAAGGAACCGGCAGGTGGTCTAGGTGAGCACGATCCACCACAGCATGCGTTTACACTGTTGTGTTCAGTAATAATGTTGATTTACTTTGCCCGTGGGAGACAAAGCGCTTCTTGGGCATCTGCCAGGTTTCTTTTATGCACCTCTTTGTCTCATCTTTATGGATATAGTGGCTGGTATTCTTTGCCTTTGTATGCAGCTATTTTAGTCTTCTTCAGTGATGAAGTGGCTGGTAACAAACTTTTAAGTTTTAAGTTTTAAAAAGAGTTCACAGGGGGACAGCGCCACCTCTGGTGAAACACATGCTAAGGCAATGCTTTTGTTTTACGACAGCCTCAAAGTTTTGATATTATAGGCAAATAGTGTAGGCAAATATTGATATTATGCCGATATTATTATTATTATTATTATTAATGAGGAATAGTGTCAAACCATAACTGAACAATGCAATAGCTTACGTAAACAGGACGACTGCAGCATTCTAGCTAAGACAAATATTCTTACTTTGTCACAAAAACAACCCGGAGAAAATTATTTATTTGTAATCATTTGTATCACAGGGGTCTGAATAATCTAGCCTTGATGTTTCAGGGTGCCATTGCTCACCTGTTTGGCAACTTTGGAAGACATGGCAGGAATTAAACCACGATCCTGTGAATGAAAGGAGTGCCCACGGCCAAAATCTCATTAGAAACGCCTGAATAAGGAACGAGAACAGCTGTTGTTTGTGTGAGGAAATGTATAATGTTATGGGCACACTATCCAAAAGATATGAAGGCTTTTGTTGACTTCAAAAATAACCCAGGAACAGATTCGTCCACAAAGCAGCTCTGAATTATCCGTTGCGACCACAGCAGGAATGTGTTGAATGAAACGCTGATTGAATGCGCCCTGCACTGAATGGACAACTCAATGAAAATTCAACAAATATTTAAATATTTAAATGCTGTGACTCGTTGTTGTTGTGTCAGTATACCACATTACGAGATCTGTTATCCTTTCACTGATACCTCCCCCGTGAATTGAGAAGCCCTATTATTTGACTCAGAGAGCACTGTTTGATACGCATACAAAACAAATACAAATAAAAGGCACACACCTGTTTATGGGGACACCACTATGGGAGGACACCTGTTTGTAAGGACACCTGTTTACGAGGACACCGCTATGGGAGGAAACCTGTTTACGAGGACGCTGCTATGGGAGGACACCTGTTTGTTAAGACACCTGTTTATGAGGATACTGCTATGAGAGGACACCTGTTTATGAGGACACCTGTTTATAAGGACGCCTCTATGGTAAGACACCTGTTTATGAGGACACCTCTATGGGGGGATACTTGTTTGTTAGGACACCTGTTTATGAGGACACCGCTATGGGAGGACACCTGTTTGTTAGAACACCTGTTTATGAGGACACCGCTATGGGAGGACACCAGTTTGTTAGGACACCTGTTTATGAGGACACCGCTATGGGAGGACACCTGTTTGTTAGGACACCTGTTCCCTGGGACGCACCTGCTGCCTTTTACCACCATCTCAAGGGCAGAAGGCTGGGACGGTATACGACGGGTGAAATTCATCGATGGTCTAGCGGTTAAGGGGCTGGACCAATGATCAGAGGATTGGAGGTTTGAATCCCACCCATGACGCCGATGAGGTGCCCTTGAGCAAGGCACCTGGAATACCCCCCATGGCTCCCCAGGCGGTGCACGTAGATTCAGCTGCCTTAGCTGCTGTGTCAGCTGCTTGAATGGCGGCGCGCATCGCAGCGGCCTCAGCAGCTGTAGTGGCTGCTTAAAACGCAATAGTGTTGTATCCTGTGCAATTACATTGTATCCTGTGCAATGACAAATAAAAAGGCTTCTTCCGCTAATTGGTGTGTCAGGTGAGTTCCTACCTTACCCTGCATGGAGGATTGAGAAATATCTGGGAATATAAAGTGAGAAATATTCAGGATATGAACAAAAGTTATAACAATCAAAAGTGGGATATTAATAAAGCTTTGCTCTATGTACAATATAATTTGTTTTGTTTTGCTCTATGTACAATTATATATATACATATTTATTTTTTATCAACATTTTAAACTGAATAAAAGAGTGTTGATTTTGTATACAATTGTTGTATTACATTTGGGACCCATATTGGTATTGCATGAGACGGGGAAACCGTAAATAATATTGTGCTATGAAGCATGATCTAGTCCATGTCTAACCACCAAACAGAGGTTTGTATGGAGAGAAGATAGTGAGATTCAGACTGGCTGCTGCACTAATAATAACACGCTGAAACCCTGAAAATGAAGAGGGGCGGGATCAAACGTTTAGTGTTGAGGACAGTAGACAGTGGATCATTTGATTGGCAGGGGGATTGTGGCAGGGGGATTGAGGACACCCCTGTTACACCATTGCAACTGCAGATATAGGGACATTATTAGACTGTCACTATAATATGTAGTGGAAGTGGAAGTGGAAGAGGAAGAAAACCCGAAGGAGATGTGTAGCTTATTGCTTGACAAGAAGAAATGTTAGGGTTATATAATTGGCACCAATAAGCTACTAGCCACACTTAGCTAGGCAGAAATATTTTTCAAAACATTAATTTTTATTTTTTATTTTTATTTTTTAACATTAATGAACTTAGAACCAAATAAACTGAGGACTGGCCAAAAAAAAGGAACTAACTGACTAACTGGAAATGTTTTTAAATTATTCAAGTAGGAACTCAACCCTACAAGGCCTTTTTGGGCTTATGGCTCTGAGTCATAATACTCTGGAGAGCCTTTTTCAAGAGAGGGATGAACTAAGCCAGTCTGGGCTACGAGACGAGTACCTATAGACTATTTCATATGCATGCACATTCACCTAGCATTTTCTTAGAAAACATGTGTTCATTTGATTTGATTGTAACTATAATTATCATCAATATATTTATCTTTTTTTAAACATTGTATTAAGTTCTTGTCATTTTTGTTGTATTTGTCAAATGCACAATATAACAGGCAAGCAGTCATAACTGGCAATGAAATTTGCATTTGTATTAAACATAATACAAATTTCAACAGTTTGGGGCCCAAACATTTTTCTTTGCTTCCCACTGCCATCTCCTGATGGGCATTAAAGGGTCAACTTGTTGAAGTGGCTTGTCAGTCAATGCTCAATGTGTGATGACAGCATTGACCTGCATCCATCCCTCCGGGCCCTCCTTGTGACTGGAGATAAGATCAAGTGGAAGCAGTGGTGACATTGGGATGATGAAGGGTGTAGGAGAGCCGCTGGTGGGTTAAAGGATCCTATCTGATCCGTTCTCATGTGGTAACATGGGTTGGTATTAACGGCTTTCCAACTCATGGATGCGGTACCAGGCGTTTGACACGTGAAAAGCAGTTAAAGACTCCTCTAGTCAACATTCAAAGTAGGCATTTGCTACCAAATGGATTGTTTGAAAGTAGTGTCTAAAGTTAAATTATGTTCTCGTCTTCATATTGTGATTTAGCTAGTAAAAAGTGTTGGAAGTTCCAGTTCTGTAGATATCTTAAAATGCTATATATATTTAAAATAATTCTAAAGGTAGGTGTATTTATTGAGACACAGATATGGAACTGAACCTTTAAAAAACTGTATTCATGGTGGGTAGAGGTGACTGATGTGAATTGGATGTCACAGATGACAGCTCCTGAGCTATTTTGAGGTTCAAAGCGATTTTCTTATCAGTACCTTGCCCATCCTCCTAGCTTCATATTTGACTCTGAAATGCCAAAGCTACTAAACAAACAGAGTTATTGTGTTAAAAATAACCCATAACGTTAAAATAAAAATACAACCGTTGTCCAATACAGAATGTTGGACTAAACGAGCATAACACTACTTAAAACTGAAGGAAAGAATAAGAAAAGCAGAAGTAAAAGTCAAACACAACATGGTTACCAGAACCTAGATTACAGGAAAGAATGTCCCCTGTATTGTTTCCTGGCTGATTCCAGAGAGAGCATTGATTTACACTGGTGCTGCGTTAAGACTTAGTCATCTCAGGGCCATTACAACACAACCACCCACATGTAATTGTTTCCCGGGCTTGTTTTGTCAAAGCGTTTAAAAGCGTGTGCAATCAATCCCACCATTCCTGTATGACTTACGGATATTTGCACAGGATATTTTTCAATGGCATCAAACAGCAAAGAACCAAACTCCCCAGCCGGTAGGGAGGGACACGATACGATCTTTGGTTCTTATTGATACGGTCCTGTAAGACCAGCAGTGAGGGTCCGCGCTGACCTTTCTTCTAAGATTATTATTATTATTATTATCTTGATTAATTATCATGTTGAGCAGTTTTTTGGAATCACATGCTTGGTAAACAAATATTAATTAATTAGGTTATCTATTCTTGACTGAAAATGAAGCACAACATTGGTAAAATGGGGGGGGGGGGGATAATCATTTTGGAGGAGAGATTCGGAGGAGACACGTCCCCCATGTAACCCCCCACAGAGTGCCAAGGGGTCCTAGACTCAACAGGTGTTAAGCCTGATCAACAACACGTGTAGTGGTGTGTGTTAAGAAACATATCCACGCCGTGGTGGAGTGTAGGAGCTCCTCTGAGAGTGATCCCCCTTCAACAGGGAGTATTCATTATTATTCATTATGAATGAGAATATCAGCCATGAATGAGAATTCAACTCATCCGTCAGCCGCCATTGTATGGGCAGAACAACTGAAATGTGACGTGCACTGTGTATCATGAATGACTGAAAGTGAAGTGGGACGGGATTACCTTGCATTTTCTTTTCTGCATATTAGCAGCTGCAATACCATTCAAATACTATTTTGTTATTTAGAGGCTTGTATTCAAAGGGACTTACAGTGAAATTTGAATACATTATTTGTGAGTGGGTATAGGCTTTAACGTGTGCCCACACATTTATTAATAACGTTTTATATTGTAACCTCTTGCAAAATTTGAATAAATATTTAGATGATAAATTAATATTTAGATGATAAATTAATTAGATTAGATTAGATTAAATGAGAGAACAATAATAACAAACTCCAATCTGCGCAATCTGTGGCAATAAAACACACACTTATTGTATTAAAGGTCCCATGGCATGCTATTTTATGGATGCTTTAATATAGGTGTTAGTGGGCCCTTAATACAGTACTTGAAGACGTTCAAGAAATTCAGCCTTGGTGCAGAGTTACAGCCACTACGAGCCAGTCCCACAATGAGCTCTCCACAAATGTGCCGTTTTTTGAGGTGGGTCAAGGTGGAGGGTGGGAGTGTGGCCCTGAGCAGCTTGCAGCCACGGTACCATGCGCTAGTGTTTACAATGGAACACTGAACACTCCGGGTGCTCCGGCGGGAGTCCTGGAGCTCTATATCTAAATAATATATTATATTTAGATATCTATATAACATAATATATATTATCATGGTCAAAAGCTGTGAAGTGTTCTTCCACTTCCACGTCAATATTAAGTACAGACTGAACCGCGAAATCGAGGAGAAAGGGATTGTTGCCTGGGGCTCCAGCGGGCCGCTACCCCGGCAGTGGGCTGCCTGTTGCCCGGGGTTGTCTCCCGCTGGAGCCCACAGCGGGCACTGGAGCCCCGGGCAGCTGCAGCGGGGCTCCACGGGCAGCGGGCGGTAGACAACCCCGGGCAATGGGCAGCGTTCAGTGGGCTGCCCGCTGTCGTGGTAGCAGGCAGCGGGCACCGGAGCCCCGGCCACCGGCGGAAGACAACCCCGGGAGACAACCCCGGGCAACGGGGCGGGCAGCGGGGCTCCGGCGGACAATCCTGGGCAACAATCCTTTTCTCCTCCATGTCGCGGTTCCCAATTCCTTCTCAACAATGGCCGAGAAATCCCCCACTACGAATCTCGTTGTGGAAATACCAGAGACCTCAGAGAACCCGACGCAGTCTAGTCTTTTCACCAAATGGGAGCTTTATGCAAGCTTGCGTTATTGTGTTTCGTGTTATGCACCATAACACCAACAGAACGGTTATCCAAATGTAAATGTATTCATTCACACACACACACACACACACACACACACACACACACACACACACACACACACACACACACACACACACACACACACACACACACACACACACACACACACACACGGCGCTCGCACGGTCCTTGCACGGATTGGTGGGCCAAATTCTCTGGGTGGGCAAAGCAGAGAAAGGGGCGGTAACATGGCCCCATATGACGTCATATGGGGCCAGCTCACAAATCAACGCGTTTCAGCGATCCTTTTTTCAAAGACGGAGCAAGATACCTACTTCCTGGTTTACACCTAATGCAATTCTTAGCTACTGGGGGACCATAGGGAGGCTAGGGGAACTCAACTTAATGTTAGAAAAACTAAATTTTCATGCCATGGGACCTTTAAGGTTTACATTAGATACTATCATAATATTTGATTGATTCGTTCAAGAGGCATTTAATTTATTTTGTTTTGTTTCAGACAGATGAAACAATAACACACAGATTATACTAGAGATGCTCCGATCGATTGGACGCCGATCATGATCGGCCGATATTGGCTAAAAATTCACAGAAATTCGCCGATCACTTGACGTAAATTACTCACGCACTTTTGTCAGTGGCAGCATGAGTTCTAAACATTGTGCTACACTGCCAGGATTTCACAGGGTCACTGTAATTATGAAAAAGGAGGCAGTTTAACATTAAGTTTCGTTTACGGAGGATTTGCATAGCTCAGTATGTGGCAGGCACATTTCAGTACCGTAGAAACAGCTGTATGCGCGCAGGCACATTTCAGTACCATAAAAACAGCATTATGCGTGCAGGCACATTTCAATATTGTATATGACAGTCACATTCTGTGGAGGCTTTGATGAACGCATTGAGCAACATGTTTCAGTCACAGGGGATCCAAAGAGAAAAAATAAAGAGTCTATTGAAACAGAAACTGGTGCTTGCGTGCTATCCAGATTATATATAAAAGATATGGAATCTTCCATATATATTTATATATAAAATTTATATAATAGATTCTCAATCCCCTGCCATTCTGTGATCGTTCAATATTCCACCTTTCAGTCACCTTTTTTGCTTCTTATCTCAGAAAGCTAATTTTGAGCGGATTTACTTCAGTGTTCAGTGTAGTGTTGTTTGCACATCGGACAATGTGCCACACATATTTACCAGAGTGCTACGTTGTGTGCAATAAACTGAACAAATATAGATAGAGCGTTCAGATAACGAATCAAGCAGTTGACTCAATCTGTGCATATGGCGATGTGTGATAAAATATACAGACAGATTATTTTACATTGCTGCTATCATGACTGATCTAATTCTCTTCAAGCAAATTGCTTCTATCTGGTATAACTGGGTTTGCAGGGCGGATCTTCGCACCTTCGTAGGCCACTCCTGTGTGGGCACTTCATCCCTCGTCCTTTTAATCTTTAGCAGATGCGGGCTCACGTCTAGTTATTTATCACAGATGGGAACTAGATTTTCTCAATTTTCCTGTGAGTGGTTTTCTCGCATACCTGAGGTTTGAGGCATCTTCCTCAGGGAAACCTTTTGACATTTGGGTTCAAACTCAGAACCTTTCGGATTGGAGTCAAACACCTTAACCACTAGAATGTCCTCCTGCACTGACTCAGACAGATACATTGA
Source organism: Micromesistius poutassou (assembly GCF_964030765.1). Lineage (NCBI taxonomy): Eukaryota > Metazoa > Chordata > Actinopteri > Gadiformes > Gadidae > Micromesistius > Micromesistius poutassou. The sequence goes on from NC_140292.1 coordinate 2,705,001, forward strand.
TCTTCCTGTGTTGAATGAAACGAGCCGTGACGCGGTTGGTACATGACATGGTACAAAGACAGTGGTCATCTCAGCTTGAGCCTATCCAAAGGATTAATCCTCGTTTGACAGCATGATGCACTTCACACACTACATGTAAATATTTATTTATATCCATAAAAAAGCACGAAGGACTTTGTTTATGTTGCATAAGCTCTCCTCGGTGTCATGGCAACCCCTATTGAGGAGCTGGGAGGATAACAAAGACAGAAACACAGGGGGTGGGGAGAGAAAGAGAGAGAGAGAGAGAGAGAGAGAGAGCACCGGGCTGACAGCGAGAGAGTGAGCGAGAGTGAGAGAGCTGCACTTACTCCAAACAACTCACCTGACATTCAAAGCCAAATGTTTTCATTTGTCGACCGAAATATTTGAGCAGGAGCCCTGGGGCCACCTATCTAGCACTCTGTGTAGGTGTCAGTGCAAATGAATGCTCAGTGAAAGAAAGTTGGAAACTTGATGAGAAGTTCAAACAATGCGCAGCACAGCGGTACATGGTTTCCTCTTCATATGTTCCCATTTTCCTGAGATGGTGCACACATGTGAACTCCCTCATGGTTATAGGAATGATGGTCATAATCTCAGGGATCTCTGAAATAAACTGATTGCTCATTCAGAATGAATGAGCAATCAGTTTATTTGATTGATTTATTGATTGATTGATTTATTTGATTAAACTGATTGCTCATTCAGAATGAATGAGCAATCAGTTTATTTGATTTATATTACAAAGGAAAAGTAAAAGAAAAACGTAGATGTAAAAAAAAGTTATGGCCCAGATTACAATTCGAATACCGGTTGATTGCAAATTGTGTTTTAATCTTGACTTGGTTCGACTGCAGTGTAAAGGATATGAATTTAGCTCAGAGTCATGTGGATAATGCCATCCCTAACGGCATCGCACGGCTAACAGTGGACTGGCCCTGACCTGTCTGAAATTCCCATTGTCTGTCTACCAAAAGGGCCTTTATCATGATGTATTTTCAAATCTCTCTCCACTTCTCCCTCGTGGTGTCGTCGTACCCCCCCCCCCCCCATACACTTTACATTTGAATGACATTGTGTTCTGAAATGTACATTTTATGTTTCAGACTGTTTATGATGTACATTAAGGAAACTGATTTGTTTCATTTGTTACAACAGATATGTCTTTTTAGCAGAGATCAGAGCGCTTGTTGAAATGAATAGTTCAGTCAGTGGGTTGTAAGGTGGACAATGGCTCAGACACAAAGCGGCTAGTAATTGTCTCAACCACCCAGTGTGGTTTGTTCCTAACTTGTCCCACAAATCTCAATTCGGATCTAAAGTCCGGTGGCAGACAACCTCAGATCTGGATGAACGAGGCGTTTTACCGTCTTTTGCTCAATATATTTGTTACGACCATGTGGCTGGAGGCGGGGATCTGTCGCCGTGTAATTGGAGAACACAAACTCGGCCAGCAGTAGTAAACTGAAAAAAAGTGTCATGAAAGGGTTCAATCCGTTCCACTGTGTAGACTGGAAATGTAGAAATACAATACTAACCCTCATTAAAATCCACTGAAAGTTTAGTCCACAAATCAGGTCTTACCTAGCATCCCGTCTGGTTCATTTTCTCCTCATCGGCACTAATGAGTCGCTCAAGGACTGTTTTCGTTGGAACCGCTCAAGAAAAAAACTGTGAAATGGTGTGGGAGGCGGAAAGCGTTGCCATAATTGTGGTTTAAATGCGAAACGCCTCACTGTTTATTGGCAGATACGTTATTCGTGTGGGAGACACCATCGCCGACAACACATGAACAGCTCAGAGCGCAGCCACCATGGGTGCGGAGGTGGAGGCGTGGCCGGCGGGCAAAGGTTTTCTCCTCCGTCGGACCGAGGTTGAGGCTCCGGAGAAGGTCTACCGCTGGGATGGCCACTCGTCAGCCAGGTTAGATTGACCCCCCCCCCCCCCACACACACACAAAAAAAGAAGTGTGAAACATCCACTGTGATAGTGACCGATCATAATGGTTTCACTCTCAGGGCAAGCATGGGAACAGTGTTTGTAGCTGTACCTAGCTATCTAAAATGTCAGACAAATCGTATCCATAGAATATAGCAGATTAGTTGAGTCTTTCTGCATGGTCTAGGGATCTTGTAGTAATTGTAATATCCTTCCATAATACACTTTTAAGCGTGTGATTGAAAAAATCTGCAATTCTGGTCATTCTGATTGGTCACTCTCAGTATACAATCAGGCTTCACACGTTTTTATACATTTTACCAGGCAAACTAATGGAACATTGCACCCAAAATGAGACACATACGCTTCAAAGCTCACACTTTCACCTCCAAGATTAAATTTCCCTGTGAAATGATTGTCTTTGATTGATCGTTCTCTGAATCGCTTTAAAATGCGATTCCAGCCCATTACATGTAAACCCCTGTGCGCTGCGATGGTGATTGAACCATTGCTCCACAAACCCTGCCTCGCCCCGTCTAGATGTTAGCCCAGAAGAGCTTCTGTTCGGGGCCTCCATCATGGAAAACGTGACGCCCGGCAGCGCGCCCGAGGAGCCGGCGGAGAGGAGCTACAACTACCTGGCCCTGGTCCTCGGCGTCCCCCTCATCCTGATCATCATCCTGGGCAACGTTCTGGTGTGCCTCAGCGTGCTCACCGAGCGCTCGCTCAAGACAGCCACCAACTACTTCATCATCAGCCTGTCGGTGGCCGACCTCCTGCTGGCCGTGCTGGTGCTGCCGCTGTACGTCTACACTGAGGTAATAATGATAATACTAAATGGGATTTATGTAGCTATTCTATGACTGAAGTCGCTTTACACTGAGGGGCGGTGGTGGTAAAAAAAACAACAGATATACAGCCAGGGCCTCAAGTGCTTAATAGCACTTGAGGCCCCTGGGCTATGGACATTTTTTGAGGTAAGCCTGTGCATAAAGTCGCCATTGCATACAGCACTGACACACATGTGGATGGGGGGTTAAGAGAAGGCAGTAGAGAAAAGATGGGTTTTGAGGTGGGATAACTGGGAGGGAGAGTCACTGATGTCTTGGGGGATTGACTATTTTAAACGTTCACCTTTTGGGAGAGCGATAATAAATAGGAATTTCAACCTATTCATGACCAAGTTGTCCTTACGAATTAAATTGAGCAGACACTGTTATCCAAGTCTGGCTGAGCACAATCAAAAGAACACAATCAAAATGACCTTGGCCAACAAAAGATTTAAGCACCTCAGGACCAAGTTTGAACCAAAAATAACAGGAGAGCGTTCAGAAAATCAATAGGCATCCCGAAGACACGGTTATTCGATTTCCGTGTACTTACATGTTGAGGTACAGCAAAGTGCCTTCAGAATTGAACCAGTAACTTTGATGAAGATTCCCCACTGAAAACCTTTCAGATTCAGAGTAATGTATTATTCTAGGGGGAGATTGTTACTGACACAATGGTGTCACGCCCAAGAAAGGAAGAACTGTGCACAAGTAGAAAACAGGAAATCTAAATAACCGTAAATAATATACAACACAAAAGTATAGCAGTGCATTCAAAAATATCGAAGAATGTGTCTGTGACTCTGTGGGCCCTAGTTAGACGGTCTAAAACGCAGACATGATAGCTGTTGCTATTATGACGGCGAGCTAATTAGCTTTGCGCCCAACGCAAATCTAAAATGGGTTGGTCTGAAACCTGTAGGTGTGTTTTGGGCGTAACGTACAATAAACCAATGAGAGTGGCATCTCCCATCCCCTTTAAGAGCCAGTGCATTTGACATGACGAGTTGATATTTTGACAGCGCGTTTGCATTCTCCGCTGAGACAGATGCATGACCACATAAATTTCAAACTTCAAATGGCTCAGTTTATGGCCAAATAATAGGCCTAATTCACACACATGGAATAGCGTTTTCTTCCACAACTTCAGAAACACTGAGCCGTCATGTGGGTCAAGTGCGGCAAAGACAACTTAAAGTCTGTGTTGCAGGGTTAATTTTCTTCTTCTTTTTTTTAGCAATTTGCTTGTTGGTAATAAACATTTGAACGGTTATCCATTGTATTTAATGTTGTTGGGTATCACAAAACAGAATTGAATACGAAAAAGAAGGTACGATTTTAGCGGTTTGCGATTGATTCTCATTTCCCCCACAATGCATTGCATGACATCACATTGGGAAGACAACAGACTGCAGAAGCCCCATTGAGACCCTTGAGAGTAGAGACTAGTGAGAGTGTTCAGCAGATTATACAGATAAATAGATAAATACATAGATATATATATAGATAGCCTAGATAGATAGCCTATTCAAGTATTTATTATTGCCAAATGACACAAATCGTCAGGAATTCATTTTGGTGATTCGGCTCACACAGGACAGTAGGCTACAAGACCACACAGAACAAGGGAGACAACAAGTCTGACTGGACATACACAAAAGACATCACATTAAAACCCAAAGACACATGCGTTGACAGATGGATATAGATAAATATGTTATATGTCAGCCAGTCCTGTCCAATTATTGTTGTGTTTGTATTGTAATGCACATCTTTACCTCTTCCTTATTATTTGCCTCTTCCTTAGTTATAAAACAACGTTCTCTTTACTGTTTTTCCTTGGTTATTTGGCATGAGACAATCGCATTAATGATGACTATTGGCTGAGGTAGAGTAACATTTCACGGTAAGCCAATCAGAGGTAGAGTTGGGTGGGTGTTGTTTACACATTCAAAAGCATTCAGAGTCGGAGACGGACGGACACACAACGACACAGTGGGTCAACGAGAAGCAGGAATGGCGAGCCCAAATAATCCAAAAATAGCCTTCTTTAAATGGAAGTATAGCCATTACTTTTCCATCCAAGAAATTATTGGAACGAGTGTAATCGTGAAATGCACATCATGCCCTGGACAAAAGTGCCTCTCCACGTCGGCGTCAAGTAATTCAAACATCTTTCAACGTTGCATGCTTCCATGCATTCCATCCTTCCGTGCATGAACATGAACATGAACATGACCATGACCATGAACATGACCATGAACATGACCATGAACATAACCATGACCATGACCATGAACATGACCATTCACATGTATTTTGAGCTTGTTTAAGAGGGGTGGAGATGGGGTCCAAATTATTGGACACATTTGAGCATTTGAAGTATACTTCAAACTTTTACTTTCCACAGTAACATATATATATATATATATAATATAATCATAACTGAGCATAAGTTAACAATGGCACTTCATATGATCTGCTCACTGCAAGTAAAATGTATCATTATTTTTATTAATAATAATAAGTATGTTGATTTGTTGTTGTTGGTTACTATGAACAAAATCATTTCCTCATACAAATGGAAAAATAGCCCACATGCCTTTATTTTTTGTGTTGGAATGAAATTATATAATGAAACTTAGAATATGAGGTACATTGTAAAATTGAAGACAGCTAGGTTTGATATGCTTGATACAATGTTTTCTTGGTTGCATCAATTTGAAAGTTGGACCAAAGCCAATTAGTCAAATAAAAGGCCTCAAGTTGGAAGTAAAATCTGGGTAGATCTTGCCTTTTACCAAGGCTGAGGTCAGAGATCTTGGGCTTAAAAAGGTTGATGACCACTGCGCTAGTGCATTTAGACCAGGAATTCTTTGGTCAGTTGCGCAATTGGATTGGCGCATGTTTAGATCGGTAAAATAGCACCAAGTATCATTTGTGCCGGAACACGCCTCTGCTTTTCGCCGACACGCCTCTGCAGGTGCAAGTGTAGTGGCGCCTGGTTGCTGTGGGGGAAAATCAGCTTTGCACCGGGTGCAAACTAGCAACGATACATGCGTCGGTGTAGAAAGTCAATTGCGCTGGGTGCAAGATAGGGCCATGTGACTCTATCTCTTACACCTCATACCCACTGTACACGTACGTCGACGGAAGAGAGTGGGCGTGTCCGACGCATGGGGTAAAACATGATCTGCGTATAACGTGATCTGATTGGCCAACGGATCCGTCGCTGTCTGAAAAGTTAAACTTTTCTCAACTTTTGGACACAAGAGACGGAGCCGATTTGACGGACGGACCCACAATGCATTTCGGGAGTGTCCCATGTAAAGTCAATGAGATCCGTCGACGGACGTGTACAGTGGGTACGAGGCGTTATACATACACTGTTGTTCTGCGCTAACTGCCATTTCTCACTGTTGCGTGTGTATTGCTGTTTAGTTCTTGGGTGGCATATGGACGCTGAGCACCTACATATGCGATGCTCTGATGACCATGGATGTCATGCTGTGCACCGCCTCGATCCTTAACCTGTGTGCCATCAGCGTGGACAGGTAAGCCTGATCCTCGCAATAAGTGACTTCAATTGATTCCTTGCCTTCGTGGGTCGATTTGGACAATTTGTTTTCATTGGAATATGAAAAAAGACACCTGCCACCCAATCGTTTTTGCAAACATGACACTGAAAAATACATCATAAGCGATTCACACTAAATCAATAGCAACCCACATCTTGCTTTGAAACGCCCCCTCTACCATTCATACATAATACAAGTTCCTCTCACATCTGAGAGGACATATTTTCCATTGAATAATTTGTCATTTTGGAAGAGACTTCGCTCACCTATGAGCCTGTGACGGCTAAATTGTTGTATTGCGCCATCCAGCTCAAACATTATAATAATCGCAATCCTCAGGGCCCATGCGAAGGTGACGAGGATATTATGGGGTGGCATAATTTAGCCTCGGCGGTGACAGATTGGGCTGTCAGCGGGCTAATAAAACGGCATAAATGAAGACCTCAAATGACAGCACCTGCACATAACGTAATGAGTGGACGAATGCATACGCCACGGCACCTGATGCTATTTGGTCAAGGCTATTTGGCTAACAGAAGGGTGATTTGCGGGGTTAAATGCCCCTCTGAGAATAGTGCGGTAACCACCGTTCGACTCCATTACATGAAATATCGATTTCCATTTCAGAATGAGATTTAGAAACACTGAACCGTGACCACATTTATTCCTTGCAAATAGACTCATATGCTCGCACATTGCTCCCTTTCTCTGCTCCACGCCACCACCCTCCTCCTCCTCCCCTATCACCACAGATACATCGCCGTGGTGGTCCCGCTCAAGTACAACAGGAACCAGTTCAGCGTGCGCCAGCTGGCCCTCATCACCGCCACCTGGGTGCTGTCGCTGGTGGTGGCCAGCCCCGTCATCTTCGGCCTCAACCGGGTGCCGGGCCGCGACCCCAGCGTGTGCAAGCTGGAGGACGACCACTTTGTGGTGTACTCCTCCGTGTGCTCCTTCTTCGTGCCTTGCCCCGTCATGCTCTTCCTGTACTACTGGATGTTCCGAGGCCTGCGGCGCTGGAGCACCGGCCGCAGCCGCTCCCAGGTGGCTCGCGGGGGCCGCCGCAGCCTCTCGCTGCAGCTCAGCTCAGCGTTGCGGCGGGACAAGGGGAGAGGCGGTGGTGGCGCCGCCGCTGTCGCCACCCGCAGGGAGAAGGCGGTGTACCTGAGCCCGACGTCGCCATCCGCAATCTCTGTTGTGTCGACGCCCCTGGCGACGCCGCTGGGACCGCCAGAGGGCGAGGGGGAAGGGGGGCAGGACTGCCTGACGGCGGCGGCGGAGAGCGACCCCGTGACGACGCAGGTGGACAGCGGGTCCGACGGTGACCCCCCCGAGAGGGCTCCTGGGGAGGCCGGGAGTGGCGGCGGCGGCAGGGAGAACGGCCTGGCCAAGGCCTTCGGGGTGAAGAGGGCGCGGCGCAACAGCAAGAGCAGCCGAGTGAGCGGGAGGGAGCGTAAGGCCATGAAGGTCCTTCCGGTCGTAGTGGGTGAGTCGCTGCACCCTCTTCTGCTGCGTCCGAAACTTTTTTCGCGGCAACACATGCCAAGACTATGTGTAGCGTCTTATCCTATCATAGTTGTATACGGGGAATGGGTTAACCTAGCGATTGCTGGTGCTTGCACATCCCTACTGTCTTGAACATCCCTACTGTACCGACAGAGATATATTGTTTCACTTCTTATGACAATATACTTTTATATTTTTAGACGCTTTGGATAAAAGCATCTGCTAAGATTAATTTCAGTAATGAGCAGGTAGGCATCTTGCCCAGGGATGATTACAGGTAAATCACTATGTATAATGTGGAGTCAACTATAGATTGAGTCATCCATCTGGTTTGACAAGCGGTCGAATGGTGAGGGCTTTTGCCGGTTTGGACCTAGTGTTTCAGAGAGTTAGAAATAACCATTCCCCAACAAATTGAAAACGGCGTGATATGATTTTCTGTAAAACACACACGAAAAAAGATGAAGCTGATAAGAGTTGCAAGGCAATGCATATCAGTTTGGCAACAGGGCTTTTTATAGAATGTGATAAGTGCAGTTTTTGAATGAAGGGTTCTGGCACTGTGAAATCTCACCGGGCTGCAAATCACCTTGGAAACGAGTTTCCTCCGCTTCCTTACGTCTCTGCTCTACACATAGCAGACATGTGCTGCCTGAATATTACGTTTTTCAAAATCAAATGTAATGTTTCATACACACGACAGAGCGCTACACGACCCGCCTGTTAGAACCCGTCGTAAAAAAATGCAACACTAGCTAGCCCCGCTAGTCGTCTTCCTAATCATGTCTGCAATCCACCTGGCGGTAGGGCTGTGTGATTAATCAAATTTTGATTGTGATCAAAACGATCTCCAAACTAATAGGCCTATAATCGAGTTGAAACAACATTTATATACAGTATATTTTTTTTAAATAAAAAATCGTTATTGACCAAAATAAACGTGATTATGATTTTTTCCATAATCGAGCAGCCCTACATGGCGATCACACCCTTGACCTTAACCACGCCTTCTTCGTCCCACCCACCCTCTTCTTCCCGCCCCACAGGTGTGTTCCTGGCCTGCTGGACGCCGTTTTTTGTGGTGCACGTCACCAACGTGCTGTGCGAGTCGTGCGACATCGGCCCCACGCTCATCTCTGTGGTGACGTGGCTGGGCTACGTCAACAGCGCCGTCAACCCCATCATCTACACTGCCTTCAACACAGAGTTCCGGAATGTCTTTCACAAGCTGCTCTGCTGTCGGACCTGAGACCAACCCTGGACCTCTGAGATGTATATCTGAGATGTATATCTTTATATCTGTATACATAGTTATGACTAAGTTTCTGTACTGTGTGGAGTGTGTGGATCCTAACCGTTTCGGACGACAGGAGTCCTCGATCTTCGCGTCTTTGTTCCAATGTCAAAAAAATAAACATCTCTTAAGGGACGTTTTTGACAGAGCGTTTTCATGTCTACAGCAGATACCGATACGCATATAAAACAATACGATAGGATCAGGAAACAGAAATGTTTCCTGATCATGTATGTGTGTGAAGGTTGAAGAGACAAAGCAAGACTGATACACAGCTTCTCCCGGGACAAAGGGCTCAACGGCGTTATGGATTTCATACGTTTTCTCTTGGGTAATGACTATATTTGCCTTGACAACGGCAGACTTTTCTCTAAGGGATGCTGAACAATGCCATGGATCACTTTATTCATCAGAAGAGGCAGCTGTGGCGTAATTATCGGTAAGCAGGTCCTCCAGTCACTTACGGGCCCCGACCAATCAGGGGGCCACCCCAGCGACTTCATCTTATCGCCCGGGCCCTGCATTCAGCACTAGTTTTATCATCCTGCTTACGGGCCCGTCTTTGGCTTGTTGCACCACTGAGAGGCAGTCAAAGTTCTTTGCAGTATATTACAGATTATTTGAGGTAATTTATGTTCTAAGGGGGTTTGTGTACAACATAATAATACGCAACATAAAAAAAAGTGTGTTTTGAATGTGAAAGGGATAGTCCCCAGGCAAACAATTTGATTTCAGTTATGGTTAAACACCACACATGACATATACATTTTTATATACAAATTAAATGTGAATCTTTTGTTTATTATCATACCTATAAATGTTGGTTTAACATGAGATGCCATGGCGATGCTACTAGATAACGTTCAATTGATTTTCATCAACAATGTCCTGTGCCTCAAGCATTTTCTGAAAACCAACTGTTTGGGAATAGATCGTCAATTGCTGTTGTTTGTGTTATTCTTTCAGTGATTTCCAATGAACTGATGAATGACATGATACAGCCAATGTTACGTGGAGGTCTTGCCATTTTTGGTCATATAGATGCAAACAAGTGTGTGCGTGTGTGTGAAACGTTAAAGTCAATAAGCCCACAAAGAGCTCTCTCATTCGGAACAAAATATGCATGCCATGGTGTACACTCACTTTTTTTATTTTTCACTTTCACTTTGAACAAAACTTTCCATTGGAGTTAGAATTTCCCTGTCATTTTAATCTATATTCTCACCTTTGCAGATAATGAAATACTCAAGAAGAATTTATAAGATTTAGTGAAAATGTACAAGATTTAACAATTAAATGTATCATCAGATTTCCAGAAAATCATCAGCATAAAGCAATTTTTGACAAAGGGGGAGCTATTTTTTCTTAAACCCCTATTATCCTCCTCAGTAATTCAAAGCGGCGTTTGTCTGGTAAGGCTCAGTGGGTCATAATGTGCCGCCCTTTGTGCACCAAGAGTAAGGACTTCTTAAACTATGTAATGAAGGCACTTCATTAGTTCTCTTTTGTCCAAGGTAATGGGAAACTAATAGGTAGCAGCACTAAAGATTATCAGTGCTTTCTAAGACCGTTGAAGAGGCCCTGGATTTCAATATGATTGAGGAGTCCATAATACTACGTACGTTCAAAATGATGGATGATTATGGTTACATGATATTAAAATGTGTATAATACCTTTTGGTGAACAAATGTGCTTATAATTTCCATTTTCTTTCTTCAGGGGATTCAAAGCAAGAATCTTCTTATATGGCCCGGTGTGGCCTTGTGTGTGTCAATCCTGTTCCATTCAGTCACTCAAGTCCTGATGGAGTCACCATCGCGCTGGACCAAGACCCACAAACAGTGTCACTCTATTTTCCACCAGTATAGGATTTGTCATTTTCCTACTCAGGGTCCGATTGAACTCGTGTCTCCCCCCCGGTCAATAACACGACCCGGGGCCAACGACTCCGTGGCGACTGAGACCTCTCTGGCGGGCGTCAAGGTTTTGAGGGGTAGAAAGAAGGGAAAATCCACACATCAGCACGGATTATCCATAAGCACGTTCGTATGCTGATCCGCGGATTTCCCCATCTTTGCCCTCGTTGCTTCTGTGCAGTCGAGACCTCCCGTATCCGCAGCGGTTTCAGATCTGCAGGATCCAGTGGGCGGATTGGATACCCTGGGTCTTTTATCGTCCGCCACACAGAAGCGCTTCATCGCATACTCGTTAAGTGGCTTGAAGACAGGACTACAGAAAGACCCTTTGGTGGTTGCGTTATCGTTGGCCATACCGCTCTTTGATCTATGCCTTAGCCGTCACAGCAGGACTCAAAGACAATGACTGTAACATGTTTCTGCAGTAAGTTTCGTGAAGGGTGTTTTATTTCCTGTAAGTTATGAATTGAATACAGTAGATGTTAGTACTAGCCTGGCAACATAAAATATGTGATTGATGACTTAAGATGATCATGATTTTCAAATCATGCCCCGATGATATATATATATATATATATAACTTTTTTTGGATGTTCTTTTATAAGTTTTATTCACAGAAGTATGGCTTTGCGAATAAATATGCGTTACATTTTTTACTTTTACCCTCTCAGAAGAATAAAAATGGGTATATTTTCTTTGCTCAAAATCGAATATCTCAAATAGAAAATAATTATATAAATGAATGTTTACACATCAGTATTTAATGCAAAAGGAGGCTATCGTGGAGAAGAAAACAGATATCATTTGTCAATGTGCAGACATCATTTGTGACCTATTTATCTGTTAAAGTGCTATAAAAGTGCAGTGAAGAGATGAATGTGACCACTGTAATTTAAACCAACAATCTCTGTCATTGGTGGAAAAATAAAAAAAGATTTGTATAAACAGATGCATATGCTGCATGTAGTGAGCGAGTGTGTGTGTGTGTGTGTGTGTGTGTGTGTGTGTGTGTGTGTGTGTGTGTGTGTGTGTGTGTGTGTGTGTGTGTGTGTGTGTGTGTGTGTGTCACCCAAGCTCAGAGAGGTAAACGTTGAAATTTGAAAACATCTGGGCTAAGGCGTGGGAGGCGGTCTGTTCCGTGGCATCACCCCCGTCAGGAAGGCATCATATTCATCCCCATTAAAACGCCATTACATGTGAAATTATCCTCGACGTTGAAAAAAAAAAAAAATGTGTTGGCAACTCGTCATGTTTAGAGGTGGCAAATCAATACCCACCCAGAGCTGAAAACGTCAAAGGGGCTGACTCTGGGATTAATGAGATGTCTGGTTTGTTTTCCCTGCGATCAATGGAGGTGGGCCGCTGGTTAACCTGCGAGCCTGAAGCTCAAACGTCCAAAGGGCCCCAAATGAGCTCATGATGGAGGCCATGACTCAAAGAGTCCGGGTCTGATGAGGGCGCTGGCAAGGGGTCCCATTGGTTCAATCCCCATCTGGAGATTGTTAAATGTATTTTTTATTTTCTTTTTTCTTTTTTATTATTATTTTTGAAGGTTTATCCTTTTTATTGTAGAGAGATTGACAGGAAGGTATGGGAGAGAGAGGGGGAGAGATGCAGCAAAGGACCACGGCAGGAATCAAACCCAAGTCGCTAAGGTCAGGACTAGGCCATAATGGTACGCACTCTACCCGGTGAACCACCCCAGTGTATTTCTTATTCTATGGGAAGGACCAAATTCCAAGAACATAACAAGAACAAAACTCTCTCTGTCTCTATTTTGGGTTTCGAAACAAAGAACACCCGTAGAAACCAAAAGGTAACCACAAGACGAAACAGAAGCGGGGATCATGTGAAGACACAGCATGACAATATTGTGAAGGCTCAGCGTGGACTCGGGTGGAACAAGCTATGCGGGTACAAAGAATGTAGATCAGCGCGTGTTTATCTTCAATCGATAACAACACTACAGCAACAACACAACAGAAATGATTTAGCATTTAAAATAGAAGGAGAACAATATTATAGAACAATATAAAGTCATGTGAATGGGTATTCAAAACCCTGTTTTTTGAAGTTAACAGCTTGAGAATTTGATTCTTAGTGCACCGCCGTTTGGGTAAAAAAGGATTGAATAGGTAGGAACGAAGAGATTCTTAGTATCGACATCATACATATGTACTTTTCCATGTTACTTTTATATGTTAAAAAGTGTTTGAAGGTCGCCTGGTTTCTAGATCCACTAGTAGATAACAGAATGACTCCAGAGGAATTAAGTTGATCCATTAATGGAGTCATACAGCATTTAGTGGGGGTTGTGTCACTTGCCCCGGTTTGTCTGCCAATTAACTCCCAGCCAATCGGAAAGATTGAATGTAATAAGCTCTGATGCTGTAGCTCACACCAGAGTTGTTTTGAAGTTGGTCCTGCGGGAAACAGTAAACATGAAACTAAACTTGAAACAATAAAATAATGAGTCTCCTTCAGAGCTGCATGCTTCCTGCAGCAGTTTGTGTGTCTGGCGAGGTCAAACACTGAAGTTGTTGTCGTTTGATTCGTAATGATCTACTTGTTGTTCTACATGTGTCTGGTGTGTCTGAACTGTAGCACAGATGCTGTCCAAAAACAACAAGGCTGTGTCATTTTTGGCTGTGGATTAAACGGGATGGAGAAAGATCTGGAGGTCCATTTGAGTAGGGCGTTGAAATAAGCAGAACACAGTAAGATGAGAAGATCACGATAATACATATAAAACAGACATAAAAAAACCTTTACAGTGCCTACTGTGGCTTATACATGGCATCATGTAGGGATATATAAACACTACAGTGTATGTGTAGAAATACTTCAGTGAAGAGGTACATTGCTGAAGGCTAAATAATGAACTAACAAAGGAATTGAATTCAGTCCAACCGAAACTGGGAAGGAGAATTTACTTTGGTGATCTCTTGTGAAACGGGAAGACTGAGAATATGAACTCCATGACTCACAACGAGTGAGCCGCCACTGCGAATGACATCGTTATTGACACTCTTATCTGATCTCGGCCAATATATCTATATTGGCCAATATATCTATATTGGCCGTTGCTACACTCCCCATAATGAAGGGCAATGAGATGTATGCAAAGCAATATAGTGTATATAGGGCTGCAGTCGCTGTGTCTCTGCCTTTCACAGTTTCCCTCCTGTCTCTCATCCCCTCTACCTCTCCTTCTCTCTGTCTCTGTTTCTCCATATGTATCTTCCTCCATCCCTCCTTTTCTTCCTCTTCCTCTCCCCCACCACTCTCTCTCCCTCCTCGCTCCCCTTTGCCATTCCCCTCCCTCCTTTTATAATTCTCTCTCCCCCCTTCTCCCCATGTTCCTCCATCTCTCAGCCATGGAGGACAGAAATTCAATGTATATATCCTTCTCTCTCCCCTTGTCTTTTTTTCTGTCCTATCTCTCCCCTCCCGCTTATTGTGCATGTTTTGTATGACTAAGTTGACAGTAATCTTGGCAGTGTAGGAACACTCTTGGCAAATAAAGTACAAAAGCACAGATTAAGCATTTAATAAGTAACATTTATTACTCGTTCTGAATGTGGAGTGGACAGCACCATAGTAAGTACGTCCTCTCCTAAAGACGTGTGCGTGGTACTTTAAGTGGCCATCCTGGCCATCATCCTTTAAAACATCCTGGTGTTGAAGTATAAAGATAATGATAACTGTTACAGGGAACACCCTGTTGCATTTGCGGGTGAGAGAGAGAGAGAGAAAGAGACCAGAGAGAGAGAGGGACCAGAAAGAGGGAGAAAGAGAAAGAGAAAGAGAGAGAGAGAATCACGTCGGGTTACTGATCGCTGTTTGTATTCTGAGGCATGAGTCAGTCGACCGTGCCCACCTCCTGGGAACATCCCACACGTCCGTCTTGAAGGAGAGAAAAATGTATAAAAGTTGATAAACCATAAATTTCCCCAGTGTGAAAGGTGTTAGGTTGAAGGCAAAAATAAATGCCATGATAACACAGAGAATGTGCCAGAGGGCATGAGGCAAACATTTCTAAAAGGTTCAGGATCATGAACGGGGACGAGGTGAGATAAGGTTGCCCTTGGGGAAGAGCCTTCGTCTTCTGGTGATGGCAATATCTGATGGAGGTCTAATAACTCTCGCTTGTGGCCCAAATATATATTTTTATATTTCAATGGGATCTTATCAATAAGGGGTCACACCACAATGGAGACTGATTTAAAGGCTGTCTGTAGTGGTTTGCTGCAGGTATGGTTGGGGAGTAGAAGTCAAATACAAATAGGAGTGTATAGAAATGTAATTGAAAAAAGGTATTAATCTACAGGTTTGGTAAAGAGAGGTGAGAGAATCAGGATGGCTTGGTTTAACCAAGCCTCATTGGAGCAAGGCTCCTTGGTTTTAGTTTTGTTTGAGTTTTGATGATTCAGATCTATGGCGATAATGTCTCAACTAGCCTACATATCTCTTTCAAAAATATACCGGTATAACCAGTGTGCGAAATAACCGTCAATATGCACAATAGGCCTACCGATATACATATTCTCAATATGCAGTAGGCCTATCTATAACATTACAATATGTCATGGATGCAAGCCAAGACAATAAGTCTATAGCCTACATGACAACACACATGCAAACACTTATTGCATTATACACTCAGGTATATAGCCTATCGGAGACTGGCACGCAATCAGTGCACTTGCAAATGAGAGCCTGCAGTAGGCTATAACCGATCGTGGTGTGACATTATTTAACCATCCATCTACAGCAAATACGATCAGACAGAGATACATCATTGAACACATACACAAAGCACATTCGTCCAACCACGGCGGATGCTGACAGACAGCCCACAACAAGCCAAACATCACCACGGCGTGTGTCCACTCTCTCTCTCTCTCGCGCACGCACATACACAATCACTCCAACTTCTCCAACTCCAAGGCTGCCAACCACAAGGCCTACATAACCATGCAGTATGCCGAAGCCGGAAAGGACACGCGTAGAGTCGCATCTTATGCAGAACAATCAGTTCTATCATCACAATTCAGTCAAAGATTTTAAAAATAGCCTCTTACCTTAAGTTAGAATAGACCCAAAGTGTGTGAGTTATACACTCTGGTTTAGCTTTCGCTTGCTATCCGTTTTTAGTATGACTTCTCAACATTATGTCTTTCTTCTGTTTGGCGCACATGGCTAATTTGCATACGTGCATAGGACTGGCTGGCTCTGCTTGGTAAAAAATAGAACATATTTGCGAATAAATGTATTGAATAAATGTATTGAATACTGGACATGGTGAGCTTAAAACATTTAAGTGACCATTAGTGACATAATTTTTTTTTAATTATTATTTTTGGACAAAATTGAGACTTTCAGGGGTCTCATCGGAAAAAGGGGGGGTCGAGCCCCTCCGGACCCCCCCGTATTTCGCCCACTGGATATAACTCTTACTACCGGTTTATCGCCCAGCCCTAGCATGCACAACACTATATGGAAATATCAACAAATTGGCAACCCCTGTGCAACACCCCTGCGCCCCTTACCCTTCATTTTCATTTCTCAGTTAAAAAAAAATGAACTGAACTTTGAACTAGTTCAAAATTGAAATGGTGAACTATGAACGTGAACAGTTCACTTTGAACATATGTGAACTGAACTTTGAACTACTTCATGAAAAGTGTGAACTTGCACAACACTGGCTCGTTGATCATGTCTGTTGTGCTAAAGAAAATGACAGCAGCCTCCCCAGACCAACGTGCAATCTACGATTGAGCTTGGTCTGGCAATAGCCAGGCTAATTTCATGTGGCTATGGAGGCCAATACACGACCCGCATGGTTTGCCACATGTGGGCCAGATGTACTGTACATGAGAGGGGGGCCCCTGCAGCGCACTGGTGTCTCTGTGCGCACCACTGTTTTCTTCTCTCAGTGGTCTGCTGCTGTAGGTGTGCAACACCCTGGTGGCTGGACACACACACACAGACACACACCCCTGTACATGTACAAACACACACACACGTGCATGCACACACACACACACACACACACACACACACACACACACACACACACACACACACACACACACACACACACACACACACACACACACACACACACACACACACACACACCCCTCCAGTGTTGAGCAGGCATTCAAATAAGTATATTTTAACCTACTTCTTTAAAGGGGTAGTTCGGAATTTTGGACATCAGACCTCATTTCCAAGTGAGCCAGAGTGTTATTTATCATTGGAGACCGTTTTCAACACTTTTCATTCAGTCCTTCTAGTTGCAGAAATTGCTGGTGCTAGGCTAGCGCAAGTCAAGGGGAATTGCTAGGCTGCCACTACCCACTTTACCCACTCCACAGTACACCAGAGACAAACCAATTATAACGCCAGACTATCGATGTAAATGTCTGTGTTGATAGAATAATGTTAGAAATAAAACTATCCTTGTATCGCAATGATCACATTACATTTTGGGGGACTACTTTCTCAGCAGTGGCGGAATTTCACTTTGCTCCGGTGTAGCAACCAATTCACTACAGCAGAACGTAAACAGAGAGGCGCACTCCAGGTAATATCAGTCCGCCGCTGCCGTAGCCTACTTCCAACTACAGGGATTATAAACTAAATGCAATGCGATGCAAGGGTAGTTTTATTTCTAAGATTATTCTATTAACACAGACATTTACATAGATAGTCTGGCGTTATAATTGGTTTGCCTTGGGTGTATTGTGGAGTGGGTATAACTGTTTTTATTGGCAGGCTAGCAGTTCCCCTCGACTTGTGCTAGCCTAGCACCAGCGATTTCTGCAACTAGAAGGACTGAATGAAAAGTGTTGAAAACGGTCTCCAATGATTAATAACACACTGGCTGACTTGGAAATGAGGTCTGATGTCCAAAATTCCGAACTACCCCTTTATTATAATTTGAATGCTTGGTTAACCAGCTATTCCTTGTCAATGATACAACAAACCAGCTCCAATTTCAGCACCTGCTCTTTCTGAGAGCCCTGTCAAATGTTTTTGCACATCTCAGGGTGCGTTGACTTATAATCTGCGTCCTTTCCATTGCAAACACCAAATCGCGAAACAATTCAAATAAATTAAAACTATTTTGATATTGCCCCTCAGAGTGATCACCATCAAGACATACTATCAGTGTTTCCCCCAGCACTGTATGGTTAGGGTGGCCGCCTTAACAACACTAGGCCCCCGCCTTGATTACCAATGTATTGAAAAAAAATATATATATATATATACTCTATAGATAATAATAATAATTATTATTATTATATATATTTTTATTATTACTATGCATAAACAAAGTACAAAACTCTCGTAGGGAAAGAAAACATACTTCCATCAGGTACAAAAAAAATAAATAATGCATTGATAATACTGTTTACAACAATAGTCGTTCCAATAAAGCTTTTTGAATGTAATTGAAACGGCGGCATCTGGTGGTTGTATATACAGCCACGCAGGATAGCATGCGCGAATGCTTCTTGTCAGCTGTGCTACAAATAAGAAGATCCATTTGTATTCAAATAAACAGTTGTTTATTTCATTAGTGCGTCTTGACATCTTTGAGCAAAATACCCCCAGCGGCGAGCACCTTGACCAAGACATTTCCTGGGGGAAACACTGATTGTAATACCCCAACGTTGTGTAACCCTTCAACCACATCCTGCTATCCTGTTATCTGACTTCAAACAGAGAAACACGCTGTGTTTCACCA
Source organism: Micromesistius poutassou (assembly GCF_964030765.1). Lineage (NCBI taxonomy): Eukaryota > Metazoa > Chordata > Actinopteri > Gadiformes > Gadidae > Micromesistius > Micromesistius poutassou. The sequence goes on from NC_140292.1 coordinate 2,723,844, forward strand.
GTTATGATGGATGTTTTTCTATTTCTGTTGCATGGGTTGAGCGATGGGGAACACGTGAGCAGTACAAAGCGAAGCTTATCACCTCGTAGAGATACCGAGTCTCTGTGGAGATTCGCAAACCATTTCCCTGAACAACTGTTCTAAATACATACATCAATGCTATCACAAATTGAAACAGCCCCTTTGGTGTGGCGGTGAGTGTGTTACTTTCATTCATAACAGCAATATATTGTTGTTGTATTGTAATGTATTGTTAAGTTTCGGAGATCGAGAAACACTTATTAGAAATGTAATTCATAAAAGTGGTCTACAGTAGGCAGTGATTGAGGCTTGACGGCAGCCATTAATAACTCATGGAGAAGAATATACTGTAATTAACATCATTACAACTGAGGTCCATACGATGTGTTCCAGTATGTAGCATGTAATAGATATCCATCACCTATGGACAAGACCATGGCAATTACGTTTTTTCTCCCCATTACCAACACTGCAAAGTACGCAACCACGGGGCAACCACATCACTCTGCCTTTCACAGCAGCATTGTCTGTGTGGTGAATGGCAGAGGGAGGCAAGTTCCTTTGTTTTCTATAAAGAAAACAGAACAAAGACGCAAACTCTGAACAGCGGAGGCCATTGGTACCACCACGTTCTACCTCACACTAATGACTTCTGCAGAGCAGAGCAACAATACTGCCCTGAGAGACTATTTAATGTCTTTTTAATGTGTTTTTCTATTTGGTTTTTATAATTGTTAGACAACGATGCGGCGCAGAGCTTGTTCGGCTGCTGGTGAGACGGAGAATACCAAGCAGGAGGAAAAATTATACTTACTAGAATTTATGATATATACTAGAATGACACTAGAATTTATTCTAAATTTTATTATTTGTTATTGTCTATCGTTAATATATTCATATTTTTTGTTTTTTGTTTACTGCTGCAGCAATAAAAAAGCTTATATTTATAATTTATTAGGATTGATTAATATATTGGTATAGAATCATTCTATCATTGCCTTTTAATTAAAAGCTCTATTATATGCATATTGCATAAACAGCCATGCAGCTCATTGTGTTCTTAAGGGAATTAACCAGGAATTGTTTAAAAAATAAGACAAATGTTGGTGTGTACCAGCTTCCTCACAAGATACAAGAAAGTAACACACAGTGCTATTACAAACGATAGACCTGGGGGGGGAAAACCAAAGTCACTGTATTGTATCTTTGTTCCATCTCTTCATTACCAGGACGCGACCGATCAATCCAGCCGGGTAAACACAGATCCTGCCTCGGCTTACCTGGGGGAAGCGGGTAGGGAGTTGCTGCTCATAGATGTGTGCTTGATAGATAAAGCTGCCTGAGTCCCACCCACCATCTACTTCCTCCCAAGATCCTCCAGGAAAGAGGAGTCGAGGAGGAGAGGGAGGATGATTTGCAGCTGCTACTTTATTGATCCCCCCCCCCCCCCTCCATTTCACTGGCTCGGAGGATGAAAATAAGTCTAGATTTCCACCATAAACGCAGTGGCGCCTCTTGTAGTATAGATGGTGCTTTTAAGTGTAATCTCTGTGATACGCTGTGGATAAAGTGCAACATCATGCCATGGCTGAACAGGCACCTTTCCAAACACATAAACGGTTTTATTACATTTATTCATTGCAAAAATAACAAAATTGGTCTCCTAAAATAGTTGTGATAAGGCTGTTTTGGCTGAAAGGTTCTGGGTTCAAACCAAAGAGTCCAGTCTATTTGTTGGCATCATTGAGCAAAATGCCAAAAGGTCCTTATCCCTAACTGCTCCTAATGAAGTGAAGTATTGAACAAGAACTCATTGTGAGTCGCTTTGGGTGAAAGCTGATGCAAACTGAAGAGTAAATTATGAAATCATTGACAGAAGGTAACAAACAAATGACATCAGGGGACTCCTGATGTAATCTGTAGGCTTGTATCCCTGCATACAGTCTTTGCTTCAGTGTTATATACAATATGGAGGATTTGCTTTGTGATTGGAGATTAAACTCCTCCTCCTCCATAATGCACATTCAGTAACCAGGGCCAGAAACAAACAGGACAATTGGATTTATATCGTCCTCAAAATAGCACCTTCATTGGCTGAAACCAACTGAATCAAATGTCCTGAATACAAATCCTTTTATTTAAATGACATACTCTCTCTCTCTTTATTTACACACATCTGATGTTCATTACTTCACAACATCCCAAACAACTACCACCGATGGAACAGATCCTCATAAACCCTTTCAAACATACTGTGATAAAAATAAATGCATCAAGGGCTTAATCTAATCTGGGACAAATGTTTATCACATACTTTTTACAGGTGTATATTTCAACAACTAAATATGAATAAAATACAAAAGTGCTTAACTGTAGGTATACAATACTGTTATTATGATTATTATAACAAAGAGTCAATAATGTGCCCACAGAGACAAAACACAGACAGAGTGAACCAATTTTCCAGCATTAAGTAAATGTCACTTATTTTCTGCTATGATGAGCAGGTGTTAAAGTGGCAAATTAACACTGATTATTTGGATGATGGAATTCTTATTACCAACCAAATACGCCATTACTCAACCATGTCTGACAAAAGAGAGCTTTACAGACCACACCATCCAAGTACCTTTTGTTTCAATGATGATCATAGAAAACCGAAACACACACACACACACACACACACACACACACACACACACACACACACACACACACACACACACACACACACACACACACACACACACACACACAAAACACAATTAAACGGGAATAATTGTAGTTGATGCCCTTTAGCATTGAAGGTTTCCTCATCATGCAAGGCATGACATTTTGTTTGAGCGTGTTTCATTACGCCTCCACTGCAACTGATTCAAAATGTCAACAGTTCTACTCTTCACAGTTTTTGGGTGGAATTTTGGGGGGAACTTAAAACAAGTCGTCATCCACACACACACACACACACACACACACACACACACACACACACACACACACACACACACACACACACACACACACACACACACATCACATCTGTCAACTGTGTGAGAGTAGATCAAACGAACACACCACCACCGTGTAACCCAGGAAAGCATTTGGACAAATGAACAGAGAAGCAGAACAGCCCCTTTGCAGCTCCTTTGCAGCTCCTCGGTCGGCTGTGGGGTTCGGAGGATCCCACTAAACACACTTATGCACTTTTGACGAAGCCCTTTTAACAAATTATTGATGAAGATAAATGTCCCCGGAAACCCTGGAAGTGGCCATGTGACGCTACCAACCGTGCCCACGTTTGGAAAAGTGTGCGCGTGCGCACGTGCGTGTGTGTGTGTGGTTGACAGTCTGACAGTCTAATCTTTTGACTCATGTCTACATGTCAAAAAAGGAGACATGAATGACTCAACTAAAGATCAAAGCAGGAAGTAGAACTAGCCAAATACATCTAAAAAGGAAGAAAAATAAATAAACCTTGAATCTGCTTCTAAAAACGTAGTGGGTGTGTTGCACACTTTTGCTGACCGAGAATGACAGACTCTTAAAAGCCGGATTAAGCCGGAACAGGAGATGCCTTCTTCTAATACCTGTCGCCCCGTCAAAGTGTTCCTCCGCCATTTTAAAGACATAGTGACGCAGAAGCCCTGAGTGACCTTTAGAGTTAGTGGGGGATGATTGTTCATTGTTCATTGCATCACTATAATGGCTTCAAAACTAGACTCAGAAGGTCCCATAAAAGAGAGAGAGAGAGAGAGAGAGAGAGAGAGAGAGAGAGAGAGAGAGAGAGATTAAAAGAGGGAGGTTGTATTCTCCAACTCACCCAGAGATCAGGCTTTATGATCTGAATAAATAAAAACATAATAAAAATAGTTTAGTGGAGGCTAGGAGCACGAGTTTAATACCTGCACCGACCCTGGGTTCCCCTGTCAGGACCCCTGTTTTCCATCCAAATGGATTAGACCCAGAAAGGTCTGCTATGGATCTCCACACGGTGAACGCTGGGTAATCAAAGCACAGAGGTCCGAGGAGTCATGATCCACCCAAAGGTTGAAAAGTCGAATGGAATAAGCCGGGCATTCCGCCGACACATCCCCTCAACTTGATGGACAACATTCCTATTACCCTCGCTGCCGGCTCTGCAACTCTGTGCTCATCAGGCTTTGAAAACAGCCGAGAAAGAGGCAGAAATTACATAATCGAAGACTCTCGCACTGTTATTGATGTCAGGGGGAGAGGGTGGTAGGTGTGGGGGTGTGGGGGCGGGGGTGGGGAGATAGAAGCTTCTACTGGTGGAATGGTGGAATGCTTAAATCTGGCTTCTCAACGCCTCATCCGGCTAGCCTGGTGGGCGGGCGATTGAGTAAGTGAGAGATACGGAACATGTGCGTGCGTGCCAGGGTGTTACACACGTCCTGTCGGCCAACGTGATTGATTACATTGCAATCGGTTTGGCGGTCTACAACTCATGGCGGTGGACCTTGTCCGGCGCGGACCGCCCGAATCTCAAACTCTAACAGGCGTAGAACCAGGTTCCCTCCATCATGGCCCCGGGAAATGAGGAGATTACAGCTGGATAACGGGTGCCCCCCCCCCCCCCCCCCCCCCCCATCCAGCAGCCAGAAAGTGCTCTAGCTGGTGTGGGCCGTGTTCTGATAAGGACTGTCAGCAGCACGCATGACTAAGTGTAAGAAGGTGACGTTTGCTCTCTCTCTCTCTCTCCCTTAATCGCTCTCTCTTTCCCTCTCACGGCAAGCCAGCATGAAGTGCAGTGGGCTATTCGTGGAGTGCTAATGATACACCCACACAACCCCCCTCCCCCGCCCCCCACCGACTACCCAAACACATACACATCGACTACCCACACACACATACACACTCACACAGACAGGCAAACACGTACACACACACACACACACACACACACACCTACACACACCTACACACACACAGCAGCACACACCTTCACACACACACATGCAAACACACACGCAGACACATACACGCAAACACATACACACACAAGCACAGTAGCACATACCTACACACACACACAAAAAAAAACACACACACACACACACACACACACACACACACAGAACGCTGCATAGAGAAGATGAAGGTGCTAATTAGACTCAAGGCGGTAATATGGAGAAAAAAAGTGAGCTCTACTGTGAAAAAGAGAGACGTGAATAGAGTGAGCTGTTTGTCTGTTTGTGTCCCTATGTGTATGTGTGTGTGTACGTGTGTGGGTGTGTGTGTGAGGTTTGACAACTTTGCAGGCAACTTTGATAAATCGATTAAACTTTTAAACTTTGTCCTTTGCACAACCACGGTGCGCACACACACACACACACACACACACACACACACACACACACACACACACACACACACACACACACACACACACACACACACACACACACACACACACACACACACACCACAACTTTAACCACGGCCCCTCATTTATTTTTAAAAAGGTGCTATGAATGAATTAAATCAGTTTGGAGTGTGTTACTTTCATGACTCATTTCAGCCTCCCAGCTACCGTCTGCCTTTCAACAAATGCAAAAATAAAGCGTGCGACATGCAGATCTATTGATTTACACATCTATGGCGTGGGTTGGGGCGCATGGAGGGACCCGCCTTGCCGGCTACAACAAAAGTAGGGAGGGATCGTCCAGGGTCCAAGGGTGTAGCAGGGAGTATCTGCTGGAGGGGACAGCAATAATATCTCCTCTGTGTATATGAAATGCTCTGTTGGGACAGACACACAGGGGTTGATAGTAGCTTCAGATGCATGTGAAGGAATGCCTTTTGGGCCAGCTCTGTATGAATTCACCTGTTTTACAGAATCACACGTCCCAGCACAGTTCATCCTCTGAAAATAGTCATAGGGGGAGAACGTGTCTGTCGTGAATGCGATGGTTCAATTTCCCTGAGCAGGACACCTAGGGGGGCCATTAACAAAACCTTTAAAAAATGTATGTGTGAATTATTTCAAAAATGGCTTCTATTTATATATTTTCGATGACATAATTTATTAAAAAAATAATTTATATTTTAAGGGGGCAGGGGTTGGACATCGCATCCATAGGTCGGAGGGAATGAGTCCCCTCTGCCCCCCACTGGCTAGTGCGCCCATGGGCAAGGGCGGTGTATTGGGCGGTTTTTGATTTGTAACTGTCACTGATTGGAGATCAGTGAGATTTGTATTTTTATTTTCCAATTCAATAGATAAATAAAGATCATATCAATTCATCTCAACACATAGGCCTGGCCTAAAGGAAAGAGCAGTTAATAAGAGCAGTAAAAGAGCAGGTTGACTGCTTCCAATGTTGTGTTGGTCATACTATAGAACGATTTATTGATTGTGTTTAGTGAATAATACAGAACATAAGGAACTTTAAAAAGAAAAATCGCATACTAAATTGCAATCGCAATATTGGTTGAAATAATCACAATTACATTATTTAATTTGATCATTACGAGGGGTGGAGAGAGAGGAAACATCCTGAGCCACGAACGTGCGCTGTGCATGTTTCAATTTCCCCCCGCCGATATTGGCGCAGGGGAAAAGGTCAGCAGACGAAAACAACGCGGCAGAACACGTCACCTGGCGCGGATCAGGTGAAGTGGAGAGAATTGGCCTTTAGAAACGAAAGGGGTCGGGAGGGCACCGGGAAGAGTGAGAGAGAGAGAGAGAGAGAGAGAGAGAGAGAGAGAGAGAGAGAGAGAGAGAGAGAGAGAGAGAGAGAGAGAGAGAGACTTGCGGTCACAGGAATAGAGTGGTAGGCTAAAGGGGGCTCCACCGAGATTATATTTATGTTTTTATTATGTTTTTTTTATATCTATACATCTAAATATACAGATCTTAATTTATAGATATAGATATATATACAACACACACACACACACACAGGGGGGGGGGGGGGGCGATACAGAGAAAAAGATATGACCCAGACTAGGGGGAAGAAGGTCAGCCGGAGAGAGACGGAGGTAGAGCCAACGTGGCGAAGCAAACGGCAGACAGGATTCACACCCCACTGGTGTCCAGGAGATACGGTTACCGGCCCCACTGGGGCTTAGTTCCAGCGCACTGACCCTGTTTGGCTCGTCACAACACAGACACGTGTACCGGGGCCCCGCGGAGGTGGAGAATCCACATCATCCGAGGCGGCGGGGGGATGGGGGGGGGGGGCAGAGAGGTTCGAAGGCAGCTACGAGGAAGAGGAGGGACGGGGTGGGGGGTGGGGGGTAGGGGGTGATGGAGAGAAGAGGTGGGGGTGAACCCCTCGTTTCAGCTAGAATTCGCATTTCTAGAATTGAATTTTGGGCTGGGAGTTCCAGGGAGGAAGGATGGGGTGTTATTCCCATGGTTACGGCTCACAGACTTTGTGTTACTTATTTTTTGGCGCGTATGCGCCGTTGAGTATAAGCGTTGTAGCTGGGGGGGACGGATGATGTTATGTAACGTAACGCACCATGGCCGACACTAGAGTCCGGAAAGCGCAACACAAACAAACTACGAGCGAGATTATACAGAAAGGAAAAATGTGTCCCATTCGATTGGAGCAGCTGCATGGCAATGTTTGCTGTTTATCTGTGACAGAACAAATATGTTGGCATGGGTCTTTGGCATCAGGGATATTTAAATGTTTATTTGACAAAACTTTCAAAAGTCAGATGGGATATGAATGAGTTAGTGTGTGTGTGTGTGTGTGTGTGTGTGTTAGACGGTATACCAGTAACCACACCGAAGGCGTTGTTAAATGAGACGGTCTAGCCTACAGAGCATTTCCGGATTGCGTAACCAGCTGTTAACGTCCTTTACCTTGCGTGACCACACGCCGCTCCTGTCTCCTAGCAACCCTGACAGCTGGGGTTCAAACCGGACAGTGGAGGAGAAATATGTAGCCAGAAATCATAATTTTATTTGTTATGTTTTATCTTTTATTGGAGGAGTGGGAGAAGATTCACCGCCGGGTGAAGAGGAAGAGAGGACGTTGGCTTAACGTTAATTAGTTTTACGTTATATGTCTAGCGTTAATGTCATTGAACTTTGACAATAAAGATATTAAACATATTTCCCAACCTTACTTTTATATAAAAAAAAAAGTTTTTACAGTTTTGTCATTAAATATGTATTCGCTGCAGCTGCCGCTTCCGCTCTCTCCGTGCCATTTCTGAAAAAGAATCCAACGCGCAATGAATCTTGGGATACGTTGGGCCGTGAAGGATGTAATAATGTAATGTAATGTAATGTAATGTAATAACGGCCAAAAGCAGTAGCTCAACCGGCAGCTACGCCAGCGGAGCACATCGGAAGACAACACAACAGGCGCCACTCCAGGCTTCATTCACTGCTGGCGTGCCTCATGATAAAAGCAGCGGAAAGTGGAAGGAAATAACAAGGGCAGTTGCGCATCATATCGCCATGGACATGGTGCCGATTCAAGTAGTGGAGAGAGATGGGTTTCGAAATTTGCTTTGTGTTTTGGACCCATGTTACGAACTTCCCAGTCTGAAGTATATAAGCCAGAAGTGTCTGCCGGACCTATACGTGGAGTGTGGGGAGAAAGTTCAGAAGGAGATTTGCAACACGAATTCTTCTCCACAACAGCGGACTTGTGGGCCAGCCAGACAACTGAGCCGTACATCAGCCTGACAATACACTATATTGATGAAGATTGGAATCTGCGCAGCAGGTGCCTCCAGACCAAATTTTTCCCAGACGATCACACTGGAGACATAATAGCAAATGGGTTGCAGGAAGCCCTGTCTGCCTGGGGTTTGGATGAGGCCCGTATGGTGTGCATCACAACCGACAGCGGCTCAAATATGGTTTGCGCATTACAAATAAACAACTGGACCAGGCTAGCGTGTTTTGGACACAGGCTACACATCGCTATTGGTAAGTATTTATCAAAATGCAATCACAATTTTACCCTTCTAGCTTAACATATAATAATGATATTATTTCAGTCAATTCATGTTTTGTAATAATCTAAATGTGCAAGTGCAATGTAGGCCCAAGTAGTAGCTAAAGCTGTCAGACAAATGTAGTAGAGTATCCTACAAAGATCAATATTTACCTCTAAATTGTAGTAGAGTAGCCTACAAAGTTCAATATTTAACTCTAAATTGTAGTGGAGTAGAACTATAAAGTGTCAAAAATGTTTTTATGTGTTTATGGCCAAATTGAAACAATATCCATACCACATAAATATAAAACTAAATTTATTTGCAATAGACACAATTTCCATTTGCTATTTGTTTTTATTTCATGACATTTTAATTTAATATATACAGTTTATAGACTGGGTAGGCTATAACTATAACTAAAAATGTAAGTAGTCACCTACAATAATATCTTTATTCCTTCTGATTAATTTCCAGAGAGGAGTGTCCAAAAGGATGCTCGTGTTGCAAGGGCCACAGGTGTGTGCAAGAAAGTGGTTGGCACATTTTCCTACAGCTGGAAAAAGCAGAGGGCCCTGACCAGTGCACAGAGTGAGCTGAACCTGCCTGTCCACTAGCTGATCACAGAGTCTCCCACAAGATGGGGGTCCTGTGTCAAGATGATGGAAAGGGTGCTTGAACAGGAAAAGGCCATCACACAAGACAACCGGAGGCAATCATGAAAGCATTGAAGCCACTACAGGACTTTACTGATGCATTGTCAGGGTATGTCAGTGTCTCCTATGTTAAGCCAGTTCTACTTCTACTGAATGCGGACATCTTGAAGCCGGAAGAGGGCAAAACTAGGCTGACGGAAGACATCAAGCAGAGAGTCCTGGCTTACTTGAACGAAAAATCCAGTGATCCTGCAAACTGCAAATGTTATAAACAGTCTTTTTTCCTTTCCTTATTCTTTACTAGATCCACATTACTAAGCTAGAGTTCACTTAACACAAAAGAACAGAATGGCTGGTACTTATATGATGAATTAATGAATCACACTAAATTGACTAATTAACTTACATTATGGGGAAGGCTTCTTCTGTTTTTCTTAAGATAAGTACTGCTACATTGCCAATAGATTCGAAAGAGGTAAAACTAGACTTAAAATGGAATATCAGTTTTATTTTTGTAATACTGTGATATAAAACTGTCACCGCAAAAATGAAAAAAAAAATACTGTGATAAAGATTTTAGGTCATACCGCCCACCCCTAGTGTGTGTGTGTGTGTGTGCGTCAAGGAAAAGTAAGTTATTTTATTTTTAACCTTTATTTAACAAGGCAAAGATATTAATAACAAATCCTTTATTGCATTTTCAGATGAGAGTTCTAGGAAGGAGGTGGGAGGTGTTATCCCCATGGTAACAACCCACAGCGACTTTGTTATTTATTTTAGCTTGTATGCGCCGTTGAGTAGTGAAGCAGGGGTGATGTTGTGTATGAAACACATCGTGGTGTTTTCCTGTAGGTGTCCTGTAAGCTTTACACTTTTGGACAAGGTTGAACGACATTAACCGTTGCCCAGATGTGGCTCCACCACATCCACACACACCGTAGCGTTAGCGTACCCTCAGCGTCACATTAATCCACTGTTTATGTCTACTGTTTACTGTTACCGTGTGTTCACACCGCACTTCGCCCCGCGACACGTTTCAATGTTAAGTGAACGTGGAGACGCGAATCGGGCGAATTTTTTTTTCGCCGATACGCGCGACAAGATTTGATTGACAGCGCGAAATTTTTCCTCGTGAACGGCGAGCGCGTTCACGTGGATTCGCGCCGCGAATAATTCGCCCCGCGAATAAAGTTAAAATATTTCAACTTCTTCGCGGCATTCGCGTTGAAACAGCCAATCAGCGTTCACTCCCTGTGGGTAACGTGGGTGAAGTAACGTAAAACAGCCAATCAGCGTTCACTCCCTGGGTGACGTCACGTAACAGCCAATCAGTTCACTCCCTGGGTGAAGTAACGTAAAACAGCCAATCACCGTTCAACCGTTCAGTGAACCGCAGCTTGGAGGAGAAAGTGATTGTTGCCGTTTGCGACTCCCGCTCTATATCTACATATAATATATAAATATCTATATCATATAATATATACGATATATATAATATCACGGCACAAAGCGGTGTGCGCCTCCGGATTATATTATTAACCCATAAACGACGGGCTCTCCCTCTTCCACAACAGGTACAGACACACATCTCGGCCATGGTTGATGAGAATGGCATGAATGACCGTTGCCAGGCAAAAAAAAAATTCGCCCCGCGAATAATTCGCCCCGCGAATGCACACAAAAATGCACAGCGACAGATTATGATTTGTCGCGCGGCAACATTCGCCTATTCGCGCGAATAGGCGAAATGGGACAAAGTGCGGTGTGAACACACAGTTAAGGTGTGTTCACACCGCACTTCGCCCCGCGACACGTTTCAATGTTAAGTGAACGTGGAGACGCGAATCGGGCGAATTTTTTTTTCGCCGATACGCGCGACAAGATTTGATTGACAGCGCGAAATTTTTCCTCGTGAACGGCGAGCGCGTTCACGTGGATTCGCGCCGCGAATAATTCGCCCCGCGAATAAAGTTAAAATATTTCAACTTCTTCGCGGCATTCGCGTTGAAACAGCCAATCAGCGTTCACTCCCTGTGGGTAACGTGGGTGAAGTAACGTAAAACAGCCAGTCAGCGTTCACTCCCTGGGTGACGTCACGTAACAGCCAATCAGTTCACTCCCTGGGTGAAGTAACGTAAAACAGCCAATCACCGTTCAACCGTTCAGTGAACCGCAGCTTGGAGGAGAAAGTGATTGTTTGCGACTCCCGCTCTATATCTACATATAATATATAAATATCTATATCATATAATATATACGATATATATAATATCACGGCACAAAGCGGTGTGCGCCTCCGGATTATATTATTAACCCATAAACGACGGGCTCTCCCTCTTCCACAACAGGTACAGACACACATCTCGGCCATGGTTGATGAGAATGAATTGGCATGAATGACCGTTGCCAGGCAAAAAAAAAATTCGCCCCGCGAATGCACACAAAAATGCACAGCGACAGATTATGATTTGTCGCGCGGCAACATTCGCCTATTCGCGCGAATAGGCGAAATGGGACAAAGTGCGGTGTGAACACAACATTACACTGTTTACTCGCTATATTAGCCCTTATGCACAACCCCTCCCATCTTCTCCCGGCCTGGACCGTCTATCCTACTGTTAATTAACCCTAACCCTACAGTACATTATTATTGTTTACATATTTAATACTGGTTTTCTTTAGACTTTATACTTGAACTGCTATACTTTTTAAATGATTAATTATTCATATGCTTTCATTATTCCTTTTTATTGTTATTAATAACCATTAATACTTAATGGTGGCTTCTAGATTTTATCCCTGCACTGCTGTAAGTACTTATTTGCACTACCATCATGACACACATTCTCCAAGAGCAGCTTAGCATATCTTTTATTGTACATATTATCCATGTGGATATTTTATTTTATGATCTTGTTTATGTTGTATGTGTATGCTGTGTGTGACATGCTCAAGCTACTGTGCCTTTGAATTTCCCCAGGGGATCAATAAAGTATACATCTACTGTATCTATTTCTTAATGTAATCTACTCCGAAAAGGCGCGTAGTAAAGACGGTAGTAAACTACTAGAGCTCAGATTCAGTTGCTTAGTCCCGTCAAAGTGTACATACATAGCATACATATGATCTTGGGTTCACTGGCAGATTTACATTCATTATGTATTCATTAGCAGACATGAACTTCTGTCTGGCTCCGTGCCTCATACCTCCCTCACCCCCCCACCATAACTGTTACTCTCGATTACACAACGCAAAGCCACGTAGCCAGACGTCTTTCGCCCCCAGAAAAACAAACAGCAATAAAACAACACTTAGTGTGTACTTCAAAATATTGCAGTTGTGAATTTGTTTACCGTTGGCACGCCGACATCTGTTCAACCACCAACACTGGCGTTCGCACCTCACGCTGAAATATCCTCCCTGATATATTATCCAAGCAATTTTCTTTTGCTCAACAGAAATTAATTTCATGCCTGTCCCGGCTGGGCCCAGTCAGGTGAGGTGGAAGCGACAGACAGAAGAAAAACGCCTCTGTACAGATGGAAAGGGGGCGGGGGGGGGGGGGGCGTCTCCCTCTTGATTACCAGAGTTGATTAACTAAATTTTTATTAACCGCACTTTTTGTTTATTTATGGCGTCATATTCACAAACCTTGAGGTGGTGTGGTGATCTGGGCGTGCTGCTGCCAGTCACCGTGATGGACGGATGGAACATGAGTTTGAAAATGAGTGAACGAACAGGAACCGGATCTGTTCCTGAGGTTCTATGTTCCCCCGTGGTCCTATGTTTACATAACCTGACTCTCGCCAGATGAATTTCGTTCCGCCTAGCTCCACTCATCCATCTGGGATCGCTCCCGTTGGGAGGTATTTGGGGACTACCAGAAAATGGTAGAGCCAATCAGGACCGCCGGGTGGGATTTTTATAGATGTGACGTAGCGGAGAAGCGACTGTTTTGATTCAGACAACAATGGCGGCTCGCATCGAGGAAGCAAGCGTCAACATTGATGCTGCTATTTCATCGGTGTTGTCCAATCTAGCGACTATTTTTTCTTTAAAAGAACATCAGAGAACGGCTCTGAAGGCTTTTGTTGGTGGAAACGATGTTTTTGCCCTTCTCGCGTCACGGGTTGGTTTCGATGTGAGTAGTTGAAATAGCACGTCAATAAAGATGAAGGACAAGTGGTTTATCCAATCATGCAAGGATTTTTGATAAGGCCCATCCTTCTAAAGCACCTCTTCAATGGAGCGATCCCAGATGGATGAGTGGAGCTAGGCGGAACGAAATTCATCTGGCGAGAGTCAGGTTAATGTTTACAGGGTCCTATGTTCCTGTGGTCTTATGTTCCTGTGGTCCTATGTTTACAGGGTTCTATGTTCCCGTGCTCTGATGTTCCCGTGCTCCTATGTTCCTGTGGGTCTATATTCCCCCGTGGTCCTATGTTTACAGGGTCCTATGTTCCCCTGGTCCTATGTTTCCGGGCTCTGATGTTCCCGTGCTCCTATGTTCCTGTGGGTCTATGTTCCCCCGTGGTTCCCCCGTGGTCCTATGTCCTATGCTGGGGAAGAGAAAACCCATTTGAAGAGCTCCCGCAAAAGCCCATGTCATATTTAGCGACTAGGATCCTGGGAACATGGGGCCTTTGTCATGTTCACATTATGTGCATCTACATCTGGGGAACATAGGACTCTATGTCCCATTATGAGTTTGGTTGTGAGGTTACGTTGAGAAGCACTGCGCTTATAAACAGCCCACACCGGGTGGATTAGGACCAGCTTGTCAAAAAGTACAAAGGTCATCCACCCCTTAGCCCCACCCTCATCTTTACTGTCCTCTCCTTGCAGGAAAGGGTCTCACTCTTTCAAGGGGAACACAAATCAATGTCTAAACTCACGTAAAGTTAATTGACAACTGTTGGTAATGAATTCGACCTGTGTCGTCTGTGGGTCGCAGGTGTACCTGAAGACAGGGACACCTGCTTAAGCTGATTAATAAAATGAATAACGCCAAGGTCTTGGGAGGGGGACTTTGAAGGGCTGAATACAACTTGATGGGATGAATGGCAATGCACAGATAGGGCAAGGTGAAATGGACCTTTACAACAACCTCATTATGTTGAACATTGACACTGAGGATGGCCTCTTTTCATAGCAGGATCACACAGGTGATGCTCATAACATTCATAATGGGTCCATTCAATTTAGGTATGGCAGTGTGCCAGTATAGATACAACTAGTCAGCTAAATATACATTGACCCTGCTGATGCTGACAGAGAGGATAAAAACGACCCTCATGGTCAAATTACAGGAACAGGAAGTAACTTTAATATTGAAGGCCTGAGAAAGGGGTCTGTAAAGGAGATATTTACTCATTCCATAACAAAGGATTATCATTCAAATTGATATTTTGACTGCACGGCTAGAGGAATTTAGTGTACATTTCACTCGGCTGGAACCATCTAATAAGCTTAAAAGATAAACTGCACATTATTCTAAACTGCTGCCTGTCAATCAAGCAAAGGACTGACAGTTTAAGCTGTTTTGAGTTGAGGTAACATAAAAAAGATACAACACAACGTTATGGATATCAGAAAACCAAAATAAATTGTAAGAGATTATACAGAAGGGATTTATTTGTCAGTCAACAGTCAATTTAAGCAGGTGTATTGCGATAAATATGTTTTGTGTTTATCTCTGACAACATAAATATGGAATCTGTGGCTTCAGGGATATTTAAATGTGTATTTGCCAACACTTCACAATGTGATATGAATGTGAATGTGTGTTTCATTATTTCTGTCTGTCTGTCTGTCTGTCTGTATGTATGTGGAAGGCCAAGGAAAAAGTTGTTGTTTTTCTTTTCTTTTTAACCTTTATTAAACCAGGAAAGTCATTAAAAACTATTTCTCATTTAAAATGGTGACCTGGCAAAAGGCAAATCCTTGTGAAGGAAAATAAATGTCAAAAGGTGACAGCAAGCAGCAGACATCAAAACATCCCCAACCCACCCACCGCTTACGTACAATCACAATAAGCATGACATAGATAGCATTGAGTCTAGCACACCGCCTCATGCAGTTAGCCAGCAAACAGCAGCATCAGACGACGCAACGGAAGAACAAACAGTCAGGCAAGGCAAACAGGCAGGCTACACAGCAGCAGGAAGATAGCAAGATCAGGAATAAGACCACCAGGAAGCAGCAGGCGGACAAAAGGATAGGGAAACAGCTGCATGCATCAGTCAGAAGTAAACAATTATACAGTTTTCATTTTCGCATAGCATAATGTACCATTATCTGGCCGCAGCAGAACGGGAATGATGACATGCCGAGCACGGTGCTGTTTTTTTTCAACAGAAAATGGTGAGCAGGTGTAAGGGGTGTTGTGCAGGCAGCAGATGTGGTTTGCATTGCAACAAGTGACACAGATAGGGGGGGGGAGCAGCCAGACCAGGAAGGATTTGGAGATAAGCATGAACAAGAGGATATTGCGAAAGCTGTGTAAGGATTCTTTCATCAGAGGAATGAAGGCATAAAGAGGAATCAGAGGAATTAAGAGAGCAATGGTGTGTTTTAAAAGGGGCATTTATAGCACAAACACACACACATACATGTATGCCAAAGGATAAATGTGTGTGTGTGTGTGTGTGTGTGTGTGTGTGTGTGTGTGTGTGTGTGTGTGTGTTTAATATTTGCAGAAACATTTCACTCAGCCATCTCCAGACGATTGGATCAAGCCGAGGTACAAAATTGGAAGAAAACCAGCGAGAATGTCTTTGACAGCAGCGTGGGAATAATCAGTTTGTCACAAAAGAAACCCTAGCGACACAAATCTGCCGGCCATGTTCCCTGCTATTGAATGTTTGCCTGGGATTCCCGGGGTGAAGATCAGGGGGGGGGGGGGGGGGGGGCAGATGGGAACACACGCTTGCGTCCATCCATCGTGCAGGTGAATGGCAACCGCTCCTAAGCCCCACAACCAACGCTAATCCAGCTCCTCCATGACCACCTGGCAGACGGCCCATAAAACACACGGCAACACAGAGCGGTGAAAAGGTAATGGCCTGGTGTGAGAAAAAGGCGCCAACACACAAACGGCTATCTCGGGAGAGCGATCCATAAAAAAGGGAAATTAAGAAAAGGGACAGACGAAGGCCACTTCAACGAGGAATAGGGAGGATTATGAGTGAGTGTAAGGTTACCCCCGGCGTTTTTAATCCCCCACCTGACAAAAGTGATTAAGGATTGCCCGCTGAGTGAGTCTTAGCGAGAGGGCGAGACAAAGGGGTCATGAAACTTATGAAATAAAAAAAACGACACTCATTAGAGGATCTTGTAAAAATGCAGTAAAAAAAACGCACGTCGGAAACGCTTCAACCGCTGTGAGCGTTTATCTGTGTTTATCGGTCGGTGGGAAGGGGTGAAGGGAAAGATGGGTGGAGGGAGGGAACTCCGGATTGCTCCACAACCCTGGAATTCCTCCTCATTAAATCCGGCCATGGCTATGCCTAATCACCTGCCTGCCTGTCCTCCCCCCCCCCCCCCCCCCCGGACAGTTGTATAAATCTATGCCAATCTAACAGCGGGTGACCGTTAACCCTGCCCCCCCCTCCACCACCCCATACCATAAACCCACGCAACGGTGGGGCTCAGCGGCTAGAGCGTGGAAAAACGACTGAAATCCTCACGTTTTGGTGCTTGACCCCATGATCCGCTCCCTGTGGAGATCCCCCATGGAGTATGGATGTCCCTGCGGGGGCTCAGGGGTTAAGTACGCCACAGAATGGGTGGCCGGATTTGTGCGTGGCCTCCGACCCCCACCCCAGCCCACCACCACGGGCTACACCGTTGATGGTGCACGGGCGAGTGGCGTGACCCGGAACCTGCCACTGGCTTATCCCCCCCCCCCCCCCCGCCCCGCCCGGTGCACATGGTCCATGTAAGCCGTGTGTGTGTGTACCCAGCAGCCACTTAAAGCCCTCGCAATCCAGTCCGGAAACACACACACACACACACAAACGAACAGACACACACACAAACAAACACAGGGGGCTTTGCGGTTTCGTCGCCATAGAAGACAATCAAGCTGCACATGCCAGTCTGGTGAGTGCAGTGGCGAGCACGAAGGAAGGGGAGAATGCAGTGGAGGGCGCGGGGGAGGGGATCCATGAGCACAAGCGCCATTCCTCCGCAGAACCACCGCCGAGGAGAATAAAAAAAGAGGTGAGGAGTTTTGTATGGGCTCGGCTCAACTTCAGCCCTTTTTGTCTGTTCCTGTGACTGTGAGTGAGTGAGCGAGCGAGCGAGCGAGTGAGTGAGTGGGAGAGACTTGTGATCCTTGTGAACCGGGGCGTGTTCTGACCTACACCCCTACCCCCCCCCCCCCACCCCCCCACCCCCCATATCGGCTGAAACTTTTTTTAATCAAAAACGTTGACACCAGCCGCCCGAGAGACTGAGTACGTGCGTGACTATGTGCGCGTGTATGTTTCATGTCATGGCGCAACAGGACGTGCACCAGGAGGACGCTGTGATAGGATAGCAGATTTGACATTTCACTATTTCCTATTATCCCCTCACTGTTGAGACGGCGAAAAAGACCTTTGAGGGGGCAGCCGGCGGCATTAGCATAACAATTACTTTACAGGTAATTAACTACAGCACCGCATGCTGTGGCCCGACCATCCTCTGGCAGAGATTGGTTTCTGATTAGTCCACAAGGAGAACGATCCAACAGCAAGTGGAGAGCACGTGACTGGGCTGAGGGATCTCCATTGTTGGTCCCTCTAATCCCTGTTGTAATGCTGCTCATTGATTCCTTCAGAGCCCTTTTGTTTAAACATCCGCAAGCTCATTGGCCGGTCGATGGGCTTGTTATGTTCATCAAAATGTATGCTAACAAGTTGTTTTGATGGCGAGTAGAAACAGCGGTTAGTCCGAGGGCCTTCAGCGGGAAGTTTGCGTTTAGATGAAGTGACGAATTGTGTACATTTGACTGGTAAAGACCGATCTAATTGTAACATTGCAGATTTGCGCACACACACACACACACACACACACACACACACACACACACACACACACACACACACACACACACACACACACACACACACACACACACACAAGTAGACAGACAGCTGTAAGTGGCAGGTGTGTGTGTGTGAGGAATTTATTAAGATTAATATATTGATAATGATAAATTTATTTCCAAGCTCAATTAACCCTACGGTCCCACTTTTCAATTTATTACATGTATTCGTAAGGCATAATGAAAAGCTAAATTAAGAAGAAGTAATTTTGTCCATCACAGCAAGTTACCATACCTTTAGATACCAGGGTCAGGGTTCTTCTAAGCTGTGTTTGTTACACCAAGAAATGTTCAGTCATCAAGGTTAATACGGCCGACAAACCATAGCTGTTAGACCACCATAGACCACCACAGCTGTTTTCCATTCATTCCACATCAGCACCGCATTGAAATGTATCTATCCTCGCTGAAAAAAGGAGGCTGCACAATGGCAGGCCTTGGCGTGTGCGGCAGATCCCTGTACTTACAAAGAGACAACTGGTGGGAGAGGAAATAGTTGGCTCACGACAAAGAGGCAGCGACAAATTGCCTTGAAGTAAAGGGCTGCAAATAACAACTTGCTGTTGTGAGTGTTTGAAAGACCACCCATACAGCATTAACCAAGGTGGGATGTAGGATTAGCAGCCGAAAAGGTACTGGGTTTGATCCCCCATGTCACCGTCCCACCTGTAGGCATCCTTGAGAAAGACAATAAAAAATAACTGTAAAGCGTCAATATAATATTTGGAAACTGCTTAACATTCCAAACATTGAACATTGACCATAGAATGTGGTCTCCTGACGTCTCCGGTTTTGCACCCTCTGGGGGCTGTTTGGGCATTTCTAAATACATCTGCAATAAATTCCTGTCGAGCTTGTGCTTCCCCGGACAGAATAGCACTGAGCTCTGAACCAGTGGACCGTCTTGAGGATTAGCATGCCCCTGATATGACTTGCTCTACACATAGGAGGTGTTGGTGGGGGACGAGTGGTTCGCTACAGAGGCTGAATGTTTCGTCATACGTTTTTGTTGTTGTCAGACAACGGTCTCGGGAGAACGAGAGATAGAGCAAGAGAGAGGAGCGAGAGGACAAATGCGGCTTTAGGAAAACAATAAATAACATGCACTGTTCTGGTGGCCGTGGAAGGAGAATTTAATTGATGCGTTGTGTGAGCCCCATGTTACATTGTGGGTCAAACTACTTTTATGGAGGCCAGGGTATCGCTGAATCATTTATACGAGCTTCAGACTCAACATAGAAATTGCAAATAACAGTGGATGATTACAGGCTTTGTGGCGGCATTTTGTTATAATTGGAGCATATGCAGTTATGGTTGCCGGGCAGCAAACGAGTGGGAAGAGGGGTCGGCCAGAGACAGATTAATTATCAATAATTCTTCTAGTGTGCCTCTATATTTATATATGAGAGAAATAACTTTAGAAAACAAATTTATTTTTCCAAACAACTTTTCAGATGTTCAATGTTTTATAATCCCTTGAAAGGTGATTTTGGATTAGCCTTTTCATGTGTTCTCCTTCATACTTCTTGTTTATTTGATTAGATTGAGTAAATCGAGTAAAATTGCAAAAATGATTGATGAGAGAAAAAGCCTTGGGATGAGATGGTACTGTACTTCTCAGGCTGTGCTTAGGTGGGGAAGTGAGGAGGAGGAGGAGGAGGAGAAGGAACATGCTGAGCCCATGGAGGCTGCTCCTCTGGGAGCTAGCTGTGAAGTTACCCTACCATGTCATCACAGGTAGGTCTGTCTTCAACACCCTGACACTTGAGGCAGGAAACCATCCCGGGGGCTCAGAGGAGATGGGACCGTACCATGTTTCTTTCCCTGCACCAACTCCACCTGGAGTTAGAGAGGCAGAGTTAGAACCTGGACTGGTTATAAACGATCAGGAAATGCAAAGCAACATCTGAAGTTGTGTGTTGTTAACCCACCAATGCGTACCCACCAATGAGTATCCTTGGCCTTTAAGCCCAGGAAATCTTGCATCACCGTGAACACACAGCCACACTAACACTTCAGCTTAATGACTTCCTCCACAAAATAGCTTTCTATCCCCCACCTCACCTCTGATCCTCTTCATTAACATACTGAGCCATGTCACAGTCATCGTGACAGAATCAATTTGTGTAAGCCTTTGTATATATTAGCGCAAAGACATGGTTGCATCATGTTATGTCATGCTGTGTCATATGTCATGTTATGACATATGACTAAGGCCTGGTAATATGCCAACTCCTGCCATGTTAAGGCTGGCTGATGCTGGCTAACGTATGATGTCATGTCTTGCCATGTTAAGGCTTGTTAAGGCCTGATAATGTATGATGCCATCTCCTGCCATGTTAAGGCTGGCTGACGCTGGCTAACGTATGATGTCATGTCTTGCCATGTTAAGGCTTGTTAAGGCCTGATAATGTATGATGCCATCTCCTGCCATGTTAAGGCTGGCTGATGCTGGCTAATGTATGATGTCATGTGCTGCCTATGTTAAGGCTCGTAAAGGCCTGCTAACGTATGATGTCATGTCCTGCCATTTTAAGGCTGGCTAAGGCCAGCATAAGTCATCTATGATGTCATGCAAGGCGACATGATGGCTGGTCAACGCCTTGTCCTCTATAATGTCTCCTGTGTTATGACCCGAGCGGTTTATCTCCCAGCCAGCCTTTGCCTGGGAGGCTCAGATATCTTCGCCACGGTGCGAGAGAACAGCCCCATGGGACAGTTCATCTCTAACCTCAGCATCAGCGGGGACCCCGGGCCCAACGCCATCCGCATGTGCCTCAGTGGGAAGAACGCAGACTGGCTGTTCCTGGACGGCAAGGCCATCCGTTTGAACTCCTCGCTCACAAAGGTGTTGGATCGAGAGGTAAAGGGGCCTTCTTCCTTTGTTTTGCGGCTTAACTCAAAATCTCAACGGGCCGGGTTGCCCCATGGCATTTGATTTAAAGACCCATCTTCTTGTGTTCCCAAGGTTCAAGGAGCGATCCTCTTGGCTGAACTGATATGTTATGAAGACAACATCATGCAGGTGTGAATTGTGAAGAGGCTTCAGGGTTTAACGTATAAAAATAAACATTGTCCTTGTGTAACTAATGAGAGCCAATGCTTTGAAATAATTGCATTAAAGACCAACATTTCTTTCTTTCCAGAGTTATTACAGGGTCATAGTGGAGATACTGAATGAAAATGACAACTTGCCGCAATTTGTGGAAACGACTACACAACCACTTTTCATTAGCGAGGTAAGGTCGGCAACGGTAGGCCCTGCCGTGCTATAAATATCGTGACTTTCACCGTCCGACCCTGGGCCTGTGCATATACTATGGCTAGTTATAATGCTAGTGTCACGTGCACAACAATCTACATAATAATACGCATTTATGATTCCTCTCCAGCTCGCAGCGGTGAACTCTGTTGTGTTCACCGTCAAGGCAACCGATGCAGACGAGGATGTACTGCTCTACGTCATCGATAAAGCTTCGGTATGCTTTCACTGAATTATCTAACGACAATTTTTAACAAAATGACCAATTAGACATTGTCAAAGATACTGCAATTATGATAGTACCTGTGGTATATTTTTAGTTTTTGGGTTTCTCTTTAACCTCATAGCTTTGAGTACAATTATGTTTGTTGTTAGCTGCCAGGGCACAAAAAAGGTCACAAGCCAAATTGAATATCAACGTTTTAATTTCACCTGTGCCTCGACCGATCATATGATTCATGTTACTGGTCTAATTAGCATTACCCCGGGAAATATGCTGTTGACCAGTACCAAGTATGAACGCCATGTCCCCCAACTATAGCCTGACGCCAGCTTCTTCAGGATAGACTTGCCAAACAGCGGAAATGTGCTGCTGGACAAGCCACTGGACTACGAGAGCAAAACACACCTCCAGCTGGTCATCTACGCTGTGGTAATGCATACTAATCCGATATTCATTAACTCGAACAGGCTGGCTTTGAGGCCACTGGACAATAATTAAGCCGTATTACAGTACCCCAAACCTCCTAGCCTGCTCATAGTATTTAACAGCTACCCACAATATCAGTAACATAAAGTGCAGTGCAAATATGAATGGCTCAGAGATGAAAGTACACCATAAAATATGCTGGTGTCCCTCCACCGGGAACAGTTTGTTCTGACTGCTGGTGCTCTGGCTTCCTGGTACATGCTTCAGGAAATGAACACCATAGATGGGTACAACGCGACCGCCACCTTGACCGTCCACATTAAGGACGGGGACGACCAGTATCCGCAGTTCCTCCCCTGCAACCCGGCCCCGGCAAACATCAACCTCCCAGTCTGCACCAACCCAATCTACATGGCAAACATCACAGAGGCCGATCAGGTGGGACCGTCACCACTCCGGCTTGGTGGACTCTGAACTGAGGTGGTTGAAGCCAGGGAGGGCTGGAATGACCGTGGTTTTGAAACTGTAATTCCTTTCAGGACATGGTTCTGGGGTTTTTCCCTGGTCCGATACATGCGGTGGATGGAGACAGAGGCCTTAAGACTCGGCTCACGTTCACACTTCTTTCAGGTAGAATCTCAAATGTTTACAGTTTTTTGAACGATCTGGTTGAAAACTGTGCTGTTCTACTATGTTTAGGGCTGCAACTAACCACTATTTTAATAGTCGACTAGTCACCGACTATTGAAACGATTAGTCGACTAATCTGATAATTATTTTAAAAATTCTAAAATTTAGCATGAGGTTGCTTTAATTATGTGGCAAATGATAATAAACACAAGAAAGATGGGTACTTCAATGAAAAATGCATCTTTTATTCAATATATATATAACTGAGTTAGTAACTGAATTACTCTATAATAAAAGTAACTAGTTACCAGGGAAAGTAATTATTTGCGTTACTGTAAAAAAAAAAAAAAGTAGCTTTGTAGATGCGTGTGTCGTTGTGGGATGCTTCATTAAATTAGAGTTGCTTACAGCGGATGTCGACAAAGCCTTTGCTCCTGGACATAATGTTCACTTTACATGCACATTCTTGCCTTTGACCTCAATGAATTTGAAGTAGTGCTTATATCTCCACCTTGAAAATGCCAACTTTTCATCGGATTGCTCCGGACTCGCCATCTCTGCTGCTTCTTCGACTCTCTCTGTGTGTGTGTGTGTGTGTGTGTGTGTGTGTGTGTGTGTGTGTGTGTGTGTGTGTGTGTGTGTGTGTGTGTGTGTGTGTGTGTGTGTGTGTGTGTGCGGGTGGCACGCGTATCCTGGCTATCCTGGCTTGTGTGTAAAAACATTGGCTCCGATTGGCTACCATGAAACACGACTCTGCCTTAAGGCCGCAGTATACTCGCTGTTCCCAAGTTGTCACGGGAGCGCCG
Organism: Micromesistius poutassou; assembly: GCF_964030765.1. Classification (NCBI taxonomy): domain Eukaryota; kingdom Metazoa; phylum Chordata; class Actinopteri; order Gadiformes; family Gadidae; genus Micromesistius; species Micromesistius poutassou. Next base: position 2,747,884 of record NC_140292.1, read on the forward strand.
TGACTATTTATACTCGCGCTGGTGGCCGCGACACTATTTGCAGTCTTCTCCTGAACAGAGGTGTCGCCACTGAGGAAAGGCTACCGACTTTTTACTATTTCCACACACTAGAAGAAGAATAAAACGTAAACAATGGCAGAGCTGGCAGCAGCAATGATGTCACAGTCAATGTCGGCGACGATATTGGATTCTATGGATGTTTATATATATTAGTGGTGGGCATAGATTAATTTTTTTAATCTAGATTAATCTAGATTAATCTTGGAATTAATCTTGATTAATCTAGATTAAAATGGCTCATTTGAATTCTGCCGAAGGCATTCATAATATGTGTGTGCTACCTAAATAATGACTAAAAGTAAGTCTTTGAGAACAGGTTTCTCAAGCCAGGTGGCGCATTAGACCAGGGGCTCATCTCCTGTTTCCAAAATGCATCACAAACTCTAGTATAACTTACTACATGCTTACTATCACAAACTCAAACGCGGGAAAATATAACGGCGCTGGGACGCGCTCTCGCTACAGGTCCACGGCACGCTCGTCTCCGGTGCGCGTCGCGGCGGCGGTGGGGGCGGCGTTGACGGCAGACGGCTGGTACACGTCCGCCTACCGCCGTACCAAGGCGGGCAGCTCGGAGGAAGATTTGGATTATTACAACAACAACACCAATTATTTTGACGCTCTGATGTCACGATCAACCCAAAACGTGTCATCGCTCACCCAAGTTGTTTCTATTATCATTGCTACATTGTCTCCAGCATATGGCACGATTATGGACAGTATATTTTATTAAACACTCAGCTTCTGGTTAGTTCAACTTTGAGAATAGATTAACGGCGATATTTTTTTTTATCGCCCGATAAGAGTCTCGCGTTAACGCAGCACGTTAACGCCGATAACAGCCCATCACTAATATATATATACACACACCACACAATAAAATTGAAAATATAAAGAAAGAAACAATAAAACAAACTAAAACTTTAACAATAACGCGCATTTAAATGTGCATCAACGTTCACACATTCTTCGTGGGTGCTGCTGGGTGTGCTCTAACATAGTCTGTAACAGCTTTTGTTTCAGCTGGTCATGCACCTGTGGATCCACACTCTCCATCAAGTCCACCTTCGAAATGTTCCGTCCTGTGCTTCCGCTTTGTCGCGCGCCACTGAAAAAAAAAAAGAGTGGTGCGCGACACCGCGCGATAGGGCTTTAAATCCTGTCGCGCCGGCGAGATCTACGTCATTTTGACGTCACATTGTCGCGCGACAACTTGGGAACGGCGAGTATACTGCGGCCTTTAGCCAATCATAATCGCTTATCTCTTTGTTAAACCCGGTCTCCTCACTAGCAGTTTGTGTGTGCAGCCAGGGGTGTAACGCACCGCATTAAACTGTCAGTAACGGTAACCGCGTTGTAACGACGGAAAATGAATTAGTTAGATTACCCCGTTACTGAAAAAATAACGGCGTTACCTAACGGCGTTTTAATAACGGTGTTATTACAAACACTGCTTGGATGAAGCGCTGGGATGGATTTAAGCACACGGTTTCCACACCGCGGGCGCAGTTATCCACCGAGATAATAATTTTATTTGGAAAACAAAACGTATTGGCTTTCATGTTACTTTAATCTTACCGAGGCGAGTCAGACTCAGTTTCGATCAACTGTCCGACGTGCTTTCTCTTTAAATGTTGCATCACCGAGGTGCTGCCGTGATACGCAAGGTCTGCTTTGCAAACCTTGAAAGTAATCTTTTTTATTCGCTGTATCCAGGCTAAAATGCTCCCAAACTTTATTACTTAACTCGGCAAAGACGCTATTTCGCATGTTCGACTCTTAGCAGAGATTGTAATGAAGTGAGATGCCTCACTCCGTTGGAAAAACACGTCTGGTGACAATTGTCGACAATGGAATTCATTGTCGACAATTTCTATTATCGATTTTTGTCGACAATGTCGACGAATCGTTGCAGCCCTAACTATGTTACAACAAAAGCCCAGAGTTTAACATAGGAATTGCCCACAATTGATCAGATGCAGTATAGTCTAGCAAGGGTTTTCACCTCTGAGTCATTTCTGAAGCAGCATGACCTACATTGACCTTAGCCTATCTGTAAGCATCATTGAGGTAAAGCAAGATTCGTAACCTCCACCTACTCCTACTCCTAGATGACCTCACCCTGTATTGCACAAAGATAACTTGCTCCGATACTCGCTTTAGATAACAGCATCTTGTGGAGGAATAACCAGAGCTTTCATTACAATATCATTCTCTACATTGCATTCACTTACACAATTCCCTTGACTGTTCGCTGCATACACATAGTGTTACACAGCTTATCTAAAATCACTCTTCCAACACTGAACAAAACACAGCTGGGCTCCGAGGCCTCAGGCTAGCAGATAACCCTCACACCCACAGATACGTCTCAAAGACAGTGAGCATAAACAGTATTATAGTCACAGCTTATCAACCCATGACATCCCTGTTGATTGTTTTTCTTACAAATCTCCTCCTGCTTAGAGGAATGCTGAATGAATGTATTGCTGTGTTATCCAATTTGCATCTTCTTAAATTAGTTACTCTCAAGCTATATAATAGCATATTTTCATTCCCCAAGGCCACATGCTCTCACTCCCCAGGTGCAGACAACGGCAGATTTGCAATCGACAACGAGACGGGAGAAGTGAAGTTGACAAGACGTGTGGAAAATAAACAACTAACACCAATATTCAGACTGCGCATTATGGTAAACCTGCAATGGTCTACTGCATGACTCAGTCACTCATGACTCACAGAGTTTCTTTTGTTACATCTTAGCATACAAGTACAAAAAGTCTATTCATAGTAGTAAAGATCGTAGGCTTGATTCCTCAACAGTCACATAAACAACACAAGATCTAAGTAAAAACAAGTAGAAGCATCAATACAAGATCACAATAATAAATAAATAAATAAATACAAAAGTAGATAATAAGTAGAGAAACTCGACAGTGATAATAAGTAATGAAGTGTAGTAAAGTGTTTAAGTGGTAGTGGTACCTGCCAAGATGAATACCCTAGTGCAAATTACAGAACAATACAATGCAGTTGAACAGTCTGTTGTTGTAGTGTGCGTGGGGTTGGTTTGTGGGTCGGTTTGGGACTCCGGCTTCACAGGGTGTTGAAGCAAACAGCACATGTATATGATCTCACTCGTTTCCACCACCACAGGCCTCCCAGCTGAACGACCACAGGAAGTACAGTGTGGTGACCGCACTGGTGCGAGTGCTGGCTGAGAACAGCTTCCCCCCGACCTTGAACCAAACAACCTATAAAGGCTTTGTCATCCAGAGTGACAGCCCAGCCACCATCGTCTCCACCTATGGGAAACAAGTTCTCATCGTTCAGGCCACTGACAGGGACTTTGCCAATGTAAGTCAAGGTCAAACCTTCTGGACCATGTAGGACTGTGTGGAACTATTTCAGCAGATATGCGACTTTAATTGATTTTGTAATATTATTTTACATTTCATGAAATAATTGGATTCCAAAAAATCACTTCCAACTCTTATGCAACCCGCTCGGTAATGAATCGCCCATGGAAATTTTGCTGTTGGTCGCGGTTGCAGAAGGATGCAAGAAGGATTCAATCTGTGTCCAGCAGCAATGCATTACAGAGGAAAGGCACTTTTGTGTGACTACACTACAATCTTTCTTACAGGGACTCAATCCGAAGATAGTGTACGCACTCCATCCCCTGTCTGCAAGTGAAGGACTGTTCTACATTAGCCGAGACGGGGTAGTGATCGTGAGGACTCGACGCCTTAAAGCCTTTGACAGGCACATCCTTGAGGTATCAACAACATAAACCAGATACACTTCTACTACAAACAGTATACTAGTTGTATTTGTGCTAGACAATGACTGCTCCTATTGGTCCTACTCCTGAAGGTGGTTGCTAAGGACGAGGAATCAGGAGAAAGGACCACAGCCTCCCTCGACATTGAGGTTCTGCAAAGGGGCCAATCGGGTATGTTCCATAACACAAAAGGGTGATGGAGCCGTCTCTCTCTCTCTCACACACACACACACACACACACACACACACACACACACACACACACACACACACACACACACACACACACACACACACACACACACACACACACACACACACACACACTTAAACAAAGAGAGCACTTTCCAGTGCTACAAAAGCCCATGGACGAGCCACAACAAACCCAAGCGAATCACAATGAGATAATCCCTTTTGAGAAGGTCAATAGCCTGCATCTATGTTGCATGGTTCCTGAATGCTAAGATATAGGGCACCCGTAGGTCACCTGTACGGGTTTGGATGGTAACCATTGGGTAATCTCTATCGAGAGGAACATTCATAGGCCCTTAATGAGATAAAGCCCATCATCCTCAGATCCTATCCTTGCTCACTATTGCATACTCAAGCACACACACTACACTACAACAACCCGCACAGACGGTCACATGTGACACTCATATTTTTGGATGAGGGGGGTTTCAAAGGTATGGAAAAGTCTGGTAGCCTGTAGCCCAACCACAATTAGGGAATAAACAGATGAGCTGGGCAATTAAACAGGCACAGTAGGGTAAAAAAAAAAGTACAAAGGCTTTGTGAAAATCAAAGTCAGTTTCAAAGTCGTTTTCATATTAATGTCAAAGTTTCATCCAAATAAGCACATGAACATAGGAAAAAAGGAATCATACATGACACAGCATTGCTACTTTGAATAGACTAGACGAATACGAATAGACTAGACTAGACTAGACGAATAGACTAGACTACTAAAATGCTTGGATTTCAAATGAGGTGCAATCGTTTCTGCATGCACATAGCCTCCAGCTTGAATAAGCAAATGGCTAATGCAAAGCTATGGATGGCTTCAATAGACCTCGTCAGCCACAGTCCATATATTAAATTGCAAAAACATGACTGCGGGAGACTCGTGGGACTCGAATCAAACAAATTGATTGTCAAAAAGCAAAACAAACAAACATTGTTCATTAACAGGACGAATTAGCCACAATGTGACAGAAAATGTGATTTTCCTTTACGCTCTCTCCCATTGCAGTCCCCATGGGTCAGTTCCAGGAAGAGCCTCTGTTTGCGGATGTGGACACGAGGATGGCAGGGGCCGTTGTAGCCATCCTCTTGGTGCTGTTTGTGACAGCAGTATTCCTGACAGTCCACATGGTCAGGAGAAGGAGAGACAAACAGGACCCAGTGGACCAAGGAGCACTCACACTGGGGGAGGATCCCAATGTGGTAAGGGTTCGAGGGGACCCGATCCTGAACGTCTCCCTCATCCACACACACACACACACACACACACACACACACACACATGCACGCACACATACACTAACTCTCCCAGACACACACACAAACACGCAGACAGACACAGACCGACACGCAGACAAACGCAAACTGTGTTGTCGATAGTGCTGGTTGACCCACTGAAGGCTGACGCTAATACTTCTTAACGCTTACTGTAGAAGCAAAAGCTACTCCTTTCTTCCCTCCTCATCTTTGTTCCTCTCTATCCCCTGCAACTTTATATATTGCTGCTTTTCTAGAGCTTAATAAGCTTTAAAAGGGTGAGTTCTGCTTTGGCAGTGTGCGTTGGTGTTGTGCACGTGACTATGTGTACATGTTGGGTACTTCAAGTGCAATACCCCTTGTTGTGATCTGTGACAGTGGTAGTGGTGTTGTGGTAGTTTTGCGAACCAATAACAAGCTGATGCTCATGGAATAGCATGGTGAATATTATAGATCCAGAAGCTTAGTTTACAAAACAGAATTCTCCCTTCGGTCGGAAATCCATATAAAGCCATACAGGTCCTCAGTGTGACACAACGAACAAACCAAGCGCTGCCGTGATCACATTCTCGTTTTCCACCTCTTCGTTTTTCAGGTGGACCCGAGCCGAGCGGCACACTCCGCCGCCGACCTATCCTTCATGGCTGTGTCGTTCTCCGACGAACAAGGTGAGCACTCCCGCGCCGAAAGCCTCCGCGGCCGGGCGGGGGTCTACACCAGGAAGACGTCGCTACTGCCCCTTCATATGGTGCACCTCCCTGAAGGCAAAGAAGACAGCCCAGAGACCCCTCCTCTCAAGGTGGGGGTGTTCCAAACCAAGCCCAAAGGCTGTACAGCCTCATCGGCGTCGACGTCTTCATCAGCGGCCCCGTCCAAGGTCCCGTTGAAGCACATCAGCAAGACGTTGCGGAAGGATCAAGAGGAAGAAGACGCTCCCCCACCGCCATGGCGGAGTGAGGGGAAGACAGCAACGGATGGCTCTCAGACAGACCTTCACAGAGCCGGTCCCAGAAAACTGAGCTTGCGACCGCCTATGGAGGAAGCCGCATCCGGGAGCAAACCCACAGGGAAGGGCGCCACGGACCAGCGCATTGAGAACCCTTACAGTGCCATGCACGCTGTGATCTGTGTCTCTGACAACGAGGAGGATGATGAGGACTATAGCGCATAATAAGACAAGATGATGGACTCTGTAGGAGTAGCCAAGGGAAACGAAAAACAGGGGGAGGACATGTGTGAGGACAATATGGTTTACTTTGGAAAATGTTGAAATGTTCTTGATTGTCATTAACTTGATTTCTTGGAGAATATGACTAAAACTGCCTAGTTTGCCAGTTTAGTGCGGTGACAATGATATTGTTTCATGCAGACGCCGAACAGAATGAGTATAATCATGTGCTGTGGAAACAAAACTTACACAACTTTGCTGGTTTCTTTTGTACAACATTCAGCACATGGAGTCATCATCACTGACTCACTAGTCAGACGACTTGTACAATAGAAAAGAAAGACTCTACTTACGTCACTAATACCCACAGTCACCAATCACATTCTGAAAGGAACCACCTCTTCCAAATCAAACCTGCATCACCCCTGCTCCCATGGATTGTAATTAAAAATCTCACCTGTACCGTCTCACTCTCATTTGGCTCTAGGTTCAAGCAGATGGGTTGCACTGCCTCTCCAGTCTCCAACTCAGATAGACACAATCACACCTAACAGCATCCCTGAAGTTACCCCAGCTTCTTCTCAAATTAATGAAGTAAATCACCTCCGCTGTAATAAGAAAAGTTTGCAATTGGGCGAGGGGATTTCTGTGTCATTGCCCTGATTGAATTACTCCTTCAGAAACATGAGGGGAGACGAGGTTGGAGTGCACAGTTTTGCTGCTCCACAGTCATAAGACAGCCATCTGTGGTGCTAGAACCCTGTGTGTTAACATACAACACCTGTGCTGTGGAGAGATTGGACTAGCAGAGGCAGTATTGTTTTTAATTACTAGAGTAACTACAGATCTAATCCTCTTGGTATTAGAATGTCCCAAAGGCACTTTGCATGAAGTGAGTGCATGCTGCAACCTATTCACATAACTAAGCTATAACTAATTCATAATGTGACCAAGCAGAGAGAGAGAGAGAGAGAGAGAGAGAGAGAGAGAGAGAGAGAGAGAGAGAGAGAGAGAGAGAGAGAGAGAGAGAGAGAGAGAGAGAGAGAGAGAGTGTGTATGTGTTGTCTAGTTAGGGATTACTCATGAAGTGTTTCTGTGTTTCACTTCAAAATGTATAAACATACTTAATTGATAGCTAAATGTTGATGAAACTTAAATTTAAAACCAAGAACCACATCCACAGACTTCCTGCTGATTTGAATGCTAATTTATGGATATAAGTGATGCCTCATTTTGTGTCAAATGTGAATGTTTATTATGGACTTGTCCGTTTGCAAATCAATCAAAATCATACAGCTATAATCAACACGACCACGCCGGTAATGTTGATTAAGGATGCCTGAAGTTAGCTTTGACATCCAAATCATGTTGTTGATGGTCGAAGGCGGAGTTAACTGCTACCGTTAGCCAGTCCACGGTACCATAAGTTTCCTTTGATAGAACATTTTGAGAGACGAACTTATATCATAGTGGACTTCTTCAACTGTTTGGAAATAGTTATTTAATAGACCATGTGTCTAATGTATGATTTTTGTGGCACTAACAATTAAGGCAGAAGTTGAACATACTACAAATGCAAGTTATGACGGCTACCTGTTAGCGTGGTCTTGCCAGTAAACGTCTGGTGCGTTGGTAAATGGCGCCATCTGTTGACACGGAGCCGCATGGCGTCACTCCGGCGCGTGGTGCATTTTATAGAAGGTATGGTAACCTATACGATCCAGACGCAAAGATATTGAATAAAAAATATTAAAACACAGAGGGGGGTTCAGCTGTACAGTCATTTTCATTTACATTTGGTTGAATGTTGGCATGTTATACATTGTACCTGGAGAATATCATTGGAGGTCGATTTGTGTCTTTATGTAGAGTGGCAAACAAAAATATTATTGTGAAAGCAAAAATTAGCTTTTACGGTTCTAACAGACCAATTTATTTTTTAAATTGAGTATTTTATAAATCGACATCAAAATGTTATGCATTCCACTAAAAAATAATTGCTTTAAAAGTTTTGAGCGCATCACAAATGCATTTAAACACAAAAACACATCCCATTTTTCGGTGTTTTGACATCCTCCAGGGTTCAAATTGTCTGAGGGTAATTGTAGAGCACAAAACGTTTTGCATATCAAACAAAAGCAAAAGCAATGTCAGGAACAAAACAATATGCATTCCAATTAAAAATAATAGGGTTAGGGTTAGCTCTGGAGGCTCTGCTTCGAACTAAATTCCTTCAAAGTTTATTCATACTCATCAGAATTTATACAGTCAAACTAACGCTGTTATATTAGGTAGGTTACTATTTATTTTCAACATGGTTTACTTTGGGTAATGTTGAAATGTTCTTGATTGTCATTAACTTGATTTCTTGGAAAATACGACTAAAACAGCCTAGTTTACCAGTTTAGTGCAGTGACAATGATATTGTTTCAAACAGACGCCGAACAAATTGAGTATAATCATGTGCTGTGGAAAGATGCTCTTCCATTTGCAATCTTACAAAACTTTGCTGGTTTCTTTTGTACAACATTCAGCACATGGAGTCATCATCACTGACTCACTAGTCAGACGACTTGTACAATGGAAAAGAAAGACTCTACTAACGTCGCTAATATCCACAGTCACCAATCACATTCTGGAAGGAACCACCTCTTCCAAATCAAACCTGCATCACCCCTGCTCCCATGGATTGTAATTAAAAATCTCACCTGTACCGTCTCACTCTCATTTGGCTCTAGGTTCAAGCAGATGGGTTGCACTGCCTCTCCAGTCTTCAACTCAGATAGACACAATCACACCTAACAGCATCCCTGAAGTTACCCCAGCTTCTTACCAAATTAATGAAGTAAATCACCTCCGCTGTAATAAGAAAAGTTTGCAATTGGGCGAGGGGATTTCTGTGTCATTGTCCTGACTGAATTACTCCTTCAGAAACATGAGGGGAGACGAGGTTGGAGCGCACAGTTTTGCTGTTCCACTGTCATAAGACAGCCATCTGTGGTGCTAGAACCCTGTGTGTTAACATACAGCACCTGTGCTGTGGATAGATTGGACTAGCAGAGGCAGTATTGTTTTTAATTACTAGAGTAACTACAGATCTAACCCTCTTGGTATTGCAATGTCCCAAAGGCACTTTGCAGGAAGTGTTAGGCTTGCTGCAGCCTGTTCACGTAACTAGCCTATAACTAATTCATAATGTGCCCAAGCAGTGTGTGTGTGTGTGTGTGTGTGTGTGTGTGTGTGTGTGTGTGTGTGTGTGTGTGTGTGTGTGTGTGTGTGTGATGCAGGGCTGCCAACTTTTGGCCGGAGTGAGATTCTATAGAATCTTGTAATGCATACCTTATAGCAGGGTCCGCGGCGATCGGGATTGTTGACGGGGGTGGGGAGTGTTGGATTGAACAATCACTCACGTAACACCTAACCACTTTAAAATGTATAAACGTAAACATACTTCATTGATGGATATAAGTGATGCCTCATATTTTGTGTCAAATGTGAGTGTTTATCATGGACTTGTCCGTTTGCCAATAAAAAATCAAAAATCAAAAATCAAAATCATGCAGCCATAATCAACAAGTTAGCTTTGACATCCAAATCATGTTGTTGATGGTCGGAGGCGGAGTTAACTGCTACAGTTAGCCAGTCCACGGTACCATAAGTTTCCTTTGATAGAACATTTTGAGAGACGAACTTATATCATAGTGGACTTCTTCAACTGTTTAAAAATAGTTCTTTAATAGACCGTGTGTCTAATGTATGCTTTTTTTGTGCCACTAACTATTAAGGCAGAAGTTGAACATACTACAAATGCAAGTTATGACGGCTACCTGTTAGCGTGGTCTTGCCAGTAAACGTCTGGTGCGTTGGTAAATGGCGCCATCTGTTGACACGGAGCCGCATGGCGTCACACCGGCGCGTGGTGCATTTTATAGAAGGTGTGGTAACCTATACGATGCAGACGCGAAGATATTGAATAAAAAATATTAAAACACAGGGTTTTCTTTTTTTCAGTTGTGCTGTCATTTTAATTGACATTTGGTTGAATGTTGGCATGTTATACATTGTACCTGGAGAATATCATTGGAGGTCGATTTGCGTCTAAACAAAAATGTCATTCTGAAAGCAAAAATTAGCTTTTAAGGTTATAACAGACCAATTTATTTTTGTAATTGAGTATTTTATAACCGAAATCAAAACGTTACGCATTCCACTAAAAATAATTGCTTTAAAAGTTGTGAGAGCATATCAAAATCATAATCACAATCATAATGTCATGAGCGGAATTCGATAATGCTCTCTGATTCAATAGAATAATTTCACGGTATCGCGTGAGAGGTAGTGCAAGACTATTTTTGCTTGAAATGTATGAAATTGTAACAATTTTTTTGTGTCTTTTTTCGTTTTTTTCCACATTGAAGGGATTATAATTAGTACGGTTCGTGTGTAAATTCTCAGTATTGTAGTTTACTGTTATATGCAATCGCTTTGTATTCTTATTTTAAAGGAGATGTAACGACATTAGCCACTAGGTCGCATTCAGGGTCCAAATTTGAAGCAGAGCGACTGTCAACGTAAGAAGCAGCATGTTAACATGCGCCGTGTCGTTGATCACAGCATAAATATCAAACTAGACTGGTCACATGCATACAAACAAGCCTAACGTTTTTGTCTACAATTCACCAGTTAATATGATAACGGCCGCCTAAGCATACAACAGCATACAACCAGCCTTCATCATAATGACCAAATTTCTTCCAGCCTCTGCAGTTGACACATGACTGCGTGTGTACAATTAAAGTTCATACGATACAAAGCGTGCAGCCAGCTGGATATATTGTTTGTCGTTTATGAACAAGGCGACACTGCCCCCCTATGGACGATGCTAGAAACTACAACCCCGCACCTCACCTTTGTTTAAATCACTGTCTACTCTCAGTCTCTCTGTAATATATCATGTAGGCTACAATAAATAAAATACATAATAGGCCTACCAATACCAAAAATATATTTTTTTACGGACAAGTCTTTTTTGTGCATACGGAGAAATTGAATGACCTAATTATCGACACCCCACCGCATTGCTATGGACTCGTCCCCACAATAACCTAGTTGGGTCGTCCGGAATAAGCAGCGGTTTTTTAATTTGAAGATGACTGCGAACACGAGATACAGGAGCCGGGTGCTCCGCTCGGGTAAGCGTAACCATAACTATATATTTAATTGTGAATGGATATTACACTAGCGCTGTGCACAGTTGATTCTATGTATCGCAAGACAATGGTATTTTCTCCTCTCCTCTGGAACCTCTGGACGATGGGTGGTAACGTCTGTCGCCGACCAACACAATTGAAACGAACACCGTCTGGCGTGGGACTGTCCTTGTACAGATGATGTAGAGGTAAGAGTACAGCCTAGTAGAATAGCGGGCAGCTGCAAAGAAACAAATAAGATACAGTTATCTCGAGTGTGTATAGGCCCGCGCTATAAATAGATAGCCCACAATTAAAGACACTCGTTCTGATCAGGATGGTATTTATAATGTTTTTATAGCAAGGCTTTGCTGCATGCTGCATGCATATAGCCAATGACTTATGATTTGCAGTACTGCTACTGCAGACGCTATTACAGCGGTCACATGTGCTTCTCCTGTTTTGGTTTCGTTTCACCGCCGGTGTCTTTGTGGTTGCAGATATCACACCAAGACACCGGCGCGTCCTCTCTGCTGTACATATTGACATGCTGATTCAAGGGAATGCCAGTTTCCTTTTCTCGTCCGGCTGTATTAATGAACCAAAACCATTGGCTTGAACTAATTATACTATTTAACTACTGTTGCTAAGATAATTTTCCAAGGGCAAATCATCAATCAATCTTTTGTGTAATTAATTATTATTATTAGGCCTATTATATATAATTGAAAATATGCTTATCATAGACTGCTTAAAATTCTTATCTAATTCTGCTGCATCATCACCATCTTCTTACTCATCATCACCATAGCAACCAGATGGTACCCCCCCACCCTACCCCTACCATACACCCCCATATCAAGAACTTAAATGACTCAAACGTTTTCTCACATTAAGGATGCCAGGTGGCAGTGAGCGGGTGATGCTATAACTTTGATGCAGTGCAGTCTGTCTGTCTGTCCAGCAGAGGGAGGGAGCAGGCAGTCAAGCAGACCAACCATGGGCCAAATTTCACCTGTCTGTCTGCCTGTCTGTCTGACTGCTGCAGCCAGTGTCAGGTTCCATGGCTATGGCCAGGTTTTAAAGCAGCTCTGATGCTTTCAGGAATCTGGGTTGTTTTAGGAAATGATGTGGGAGGAAGGATGGTTCTGTGTAGTATATATATATATATATATATATATATTATAGATTCTACTGCTTTCTCCCTGCCTCCCACACATACATACCACACATAGGCCCTAGCTTATTGTAAGTGTGGCACCATCAGCAAATAAACATATGTACTGACTTACATTTCCTTATTGGTGTGAAGCACCACAGGGGCAGACAACCGTTATTGTTGGTTGTATCACATGCTTCTTTCTTCTATTCCTTTTTTCATTTTAATTTCTATTCCACGACACATTGAGTGTTTTTTTTAAATCTCTAAACCACACTGTCCACACTTCCTTCCTCTCGTCCTCATCTCACTGAGTTTCAAAGTGATCCCCCCCCCCCCCCCCCCCTCCGGGGTCCGTGGGTGTCGTCCCCAGTTCTTCATGAATACATGACCCACTTCAGGCCCTGGATCCTCCTGTTCCTCCTGTTTTCGTCTTTCTCAGCCCCATCCTCCCTCTCCTCCTCCTCATCCTCCACCTCCTTCTCCTTCTCCTCCCTCTCCTCCTCCATTTCCTCCACCTCCTCCTCCTTCTCCTTCTCCTTCTCCTCCACCACCTCCTCCTCCATCTCCTCCACCTCCTCCCTAGCAACCCCATCACGACTTACAGTTTCAATAACGCATGAGAAGAAGAGGGACACACCCGGTGGCCTACTGACATGACTGCAGGCGCGCGAGTGTGCGTGTGTGTGTGTGTGTGTGTGTATGTGTGTGTGTGTGTGTGTCTGTGTCTCAGTACACAAAGTACTGGAAGGGTAAAAATAAGTGTTCAGTGGAGGATGGATGATGGCTGATTGGTTGCTGAGGAGTACATTGGTGATTGCCCTGCAGTTATAGTAATTGTAATAGTGTGTGTGTGTGTGTGTGTGTGTGTGTGTGTGTGTGTGTGTTTGTGTGTGTGTTCTGTGTTGTGTTTCAGGAAAAGGAGTATGTTGGTTTTGCAACGTTGCCCAACCAAGTTCATCGGAAGTCTGTGAAAAAAGGCTTTGATTTCACCCTCCTGGTGGCCGGTGAGAAAGACCCCATGTTAACTAGACTCTAAACATGCAGGATACACCACATATACATATGAAGTGTTGTTGTGATTCAGGATCATTACTAGGAATAGCAGTCTTAAACCACATACTGTATATTGTGTGCATAGTTGTGTAGAGATGTGTAGAAACATAACGATATATGTGTGTGTATGTGTGTGTGTGTGTGTGTGTGTGTGTGTGTGTGTGTGTGTGTGTGTGTGTGTGTGTGTGTGTGTGTGTGTGTGTGTGTGTGTGTGTGTATGTGTTTGTTTGTGTGTGTGTGTGTGTGTGTGTGTTTGTTTGTTTGTGTGTGTGTGTGTTTGTGTGTGAGCATGTATATATGTGTGTGTGTGTGTGTGTGTGTGTGTGTGTGTGTGTGTGTGTGTGTGTGTCTGCCACAGGGGAGTCTGGTCTGGGTAAATCCACTCTGGTCAACAGTCTGTTCCTCACTGACCTCCACAAGGATAGGAAGCTGCTGAACGCAGAAGGTGACTCTCCGACCAATAACACGCATATAAGTCATGTGTATATAAACCTTTTGTTAACACACCAACTTACCCATTAGTTAAGGAAGGGACACTTTCAAGGACGATTAAAGGGTCAGAACAAGCCATTTCATTCATGTTATCCACTGGTGACATCACAAGTGGCTGTGACAGTGTCCACCCAGATGTATGACAATTATCTTTCTCTTGTTTCTATAATGTTGCTCTTTAAGCAGTTGGCTTATTTTATTTATTTATGTGATTGCATGTTTCTTTCACGTTTTGGGCGGAACATCTGGTTGAATGCATTTATTGTCACTTTGGACAAAAGCATCAACTAAATACATATAATCTAATTGACGAGGTCCAACTCCAGCCCACCAGTGGTTACCCTCCACCAGGGAGGTGGAGACTGGGTGGACACTCCCACGTGTGATGTCACCACTGGATATATTTTAAAATGTCTTGTAAGGATTGTAATGGCTTTACCCTTTATATATGGAAAGAAACTGCTTTAGTGCCTATTTAACATGATGCATTTTCAAGTTAAACAGGAAATCGGGCCATGCTAGGAATGTTAATTGATCCTTCTAGATTTGATTTGCAATAGCAGAAATCGTTTCAAAATGTTCCAGCAGTGATCAATTTTAAAAATGAATCCTGGTTGGAACTGTCTCAGTGGCTTCGCTCTGCCCCACTCTGTTTCACCACGAACAACAGTTCTGCTCTCAGAAGTAAATGAACTGACAGAGCACAGATAAGAGATCCATATCTGGGCTTGATTGATCATGTCTTGCAGAGCGCATCAGCCAGACGGTGGAGATCACCAAACACACGGTGGACATCGAGGAGAAGGGAGTCAAGCTGAAGCTTACCATCGTCGACACGCCCGGCTTCGGAGACGCAGTGAACAACACTGAGTGGTGTGTGTGTGTGTGTGTGTGTGTGTCTGTTTGAAGTGTGTATGTGTGTGTGTGTGTGTGTGTTTGTGTTATGTGTCTGTGTGGGTGATATAAATATTAATTATATTAGATATAATATTAGATATAATATTAGTTACATTTCTATATTATCTGGTTTATTATGATTACGGAGACAACTATTAGAAACATTTTACTAACAATTGTACGTTTAAACAATTATAGCATTGTATGTTTTTAACAATTGTAACATTGTTACAATTACTTGTTCTCCCTGTCCCCTCCCAGCTGGAGGTCCATCGAGGGCTACATCGACCACCAGTTTGAGCAGTACTTCAGAGATGAGAGTGGACTCAACCGGAAGAACATCCAGGACAACCGGGTCCACTGCTGCCTCTACTTCATCCCCCCCTTTGGTCACGGGTAATGCGCCCTCACAGCCAGGATAGTCTGGTGGTCAGCCCAAAGGTTCTGCGTTCAATCCCCATAGTCCGCAATCTAGCTGTAAACACACTTGATCAAGATGACTACCTTCCCTGATCTTCATGACCTGTCTCTGAACTCACTGGAAGTTACCTTGGATAAAAGTGTCTGCTAAAGCTAAATGACTTAATAGAAAATAGTAAATACAGTTTCATTTCTATAAATGCATCATTCATACTTAGTATGCCTGCAGATTAACCTGTAGGCATTATTGAACCAGATGCCTACAGTATCTGCTCATTATTGAATATTATTGAATAATTCCCTCTAAGTCCCTTTGGATAAAAGCTTCTGATAAATGACCAAACAGCCCATAATAGGATAGCACTTGACCGCTTGTAGACGATAGAAGGAGCTAGCATGCTAAAGTGAACGTCTTACCCCGCAGGCTCCGTCCTGTGGACATTGAGTTCATGAAGGCCCTGCAGGAGAAGGTGAACGTGGTTCCTCTCATCTCCAAGGCCGACTGCCTAACGCCCGGGGAAATCAAGAAACTCAAGGAGCGGGTAGGACTGGGGCGTACCCACGGCGTAGGGGAGGGAGGCCCTTTTAATGTCCATCCGAAGTGCAACCCGTACTGCTTCTGTCATATAAATACAATAAGTCCATGTTGGGACGTTCTGGTACCCCCCCCCCCTTTGTTATTATGTGCCACTCTTAGGCAGCCCTACTGAATTAGTTCTCAGGTCTTGCCTCGGTCGAGACACTGTACACAGGGCCAAGGCCGCGTGCTGATACCAACAGCTCTGGTCCCTTGTTTCCATGCATGGAAAACATCAACACAGTACACGTTTCAGCAGTGCTGATAAGTTTTCAAAGTGAAAGTGATCCAAACATTCTTAATCTCTTCCTTTGTAAAAGGGAAAAAAAGGAAGTGAATGTAGTTGTTGGATTTTTTGAGGGAAGTCAAGTTGAAAGCTTTGAGTCAAAACAAATAAATGGCAATGGTTTGCCATTCTAACATTGGGGTTATAGGTTTAACAAGATAATTAATAAAGATGCTACGCACGTATAATAGCATAACAACTAACTCTGTCCGATCCAGAAGTGCAGCACTAACGCTAACATCAATCAGATATTTAAAAAAATTGCGATCAAGGATTAAAATCACTCGATTTTCATATTAAACACAAAAAATGTCTTCCATCTTCTGATCCTGTGTGCTGCTCGTCCAGCTGAGGGAGGAGATAGACAAGTACGGGATCAAGATCTACCAGTTTCCTGACTGTGACTCGGATGAAGACGAGGAGTTCAAACAGAAAGACAAGGAGCTCAAGGTAACGATCTGCTGATCCGTGAGTGAGTTTCCTAACATGCTCCTTAACCCTTTAAAAACCCACGCTCCCCCCGGCAATGAGAGTTATGCATGACGACACCGCTTACCCTATGCTGATCCCAGCTTTATTAGCCTGTAGTGTGTGTCATTCACTATAAGTCGCTTTGCAAAAAAAGAAAAATAAGGCTGTAAATGGTTCAAAACATAAACATGTATGTGTAAACAGGAGAGTACTCCCTTTGCGGTGATTGGCAGTAATGCCGTGGTGGAGGTGAAAGGTCAGCGAGTTAGAGGCCGGCTTTACCCATGGGGCATCGTGGAGGGTACGACACATACACACAAACACACACACAAGCACACATCTCTCGCCCACTCAAGACGAAGTGTTGAATAATCCATTGACCTTAATGTTACTTCCTGTGTGTGTGTGTGTGTGTGTGTGTATGTGTGTGTGTGTGTGTGTGTGTGTGTGTGTGTGTGTGTGTGTGTGTGTGTGTGCGTGTGTGTGTGTGTGTGTGTGTGCGTGTGTGTGTGTGTGTGCGTGTGTGTGTGTGTGCGTGTGTGTGCCGGTGAGTGTGTGTGTGTGTGTGTGTGTGTGTGTGTGCACTTGCATGTTTGCGTGTGTATATATGGATGCATGTATGTGTATTTATGCATGTGTGTGTGTGTGTGTGTGTGTGTATGTGTAGTGGAAAACCAGGCCCACTGTGACTTTGTGAAGCTGAGGACCATGCTGATCAGGACCCACATGAACGACCTGAAGGAGGTGACCTGTGACGTGCACTATGAGAACTACAGGGCCCAGTGCATCCAGACCATGACCAGGTGTGTGTGTGTGTGTGTGTGTGTGGGTGTGTGCACGTGCACAGGGGTTAGTAGCATGTCGTGTAGCATGTCGCCATGCTACACGCCATCTAGGTGGCTTTTCTGGGCTCCTCCTCCATAACCAAGGACGCAGGGTGTTGATGTTGGATACCAGTTTATTGAAGGTGCCAGACAACAATACAGGAGCTGGTGCTCCATGTTGCCATGCAGGAGATCTTCCTGAGTGTGTGTAGTGATAGCTTGTTCAACCTGTGCACATTGATTGCTCAATGTCAACAGGTGTGCAGCCTCACCCAGCCCCAGAGTCTGATCAGTCTGACTCGGGCCAGGGGTGAAAATACAGAAAAAGATATTTGAAAGAATCAGAAACCCGTTCAGTCACCACCCGTGATTTATTTCACACAAAGGAGGAGGTTGACTTTGGTTTACACTCTCCGATGTACAGACATACAATATGAAAACAAAGTAATATTAAAGCGGTGATATTATGCCACCAGGTATGAGTGGGATTAGCCATTACAAGCCATTTGAAAATCTGCCTATTCCTGCGTTTTACTGACATCACAAGTGGATAGATCAGTCTAACAGCCTACCCAGTGGACTGTAGCAAGTAAAATAACCCCCTCATGAAGTGATACATTAAAAGACGCCTTGTGTGATTCTGTTCTGCAGCAAAGTGAATGCAGAGAACAGGGTTGAAAGCCCCATCCCCCTCTTCCCCATGCCCACACCGGACGCGGACACGGAGAAACTCATCAAGATGAAGGACGAAGAAGTGAGTTTGAAAAATACATTAAAAATCTAGAAATTGTTGTTCTAAAATGTCCTCATGCCTTTAAGTAATGAGAACCCAGCGAAAGACCATTTTCTGCCACTGGACAATACAGACGTCTAATCCAATTTGATTTAAATTGTTCTTCCTTCTATCTCCCTCCCGCCCACAACCTGCTCTTTCTATCTCAACTCTCTCTCTCTATCCCAATGTCCCTCTGTCCATTTCCCCATCTTTCTCCCCCTCCCCCCACCATCACCCACCCCCTCCACGTCCTCTCTCCCTGCTCCTCTTTCTCTCTCCCTCTTTTCGTCCCTCACATTCTCTCTCTCTCTCTCTCTCTCTCTCTCTCTCTCTCTCCCTCTTTTCGTCCCTCACATTCTCTCTCTCTCTCTCTCTCTCTCTCTCTCTCTCCCTTATCTCCCTTCTCTCGGTCTCTCAACAGTTGAGGAGAATGCAACAAATGCTTCAGAAGATGCAGCAGCAGATGCATGAGCAGGACCTGTGAGAGGGACCGCTTCATCCGCCGTCTTGAAGAGAGGCGTCTGCATACACACTGAACAGAGCAACAGCCCCACCGTCAAGAAGAGAGACACACAAACAGAGAGATTGTTAAAAAAAAAAGTGAACACATAATAAACATGTCCTGCAAAGACACTGATGAAAAGTGCAAGGAATGCCTTGTGAACAGGGTAATGGGTTTGGTGGTGTTTTAACTCAAAGTTAAACTCTAGTTAAGTCTAACTCTAAAAGAAAAAGTTGCTTTATTGATTTAGCCATATTCATGTAGAAAATAGTTTGCACCTTAGAAATAGCTCACTGCCCGTAAGGTGGTTTTGTATGACTGGCTATAAGACTGTTTTATTTGTATCACTGATGCACTATTGCCATAT
This sequence comes from Micromesistius poutassou, assembly GCF_964030765.1. Classification (NCBI taxonomy): domain Eukaryota; kingdom Metazoa; phylum Chordata; class Actinopteri; order Gadiformes; family Gadidae; genus Micromesistius; species Micromesistius poutassou. Next base: position 2,767,411 of record NC_140292.1, read on the forward strand.
AACCCCACCTATTTAATGAATGTTATGTTTGAAATTTTGGATACGTTTAAGAGCATGCGGAGGAACACGTTCGACTAACTTCGAACACATACATTTTCTAACTGATTTATTTATTAACAAATCGATCAATTACATCCCACTGACTGCTGTGTGTGTGTGCGTGTGTGTTTGCGGGGAGGGGGGGGGCGTGTTTATGAGTAGCCTACATTTTTTATTATCCTACATTGTATTAACCAGTGTACGTTTGATATTATAAATACGTGTGGTAATTAAAAGGGAATACAAATAAAAGCATCATCGCTCCGTTGGCCCTGGGTCCAGTGACATGTTATTCGTGTCAGTGAGTGCCTGTTATTTGAATGTGAGACACGAGACATGATAACAAGCGGTTCAAGACGAGATCAACACGCGTATTTCATCCTCTCCAGTCTATCTGTTTTACTCCCACGGTTCATCTCCTACAGTATCCTAGGTATGGGTGGGTGTGTATGTTTGTGTGTGTGAGCGCGCGCGTGCTTATGGTTTGTGTGTGTGGGCGCGTGTGTGGGTGTGAGCGTGCGTGTGTCCAACGTTGCTTGTGGGACGAATGTTTGTTTTCCGGTTGCAAAATAGTCATGTAACTGAACCGTGTGATAATAAAGCCTATTCTGGATCCGACATCCCTCCCCCCACGCGTGTGGCAGCATGGACTCGCTCGATCAGCCTCGGCTGCTGCACGACGCGCGGAGCGACTTGGAGAGACCAGAGGAGAATCGCGTCAACGAGAGGTTGTCCCACCAAAACACAATATGGAAACAGTTACAGCTGAAAGCCAAGCCCCTTCTTCTCAGCCCTAAACTGGGAACCAAGGACCCCGGCTCCAAGAGGGAACGAGCGATGTGGGCATTCAGAAAGAAGAAAAGTGGGGACCACAATGATCTGGACCGAGGCATGTCCTGCTCCCAGCCGGACCTCGTGTTCTCCCCGACGGACGGGGACGCGAGAGACCCGCGGCTCTGCGGCAAAATCGAGCTCAACTCCGGCCAACTCCGCGCTACCGAGGAGAGGTTGCAGGCGGCCGCGCACGAATCCTCCGGAGGCGGCGGCTCCCACAGCCCATGGAAGCCCGGCAGGGGTCGGCCGTGCGAGCCTTCCCATCACAAGAGCTCCTCTCTGGGCTCGGCGTGTCTGGAGAAGCTGATAGAGGCGTCGGTCAGCAGCGGAGGTGAAGCGCTGTCAACGCGAAAGGCGCGGGTGAGTGAGCGAGAATGAGAACGAGCCCTGGGAACAAAACATCAAAGCGCATTGACCACGTTTTCTGTGTACGCGCATAGAAAACAGCCATGGATCATTTTTACTTTTTCGTCCTGTTTTTTTCGGTGTGAATGTGCAACTATTATGAGCAGGGCGCGCACGCATCCAACAGGCGTGTAGCCAAGCGAAGTGCTGACCAGCAGAAAAATAAGATAGAGGGTCGCACACACTCTCTCGCTGACTTGGTTTTGACAGCGTCTCGGCATACACACATACTTCGTCATCGTCAGGATGTTCGAGCATTTCATTGCGAATGAACAAATATTTGTTGAGAATAGTTTGTCCAAAAAAGCATAAGCAGGGTCCTGGGTAGTGGAACCGGTTTTCTGAATTCGGTGATCGAGTACACACATGATCTGCTGCCTTCGCAGAATAACATTTCGACACGCGTATCTGTTGAACCAAAGTGGTACTCAAACACACCGCCGATTCCTCGGAAGTCAAACCAACGTTTTCTGATCTCCACCCATTCCCGAACGTGACTCACACTGAGGGAGAAACACACAGGGAGAGAGGGAGAGGGAGAGGAGGAGATAAAGGGATAGGTAAGGCGGGTATCGGGGTGGTGGTCTTTATTTTCAAGTTCATCTTTCAGTCAATTTATACTAATTTATGCACCAACCATATCCTGCGAACATGTGCATTATTCATTGAAACTGAAGTTGATTGATCTGGTAAGCTAACATGAGCTTGGTTGTCCATTTAAAGGTGCAGTATGTAGAAGAAAGGAGGTGGTACATAGTACATCATTTATTTTCATAAATGAAATATAATATTCATTAGTAGGCCTATGTTTTGATTGGTGTATAATCCCATGAAAATAAGAATCGTTATGTTGTCATTACCTTGGAATGAGCTCTTTACTACATAGGGAGCGGGTCCTCTTCCATGGAGGCCGCCATGTTGCACCACCATGTTTCTACAGTAGCCCAGAACCGTCAAATGTCGAGAGAGAACGTGTTTTAATTTAATCCAAAAAACGAGTTTTGGACTGAGAGTTCTAGGAAGGATGGGGTTGTGTTATCCTCATGGCTCCTACCCATTTTTGAGTACTGTAGCTGTGTTATAATAAGCGATGTGTTTGAAATGGACCATGCACTTTGGGGTTTAACTGTCCGGCCCAGTCCGGGTTTAACTAACCTCGCGCGGACGGACATCAAAATCCCTCAAAAATCCCCCCAAAAATAATACAAATCAAATCAAACAAAACAAATTGGACGGAAATCATAACTGGTAGGGGGGCGATGACGTCATCGTTTGCATATCTGGCGACCACACGAATGCTAACACGAAAACGCAGGGGGCCTTTTTTCTCTTTTTCACCCTGGGACCTGGTTTAAAAAAAGTGCATTTGCAGGCACCGTAAACGCCAGGTCCGTCTGGACGGTCGGCCCAAACACACAAGACTTATGCATTTTTACACAAAAAAACGTTTCTGTGTGGACGGGGCCTAAAAGTAGGCTCTCCCTCTTCAGGAGAAAAAGTTTGTATCCAAAAAACTAAACGGTTGCGTAACAACTGCACACAGTCAGGTTATCAAAAGCAACACACATTCACGCACAGCACTACAAGAAAACATCAGCTTGCTGCAGCGCAGACATCTATCAAGGTGAACGATCAACACATCAACACAGCAACACATCAACACATCAACACATCAACACATCGAGGTGAACGATCAGCACACTTAACAGATGGGGCTAATTGCAGATCCATGAACGTGGTTCACCACTACGGATGTGAGAAGTGTGTGTTGAGAAACGTTTTAAAAAAGGCTGTTGCAACTGCACACCGTGATGCAACCTCATCTCGAGTCATGCCCTCCCTCACTGGACCTTAGAGAAAAAATGAGCAAAAGATCCAAAATCATGCAGTAAAACCGACAAGCGTAGAAAGCCACTTCTCCAATGCTCCACTGACTCGTTTTGGGTATGCAAATGGCCGACAAGCAGGACGGTCTACTGCTGCTCTTCTGGGAGTAATTATGGAGGCTTTTAGGCACAGGGGACATAGATGTGTTGAACCTCCACGGTGTCATGTTGCCACCGCTATTCACCTCCAGTCCTTCTGAATGGGCGGAGCGGAGGGGCCTTTTTAATACGTTCCCTCCCACCATTTAGGTCTGCTTTTCTGCCCTGCCTGGAGGAACAGTTTTGTGTCATAAACAAGTGAAGGCATGTCTTGGTGAATGTACAGTATTCAATGGGATTCTCTGGAAAACAGGTGGAATGCGTGTCAGGATTCACTGGGTCTGAGAAGGCCTGTGTGTGTGTGTGTGTGTGTGTGTGTGTGTGATTGCATGTGTGTGTGTGTGTGTGTGTGTGTGTGTGTGTGTGTGTGTGTGTGTGTGTGTGATTGCATGTGTGTGTGTTTCTGTGTGTGTGTGTGTGGGGGGGGGGGAGGTATTTACAAGGTATTTTAATATGGGCCATGAATGAGAATGCAAAGCTGTTGCCCGGTAACCAGAGCTGTTCCCCCATTTATGTAGTAGATAACAATCCCACACATCCTCCCTGATACTGAACACCAATCATAACCAAACACCAAACATATACCTCCCCCCCTCTCAAAAAGAGCCCTGTTTTACCACCTGGTGTCATGTAAACAAGACATTAACATGACACCTGAGCCTTTGAACACACGCTACATCGGACCCTTATCTTAAGATGTACCCTGGTGATGATTAACTTAAAGGAGGCTGAAGCCCTTTAAGTTGGCGACCCTTAGCCCCTTACTGCCGTTAGCCAGCTATATAACTTTATTGATTGAAAAATAACGTCAAACAGCCTTGAAAAGCTGTGTGTGTGTGTGTGTGTGTGTGTGTATGTGTGATTTATAACGTATGTATATTTGTTCCATCGATATCCTGGTGAGAGCTATGTGTTGTTATTGGCTCCAGCATCCGCATGACCTCTCTCGCTGACAGCCCAGTGTTTATAGAAATGCACCCTCAGACCCCAGGCCTTCATGCTGTACCTCTTACCTGCCTCTCTCTTCACCTCTCTCTTTACCTGTCTCTTTATTGTACCAGTCTCTCTTTTCCTGTATCTCTCTGCACCTCTCTTTCCTGTCTCTTGCTTCACCTGTCTCTCTCCTCACCTGTCTAACCTTGTACTTGTCTCTCCTATCCTGTTACTCTCTTTACCTGTCTGTCCTAACCTGTATCTTCATCTTACCTCTTCTCACCTGTCACTTCCCACCTGCCTCTCTCCTCTCCTGCCTCCCTATTGAACCTGTCTCTCTTTCTTTCCTCTCTCCCTCTAACCTGAGGAGCAGTAGGAAGGAGACTTTCAGATGAGGCTGTGGTGGTGTAATGTCTGAATTGGGGAGGGGTTGTTGTTGGGTCCAGGCAGTACTGATCAAAACAGCAGATATAAAAGGAGAGAAACACAAGGCACAAGGGCTGACGGATACGTGGTGAGGTTTCGGTCTTCTATTTACCTCTCTTTCAACAGCTGTTCATTTCCCAGTCCTAGTAATATCCATGCCCCAACCTCCCTTTACCACCCATCCTCTCACCAAGACTCTCCTCTCCTCTGCTGAACTCTCCTCTCCTCTGCTGAACTTGACTCTCCCCCTTCCTAGGGTTGTATGCCTAAGTCCTCCCATGTATAAATAGTATACCGTGTCGTGTCGTGGCTGTAACACCTGACCGTAGTCGCTGAGTCTCTGCAGACGTTTCAGGGATTATTCAGAGTTCTTCTTCCTGGTTTCCATGTGTGGTCGTCCACTATGTGTGAGTTCTCTCTCTCTCTCTCTCTCTCTGTTTTTTATTGAGATCTTGCCTCCAGACTTTCTGTAGCAAAGCTTTTTGTTCTAGAGCTAACATTACCATCCAAACTACGTAGAAGTCCAGACATGTTTGCAATAGAATATGTTGGAAAATATAGAAGGTTAATGTGTTGTTGGTGTGTTGGTGTGTGTACATTGTCTGATAGGTATAACTTTTTCCAGATGGAAATAGATACTGGCTAGTTTATCTGTGTTACCTCTCTGTTCCCTCTGTACTTTGAGGTGTGATATTTAACAAATCCATGATGATCTAATGTTCCCTTGAGTTTGAATTGTGTCATGATGAAGCATCGTCTAACTAACCTAAATAACCATCACTTTGAGCCTGTGTTTAAGGCATACTTATTGTTTTGCCTATTTGCCTATTGCCTGTTTTGCCTATATGCCTATTTTAGTTTAGCTTAGCTTACCTTATCAGCGTCAACAATGCGAAAGTGGGAAAAAGCTTATTTAAGGTACTTTAACCGGCTACAGCCATCCTAATGTTATACGAGTGCGCCTTAGTCTATGTTTGACATTAACCTTAAAATACTAGAGTTGACAGGTTCATGTCTGAAACCTTAAACCTTAAACCTTAAACATTGATAACTTGATTTACATTATCCTAACCTTAACCATGCAGTAGTTTAACATGAGTCAAAGTCTTTGTTACTTAAAATTTAGGCTGACACAAACTATTAGACAACCCTGTATACCATGCTGATGTTAGGGGTTGCTGTCAGACCTGGCAACAATCCCTGCGGTGACAATCAACTGAGACACTGTTGCCAAGTTACTGTCAGCAGACTGAAAGACACTGTATTGATCTCTTAAAACCTTTAAAAGCATACAAATGAAGGAGTGACAGGGAGGTGAGATCTCAAAATGCATGTAAACACAACCCCAACATGCTATAGATACACTTACACTAGCTATCACTATGGCTGATTGGATTGGACCTGATCCACTGATGGTCTCAGCCTCAACCTTTGCTTCCTGATTTAGCGCCTCTGTAAGTCTGCAGTAGGGCCTTAAGCAGCTTCAAGATTATGACTCAACCTATGGATGCTATTTTTAAATCGCATTATTTAACATTGGCAATTAAGCCAGCCGAGCTGCATAGACACTGGGACGATTAATGATTTTCGTTCATTTAGGTTTATCATGTCTCTATTTTAGAAACCCCTTTAAAGCTAGGGTAGGACATTTATTTTTTCATCTCATTTTTTGTCACATTTGTGGACATTCTATTTTCATCCTGACAGAAATCAATACATCAAATGATTTGGCAAAAAAAAAGGACTTCTGTTGATGAAATCTGTTTCTGACGCCGGCCTGTAATAAACGCATACAATCATTTTAAACCAAAGTGATGGCTAAAAATGCCGAAAAAGTTACCTAGTGCAGGTTGAGGGAACCTGTTTAGTCAAATGATGGAGTTATGCAGAGCTAGCGCAAACTTCATACAAGTCAACAAACAAAGCTAGCAAATGCTGAAACAACAGATAGCAGATAATACGACAATAGGTTCTGTTAACAAAATAACTAATAATAACTGATCTCTGAAAAGACCTCTTTAAAACAAACATCCTGTTTTATATCCGTACTTAAGCCCTGTGTCATCTGTGAGGTCCTTTGACGAGTGGAACTAGTGAGGAAATATGACGTGCAGGTGTGCCCTTCAAGGCCACACCTTTTAATAAAAACAGACACTCATGTTACAAAGATGCAGAGGATTGTCTGAGCATCTGTAGGGAAATGCGAGTTGAAAGTATCCACACATTGTTCTTGACACTGAGGCTGAGTGGCTGATATTGCTTCGAGCTGTTTTGACCGGCTATTGATTTTTTAGCAGGTCTTGTCTGAATGCTTTATGTCTAATGTCGGTTAGGGACTCAGGGGGATGCACTTGGGTAGAGGAATATTGCGTACCATTATAAATACATACGTCGTAAACCCTGAATTATTGTTGGAATGTTTTCGTATTACTGGTGGCAACAGAATATTACTGCACTAAATCATTCATTTTGATTGTGTGTGTGTGTTTTGTCCAGAGTTTTCACTGGCTTATGGTGAAGGGCAATTGTGTGATATTTCTACTGTGACCTGTGATGCTTACAATCATACGAATGTATGACTATAAACACAACCTCACCTTCATATCTTATACAGAACAACATTAAAAGAAATTGATCTAACAAGGTTTATAATCGATAACATGAAGTTAAAGGCCTTAATAATTAAAAGTAAAGCATGCATTGTTGACCGTAGAAGAGCGTGTGTGTGTGTCTGTTCCTGCCACAGAGCAAAGGAGGAACAGTATATTGTACGGTGGAAAGTACAGAGTAGGGTTGTCACGATATCTCATTTTCTTAATGCGTTTATGAAATATTTTCAGCTATTTTTATATTGCGTCCAAACGTGTTCACAACAGCGGTGTTTTCCTATAATGCGATATTGGATATTACTGCATATTGCGAGACCCATGTTGCAGAGACCTGAGGTGCAACTTCTCGCAGCTTGCAGAAATACTTTTCAGTGAGGGGGGGAAACTGCTCTATGTAACTTCCTGTCAGTGGTGTCCCGGGGGATGGTTAATGCCGTTGATTTAGAAAGTGGTGTTCAAAGCTGGGAACCAGAAGTGGTTTGAGCCCATGACGAGAAGCAGAGCTCTTCAGCGCAGTAGGGTAATATACTGCAAACAGTACCGGGACTTGAACTCGGACCTCTTCTGTGATAGAGTTGGCTAAATGTTTGGCATTCGGAAGGTAAGGCAGACTTCTACTATGTTGATTCAGATGTGGCTTGGCCCAATACTGTATTGTATTTGTGATGCCAGAGTTGTTCAGAGAAGAATCTGAATTGATTGATCGTTTGACAGATGAATACTTGACTAGTATTTTTTCCAGTATCTAACCAATCCACATGACAGCAGATAACTGTCTGCTATCATGTGGATTGGCAGGATTGACAGAGGTGTATGTTTTAGATTTTAAACGTATGCCGAATACTATGTTGCCTTCCACAATGCAATGTACAGTAATTATTACATGGATAACAAGTACAACTACTACGACGCCCTAGTCTTTGGGATAGGGAGGGTAAAATAACAAACAACAATAATAAACATGACTTTTAAACAAATGATCCTTTTCATTGCTCAACAAGTAAAACAATAGGTGAGCTAAAAAGAAAAGCTAAAAAGAACAAGAGAAAATGGCAAGCCACTCATAAAGGTGCCCTGTTGGCACCTTTATGGTGTTGCATCCGGTGCAAGTCAGCTCAGCTGTCAGGACAGGAAATGCATGCAGAAAACAAAACATAAATACATGTTCACACTTCTTTCTCCTCGGGCTCCATGCAGGCTCCTCGGACACTTGTACTATAACGCTACAGTGTGTGGCTGTGTGGAGCACCACCAGGCCAGCGGTCGCTGTTGACAGCGGTGTCTGAGAGAGGGTTAGGCTTCTTGGACACAACGCCACAGTCACGGTGTGTGTGTTTGTGCGGAGCTCCGTCTGGGCAGCGGTTGATGTCAGCATCTGAAAGAGGGTTAGGCTTCTCTGAACCCTTACAGGGCTCCACACATCCATGTGTCTCTATATTTGTTGTGGCCAAGAGGCGTGCCGTGACAAAACTCACACAACGTAGCCATACTACTACGTAAATGCAACGGTGTGTGGCGCACATCCACATAAAACATCTCTTGTTATGATGCTTTAACACTACGACGGCACAAGCTTAAAAAGGCTTTCCGGGTGGCTCACCAGGTAGAGAGCGCACCATTAAGGACCCAGTCCATACTGCAGTGACCCGGGTTTGATTCCTGCCGTGGTCTTTTGCTGCATGACTTCCCCCCTCTGTCCCATACCTTCCTGTCTAACTCACTATAATAAAAAAAAACTGCAAAAATAAATCTTAAAAACAAAAAGCTTTTCTTTCATAAAGTTGGCATAGGTCATAACTTAGAGGATAGCACCCCCCCCCCCCCTCAATCCTAGAACTTTCAGCCCAAAACACATTTCTATAAATCACCTAGTGTTGGGTTAGAATTGAATTCAAGCTGGAACAGGGGGTCCTTTGGAGCTGACTGGAGAGCGAAAACGGGACACCAAATGAAATCCACAAACCAAAGCAGCGGGAACTCCAGAACATATTTATATATCATATTTATAGTAGTAGTTCCAAAAAGCAAGACTGGGAGAGGAGAAAATTGAATCAAGGGAGAAAACAAAACCCCACAAACACAAAGGAACGTAACAACATCCGACGTGGGCTTTTCTCTCAGTGTGAACTGTTTCATTATGGTATACTGTGTGCATGCGTGCGTGTGTGAGTGTTGCCTAATGCTTGTATCTTCCCTTTTAATTAACTGCAGGCCATGGGTGCATCTGGTCCATTAGCGGCTAACCCCGACCAGGAGGCTCCCAGCCTGGGGATGCATATGCTGGACGTTGAGCTGAGGAGAGGACACAACCTGGCAGCGAGAGACAGAGGAGGTGAGGGCCCCCAAACCAAAGGGTGATGTCACTGGTCGGCCAATTGTTCGGCCAAGCTCCGACTGTGTTGGTCGCTACGTGCCTCGCACGCTAAGATGCAATCACAATCTTACTTGTCTGGGCTAGAGGAAGTGAAAGCTAGGGTAGGGATTCATCTCAGCAGCGTTTGTATACATATTTGTTGAAAATTATCTTTGCATCTTGACAGAAGATCTGGTACTTGTGTCGCCGGACTGTATGAGCCTGTCCGATCATTTCATTCGGCCCCGAATGAAGGGGTGGGATTATTGTTATTCCTTCTTTATAATTTTGTTCTAAAGGATGCATGGTTCCTTCCGTAGGGACAAGCGACCCCTACGTCAAGTTTAAGCTGAGCGGTAAGGAGGTGTTCAGGAGCAAAATCATCAACAAGAACCTGAACCCCGTGTGGGACGAGAGGACCACTCTGATACTGGACAGTCTGAGCGAGCCTTTGTATATCAAGGTAACACCCACAGAGTGTACCTTCCCGACACAACACAACACACGACCGTGTGTCTTCCACAGACTCAGACCAAACTGCTGCACACCTGTTATTTCCCCCTCCTTTTGTGTAATGTGTGTAACATTTAGTTTTTTTGCGGTTGTTGTGTCAACACAACAACTATGACTTTGTTGAAGGTGTTCGACTATGATCTTTTGCTGTGTTAAAGGTGTTAAACTATGATGTCTTTATTATGTTAAAGGAGATTATTACAATGTTTTAATGTGTTAAAGGTGTTTGAGTATGATGTTTTCATTGTGTTAAAGGGGTTCGACTATGATATCTTTATTTTGTTGCAGGTGTTCGACTATGACTTTGGCCTCCAAGATGACTTCATGGGCTCTGCGTATCTCCCTCTGGACTCTCTGGAGCAGCAGAGGTACCTTCTGGCTTCCTCCTCTAGGACTAGTAGGGTCAAGGGTCATCCCTGAGGATTCTCAACGTGGGGTTTAATCACTCATATCATGACCCCGAGATTGTTATCTTATGTTGTTATCTTTATATCTGTGTTGTGGCCTGTGTTGTGGTGACAGAACAGTAGTGGTGACCCTGGAGCTGAAGGACTCCCACTACCCTGACCAGGACCTGGGTTCACTGGAGTTGTCCGTCACCTTGGGTCCTAAAGACAGCCCTGCGGAAGAGCCAAAAGACTCCAAGGTAAAGAGACCCCTCTCTCTCTGTATGTCTCTCTCTCTCTCTCTCTCTCTCTCTCTCTCTCTCTCTCTCTCTCTCTCTCTCTCTCTCTCTCTCTCTCTCTCTCTCTCTCTATCACTGTTCTTTTACTGAATTTCTTCTTCCTTGATTTATGTAAGGAAAACTAACTGTCCAGAGGCCAAGACAACGTTGTATTTATAAGCGTTTATTATCATTTTATAATGCAATTTTCTTTTTTTTATCACATTTGAGTTGTACGTTTTACTGTTCAACGTGACTTTCTACTGGCCCCTGGCTATCGGGCCCCTGTTGAACCATGTTCCCCCCCTCTTTCAATACAACTACATTACAGTGCTTTATTTGCGTGGGAACACAGGAGAACCAGGAGCATATCAATAACAATAATAACAAAATATTTCTTTCTCCAGTCTCCTTTGCATTGCTAACTTGTTTACAGACCCAACTAAACAAATGCGTCCCCACAGCATAACAGTGTGAAGTGTAGGTTGATTATTAGATTGTTTAGAGGTTGTGACATGACCATGCCTACACCCCAAAGCAGCCCAAGGATCTTCCAAGCTATCGATGGAAGCTGTATTTAAACAAAGTGAGTTGTTGTTAGCTTTAGCATTAGCATTAGCGTTAACTTTAGCATTAGCGTTAGCGTTAGCATTGGGTTAGCACTCCCTTAGTCCTTGTGACCCTGTTCCTGTATCCTTTCTATAGACCTTTTATATTTAATGTTGTATTATGGTATACATAATTATCTTGGTATCCGTGTTGCGCAGACATAATACAATCAGTTTTATTGGAAAGCTTTCCTTGTTGGTGTCTTCAAACCTTTCCCATTAAGACTGTGACTTCAGGTACTTAACTCGATGAAGTACTTATTAAGCACAACAAGTATCCCCTATGGACACTTTCCATAATGGAGGCTCCATTATATGTCTGAAGGGTTTTGTTTGAGTGCCAGTCTTTCCGTTCTGTATCCTGGAGCCACAGGAAAGCAATAGGAGGGTGAAAGTGGGGAAGGGAGTAGTATCGTTGTCTGTGGTAACTTGATTATAAAACAATTATCAATACCTCAATATTTGGTTACAAATAGATATTATTGTGATGGGAAGTTTACTCAGACAAAGATAGATAGAGAAATAATATATTTTATTATATTATATATATTTTTTAAATATATATATTTGGTGTGCCTTTTGGGATAGGGCAGTGGGTTTGGAGAACAGATGGGAAGATGTAGCATAGGAGTACTGGTGGGGACTTGCGTCACTACAGAGTATTGACTACATGGTTAGCTCACTAGCAGGTCGAGACACTGAGCCGCCCAGAGAAAGAACATTTAAGGGGTCAATTCCGGTGAATAAATAATTCACAAATGAACTTATAAAAAATTCATTCAGAGTTAATATGCTGTCCTGCAGCATGAATTTTTACGCTTTTAATTGGAAGGGAAGCTCAGCCGTCAATTCAGTCAATTCAGTCAGTTCAGTCAGTTCAGTTGAATTCCTCCAATATAATATTCTATTTATTTATATCCAGACCGTGCTGCTCAGAAGGTCTTGGAAACGGTCCACGAAGGTAAATAACTCATTTTTAATTGGAACCCCATAATATTAATATTAAAACACAAACTTGTCCCTCCCCTCCCTTGACGGCCCCCTTTTTGATTCAATATTTTTTTCTGTCTTGTTTACCGCTGTGCTGCGTTGTGGCTTCTTGTGTTGGCCATTTTTCCGTATTTTGTTGTGTTTGTCGTCTACCACTTGTCGTCTACCACTCGTTCCCATTCTCTCCCCTTGTGTTCGTCACATGACGTGCCGTGTGTTCCTGTGATCTGTGGTCTGTGATCGTGTGAGTGATTCCGGTGGATGTGCACGCAGAGTGAGACGGGACGGATCATGAATTAGTGATGGCTTTGATACATGGTGTCAGTCTCCACACATGCAAATCCTCTGCTGTTTATCGTCGATATGGATAGGAGAGCATCCCTGTGTGCATGCACCCTGTATCCACCCTTTACCCCATCAGCCCTGTCTGTTCCCCCAACCACCAGAAGATACCTTATCCTGTGGCTTTAAATATGTCTTCTTCTTTCTGTTTAGATCAATGTATTTGTTGTTTGCTGTATTAAACCACTGTCATTTTCCCATTGTTAAAAGGTCATAGGCACTTAAATCGTGTGTGTGTGTGTGTGTGTCTGTGTGTGTCTGTGTCTGTCCGTATGTGCGTGTCTGTGTGTGTGTGCGTGTTTATGTCTGTGTGTGTGTGTGTGTGTGTGTGCGTGTGTGTGTACTTGTGTCTATGCGTGTATGTATTTATGTGTGTGTATGTGTGTGTGTCACAGCAGCAGCAGTCCACGCGTCTCTCGGAGGTCCACCGGAAGGCCCAGCTGTGGCGGGGCATCGTCAGCATTGCTCTGATCGAGGGTCGCGACCTCGTCCCCATGGACTCCAACGGCCTGAGCGACCCCTACGTCAAGTTCCGCCTGGGCTCCCAGAAGTACCGCAGCAAGGTGCCTTGCCCCCGGGGCTCTTTACCACCACCGTTCACCATCTAGGCATCAGGCAGCGTGAATTCAGATGCACGTTGTTAAAGGTCCCATGACATGCCACCAGGTGTGAGTGTGATTAGCCGTTATAAGACGTCTCTTATGACATCACAGGTGGGCGTGTCCACCTAGATGTGTGCTGGATGGACCAGCCTACCCAGTGGCCTGTAGCAAACATTGCTCATCTATCCGTCGCACATCTAGGTGGACACGCCCACCTGTGATGTCATAAGAGACAGATTTTTTTAAACGGCTTGTAATGGCTAATCACACCACACCTGGTGGCATGTCATGGGACCTTTAAGGAGCAGGTCGGCGGGGCATCTTGCTCAGATATCGGGGATTGAACCCACAACCTTCCGGCTTGGATTCAAAACACACCAGCCAACAACTAGAAACATCCTGGCCACACTTTGTTGTCGGGAGTATGCGTGTGCTATGTATGTGTGTGTGGTGTGTGCCACCAGTTTTGCAGGTAGAGCAGGTCCTCGGAGGGTTGCTAGTTTGGATTCTCAGCGGTGTCTGGCTAAGTACGGAGGTTTCCCAGAGGAGGACGTGCGACCGCATAAAGAGCCTCTCCACGGGCCGCTGTGTGTGAAGACGGAGATGAAACTATGACTCGAAGAAATGTGGTTGTGAACGGTTTGATTAATGCAAGACCGTCGCAGCACTTTGTGCCCACAGATGTAAGATAGAATGCAGTAGTGAGATATAACTTGCATTCATCCCCATGGGGGAATTTCCAGTCTCTGCATTTAACCCTGCGAGGAGCGTTTGGCTGCCAGGGAACCAACTCCCATGCTTGGTCATGAGTGTGATCGCTCAGGATTTGCTGTGTTGGGGATACCCATGTGTACAGGAAAACCAGCTAACTCCACACAGAAATGTGTACAAAGGCCTCCTTGTGGCAGAGGTTGGCATTGCACCCTGATTGCTGTGACCCATACTACGGGTGCTTTACCAGACACTTTTATCCAAAGCTGATCAGTGCATTCAGATATATGTCCTTAAGGTATGTTTCAATATATCGTTCATATTATGCCTCATAGCTTGATTGCCTTAGTCATCATTTAAGGGTCACCCTGTATTTAGTGTCAAAAATACCTAAGTCAAATAGATGACTTTGGCAGATAGTGATTATGGAATGTAAAAAGCTCAGATTGGCTTAGGATACAGCCGATGAGGAAAAGTGAATCAGCAGTGTTAGGAGAGGAGAGTAGAGTTAGGTTAGATGTCACAATTTGGCCAAAATATGACGTAGGCAATGATGCTATGAGGCTAACAATATTACTGAGGTAATAACATTAGGTGGTATTAACTGCGCTCTGTATACATATGTGCAGACAATTTCCAAGACGCTGAGTCCCCAGTGGAGGGAGCAGTTCGACCTGCACCTGTATGAGGAGACGGCGGGGGTGCTGGAGATGTCCGTCTGGGACAAGGACACCGGCAGGCGGGACGACTTCATCGGACGGTCAGTTCCCTCCGCTCTGTGTGGGGCCATCTGGTGTGGCAGCCCTGGCTGTTACATGCAAAAGCTGTCTGGTACCTCGGGCGACAGGAATGGCCACGCAGGGGTGTCAATAAATGCGAGTCCTTCACAGCGTCACATGGCTACCGTGGGGCCCCACATCATTTGCGGCAGCTCGATTCATCCATAAATACAGGCACATGCAAAATAGAGGCAGAGAGTCTAAGTGGGCCATTCACACGCTAGGCTGCAGCTGAGGCCTCTGGCAGGGAGGTAGAGATCTACGGCTTTGACGACTATTTGACATGGGACCCTAGCTGCCCTAACCTGAATTGAGCGGGGGTGGGGGGGGGCTGGGGGGGGGGGGCTGGGGCGTTAACGATTTAAGAAAATAACTAGCTGGTCACTGCTGGGGACCAACCTCACCCCCGGGGCCCCGGTGTGTCGGAAGCTTCATCGATTCTTATCTTGATGGGTAATAGAAAAAGTATGGGGAACCTGCTAAGAAACAGGAGGCAACCGATTCTGTAATTCTAGTCATTTAATATCCGTTCCCCATCAGCCACAGGCTGTCCCGGAAACATTAGCAGAACATTATTTTTACCACACTCAATTTAGCTTTCTTAAAAGTCAGGTAGCCCGGGAAAGGGAAGTCTGGGGCCCCCTGCTTGAGCTGCTGCCCCTGCGACCCGACCCTGGATAAGTGGATGAGGATGAGGATGAGGAAAAGTCAGGTAAAAGTCACGTAAAGTTCCAGGTCACTGTAGTTGCTGAAATGGGATATACAAATAAACCTGCCCTGCCTTACCTATCAATTTATAATGTCTATAACGGGATAATTACAAGACATTGACGAAAATCATTAAATATTTAAAAGTATATTAGGTTTCAAAGTAACATCACTATTAATTAAAAGAGAAGTAGCCTTGTGGCCTCAAACCCTACTAGGTAATCATTTTCGTATAATAACTTCTGTGATTTCATTACACTGTTAACCACTGGCACTGATTCGCTGTTGAGTTTCGCGAGTTAACACTACAGATGTAGTTTTGTGGCACAGCCAGCAGTGGGCGCCAGAACATTGCTATGGTTCTCTTTCTCCGTTATGACGTCGAATTATAAACAGAACTGCGGTCTACTAACCTGCTCACAACAGTCAACACTGACGAATTTCCTGCACAGACCTTTGTGTAGCCACCACCCATCCATTCTTCCTTTCGATGACTGTGATGATGAAATGAAAATGACCATACATATATATTTATTGAACAGGGCAGAAATCCCACAAAAAGGTTTGGGTAGCATGTTATGCTTGTAGTCGTTATTTATTTAGTCTCAAAGGTTTAGGTTCCAGTTTTTTGCCTGGTTGTGCAGTCTTCAGTCTATTCTATTGTATCATCTCGGAAAGCTATTTTCATGAAAAAGGATATTTAGCTAATTTAAACCAAATGAATATCAAATCTTATCTCATTCTATAAAAATGATTTAGTGCTCCCACTAAATCACATAAATTGTCTCAAAACAGATGAGAGAGAGGAAGAGACAGTGTGAGAGAGAGAGATTGATTGTGTGTGTGTGTGTGAGAGAGAAAGATAGATAAAAAGTAAAGAGAGTGAGGTAGATAGAGAGAAAATGGGAGAAACAGGAAGATAGAAACTTAAATACTTTGAAACACTCCACTCACAAATCACTCTCAGCACACACACACACACACACACACACAACCACTGTCAATGCATTATAAACACAAAGGTCCAGCCCTCTGATGTGTGTGTGTGTGTGTGTGTGTGTGTGTGTGTGTGTGTGTGTGTGTGTGTGTGTGTGTGTGTGTGTGTGTGTGTGTGTCTCTCCAGGTGCCAACTGGATCTGTCCACGCTGGCCCCGGAGCGCACCCACCGCCTGGAGCTGTCCCTGGAGAACGTCCCCGGGTCGCTGGTGCTCCTGGTCACCCTCACGGCCTCGCTGCACGTCTCCATCGCCGAGATGTCCGTCACACCGCTGGACGACCCCCGGGAGCGCGCCCACATCGCCCGGCACTACGTACGTACCGGGTACACTTTGAGGTTCACGTCTTCCGTTAGGTCCAGGACTTGGGTTTTTATGGAACACAATATGCCTAATGTACGTCGTGACATACCTGACATGATGTCATGACCTACGGGACATGATGATGTCATGATATACGTGACACAATGATGTCATGGTATACATGACATGATGATGTCATGACTTACCTGACATGATGATGTCATGAGATACGTGACATGATGATGTCATGACTTACCTGACATGACGATGTTATGAGATACATGACATGATGATGTCATGACTTACGTGACGTGATGATGTCATGACTTACGTGACATGACGCTGTCATGACTTACGTGACATGATGCTTACGTGACATGATGCTGTCATGACTTACGTGACGTGATGATGTCATGACATACGTGACGTGATGATGTCATGACATACGTGACACAACATCATAGTCGGAGCGAAAAACTGTTTTTACTTATTTCAAGGAGAGAGACAAAGGAGACAGCGATTGGATGCTCTGAACAACGTAGGGATCCCTTCATCAATAAAACATGATCGATTTAATTTGGAATTAAATTAACTCGACGCAACTCGAGCCCTGGTTGAAACACTATCAACCGCAGGGGTTGTCGTTGGTAGTGTTTCAACCAAGTGACCATGGTGCGGGTGGGTTATCAACACCCTGACCACCCGGTGGAAAGGGTGCTGGACACCCAGCCCAAAGGTTATGGGTTCATTATGTCCTCAGTCTTTAGGCATTCGTGAGCAAGCAGCCCTCACCCCCCCCCCCCCCCCCCCACCTGCTCATCCATGCACCCGATCTTGTGTTTGAATGGAGAACCACATATATCAGAGAGGTCGGCTCTGAAAAAATACTGAAATTGAGAGAGGAAGTGAGCTGAAATGTGTTGTGAACCGTTTCTCAGGGCTTTCTGAGATCCTTCTCCAACCTACGGGACGTTGGGATCGTGATGATTAAAGTGATTCGAGCTGAAGGACTGATGGCCGCTGATGTAACAGGTACACACACACACACACACAGACACACACATCGTGAAATACAAATGTGCGCACATACAGACACACACACACATACACACATCTACACATGCACGCACAAACTGGTTTTCCCTATAGTGAAGACTTAAACAGTATTAATATGACTGGTGTTCCCTAGGGAACACTTTAACAGTATTAATATGAACTGGTGCTCCCTATGGAAGACTCTAACAGTATAAATATGAACTGGTGTTCCCTAGGGAAGACTTTAACAGTATTAATATGAATTGGTGTTCCCTAGGGAAGACTAACAGTATAAATATGAACTGGTGTTCCCTAGGGGAGACTTTAACAGTATTAATATGAACTGGTGTTCCCTAGGGAAGACTAACAGTATAAATATGAACTGGTGCTCCCTAGGGGAGACTCTAACAGTATTAATATGAACTGGTGTTCCCTAGGGGAGACTTTAACAGTATTAATATGAACTGGTGTTCCCTAGGGAAGACTAACAGTATTAATATGAACTGGTGTTCCCTAGGGAAGACTTTAACAGTATTAATATGAACTGGTGTTCCTTAGGGAAGACTTTAACAGTATTAATATGAACTGGTGTTCCCTAGGGAAGACTCTAACAGTATAAATATGAACTGGTGTTCCCTAGGGAAGACTCTAACAGTATTAATATGAACTGGTGTTCCCTAGGGAAGAGTGACCCGTTCTGTGTGTTGGAGCTGAACAATGACCGACTGCAGACGCACACCATTTACAAAAACCTCAACCCTGAGTGGAACAAGGTCTTCACCTTGTGAGTCCCCTTTTGGTGTTTGTAATACCATAGTATTTTGATGTTACTGGTTGTTTGAATTGTATTTGAGCGATACAACTACCGTGCGGTATTTAACCCGTAATCTACCATCCACATATACTTACTATTTGATCACTAGGTATTAAAAGCACAACAACACACAACTATTGTTAGTCCCAAATAACATAACACAGCTGGCAGATTGCACAATTTTAACATCTGGTACTTGCATCGATATCACAAACATTTTGTAGCGGGAATATCATTCTAAAGCAGGACCTTTGTTCTGTCCTTCCCGGCAGTAACGTGAAGGACATCCACGCGGTCCTGGAGGTGACCGTTCTGGACGAGGACCGCGACCGGAGTGCAGACTTCCTGGGGAAAGTAGCCATCCCCTTGTTATATGTGAGTTTGTTTTAGATAGATAGATGAATAACTTTATTGATCCCCAGGGGAAATTCAAAGTCACAGCAGCTTGCACACGTCAAACACAACAAAATAAAATAAAACATCCACATGGATAATATGGATGATAAAAGATATGCTAAGGTGCGCTTGGAGAATGTGTGTCATGATGGTAGTGCAAATAAGTACGTACAGCAGTGCAGGGATAAAATCTAGAAGCCAGCATTAAATATGGATAATAAAAAGGAATAATGCAAGCATATTAATCATTTTAAAGTATAGCAGTGCAAGGATAAAGTCTAAAGAAAACCAGTATTAAATATGTAAACAGTAATAATGTTAACTGTTTTTTGTTTGTTCTTTCAATTTTGTCTTCTCATATCTTTTTTTTTTCTTGCCCCCTCCCCTTGAAAACGAGATTTCGATCTCAAGGGGTTATCCTTCAAATAAAATGTAAAAGCTAATTGTGCTATTCATTGTAATAATTGAATTGAAAATATTTGTATTTCGAACAAGTAAAGAAAATGAAAAAAAAAGAAAAAGAAATAATAAACAAAACAAAATGATGACAATTGTGGACAGTTACAATAAAGTAATGTTTAAATAAAGAAAACCAAATGAAAAGAAACTGTCTAACACTTGCTTCACCCAATGTGATCTCCAACACTGTGAGTCTCCCCATGCTTCTGCTCTTACTAAATCCACCAATTATGCTAATCATGCTAACCAAGCTAACGCGAATTAGCATTCACGCTAATGCTAACCATGTGTTCTACATTCTTCGGGGCTTGTGCGTCAGGTCCGTAACGGCGTGCAGAGGGGGTATGTACTCAAGAATAAACATCTGACCGGACCCAAGAAGGGCGTTGTTTACCTTGAGATCGATGTGATCTACAACACTGTGAGTCTCCCAATGCTTCTGCCCTAACTAAGTGCGCCAATCTTCTCTGACTTTCCGAAGCATGATAATTATGATGAATTGTAATTCCGTATTTCTTCAAATTCTTCATCATTATGTTATTTTCCTCTTCCCTCAGGTCAAAGCTGCCCTCAAAACGATAGTTCCTGCAGAAAATAAGTATATCGAAGAGGATCCAAAAGTTTCTAAACATGTATGTTCCTATTGTGATAAAGTTACATACATGTGATAAATTGTACATAACAAAGTACGGGGCAAATTTTGTTTGCATCCGCGTGCAAAGAGAATGTACATCCCATTGAATGTACACGTTAGCCCTGACAGGCGTGAATGGGGTTTGAACCCATGATCTTCTGTTTACGAGACAGACGCCTTACCACTTGGCCACCACGCCGTGTTTAAAAACGTGCACTTAGACCCGTTATAGGGAGCACCTCCTACTTATTGTATGTTGTACGTCCTGTATGCTTTTCGTTATGGTTCCACGTCGACGCAACACAATGACCACGCAGACGCTTCGATGCAGTCGTGAACCTTTTTTCAGGTTCTTCGTCGGATTTACGTTAGCGGACCATTCGCAGCCCTTGCTTCTGCTTCGCCTCGACGCAAGGTTAACATTTTTGGGAGGCGCGCGTCAGGCCCTTGCGGTAGACGCAAGGAGGGTCCGCAAGGAGGGTCCGCAAGGACGTAATGAGTCCGTCAACCCCATTGCGTTGCGTCGCCGTCCAACGAGGTAAAGCCTGCCTCGTTTCCACCGAGCGGTGCGGTTCGGTTCACTGCGGCTCGGTGCGGGACAGCTCGGTCACGCTAAATCTATTTCGCGTTTCCACCGCCGACATTACCCTTATGGTAGGGTGGTGTTTAAGCCGGATGCCGATAGCTGCGGCAGCTACGTAAGCATCGCGACATCATAGCAGCGGAGGAGCAGCTCAGCGCGGTCCAGCGCGCTTATTTTGGGACCCTACCCAACTTGTGGCGGTGGAAACGCCAATATAAGCGGACCGAGCCGCATCGAACCGAACTACACCGCTTGGTGGAAACGAAGCATAAATGAATGCACTTATTGTATGTCGTACTGAGTTATAGTAGCATCTTATCCTAGCTATCTTTGTTGTATACGGGGAATGGGTTAACCTAGCGATTGTTAGTGCTTTTCACTATGAACATCCTTACTTTACCGACAGTAATATATTGTTTCACCTTCTGACAAATGTACCTATTTTTAGTCGCTTTGGATAAAAGCGTCCGCTAAATGCACTAAATTTAAATGTAAAAGCGGTACTTCTATATTTAAAGTATTCCCTCACTGAAAGTGAATTTGATGTTGAACAAGCTAACTAAAGACTGTTCACGTTTGTGGATGATGTGTGCTCAGCTGCTCCAGCAGAACTTTAACCGGGTGAAGAGGTGCATCATGGTCCTAATCAACATCGGCTCCTACATTAACAGCTGCTTCGAATGGGAGTTTGCCCAGAGGAGCATCTTGTCCTTCCTGGTAACGCACACACACACACACACACACACACACACACACACACACACACACACACACACACACACACACACACACATACATACACATGGTCGTACAAACACGGTTGCACACACTGTCCTAATATCTGACTGTGTGTGTGTGTGTGTATTTTGGTATCATTGTGCAATTATTATATCAGAACTATTTACAAATGGGAGTGCAGAGTTGTGTAACTGTGTCTCAATGTGTACTGAGATTTGTGCATGTTCAAAGGAATCGCAAATGTCTATTCAGAATCTGTGCTTAATCAGACTTGTAAATGAGTACAAACATAGATTTGCAGATGCGTAGACACATATTTTACTACATGCATAGACGTTAATAGCTGAAACTAGGGCTGTACGGTATGGACAAAAATTTATATCACGGTATGATTTGAGGCATAGACGGTACAGTATTATATCACTGTATGTTAATTTTATATTCTAATTTCGATATAAATGCTTCTGAAGGGGTAAAATACTGGTTAGGCAGCTATTTTTGTATAGAAGAAGTATTTTAAGAACATTTATTGAGCAAAACTACAATAGAAAAAAATGCTATCCATACTTCCAGTATGGATAGCATGGATTTCTTTCTCCACTTGGTCGCGGACCTTGCTGTATAGTTTTGGCATCTCAATTTGGCTGAAGTGTGTGCGGGCAGGTAACACGTACCTGGGATTGAGTGTTTTGATCATCTCTTTAAAGCCCTTTCTATCGACATTTTGAAAGGGAACCATGTCCTTACACTTTCATGTCCTTACTTTTCACATGAAAAATAAGTTACGTTACTGTATTTACGTTACTTACGGTCACACCGGTCACACGGTATGGTCAAATTCCATACCGTAGCGCAAATTCACACCGGTGTACTTTCTATACCGTTTATACCGTACACCCCTAGCTGAAACGTTGCTGTATTTTTACGACAATAACAGAAGAAGAAGTTATCACTTCCTCCGGCCTCTTGATTGGCTGTCGTTAACACATGACTATTGTTTGTCTGCACCCGGGCCGTGCCAGAGACCTGCGGTTGTGTAAATGAAAGGCAGATTGCGATGACGTGGTCGGCCCTGCATCAGCCCAGCTGCAACCGCAACTCAGCCCAGAAGTGACGCTTTTAAAGCACTGCACAACCATCGCTGTACGACCACACGTACAGAGTGTGTGATAGTATCTGACTCTGTGTGTGTGTGTGTGTGTGTGTGTGTTTGTGTTATTCAGGTGTTTGTGCTGGTGGTGTGGAACTTTGAGCTGTACATGCTCCCTCTGTCGTTGTTACTGCTGTTGGTGTGGAACTACGTCTTCTACTTGAGGGAAACGACAGACACCGTCAGTATAGTGTGTGTGTGTGTGTGTGTGTGTGTGTGTGTGTGTGTGTGTGTGTGTTTGTGTGCTTATTCGTGTGTTCATGTGGTCTGAGCACGTGGTCATGTGGTCTATTTGTGTGGTCAGGTCTGTGCATGGAGGATCAAAATGAAAGTAACTTTTTCTATTTGCAGTCAATGGAGGCCATGTTTGACTGGGAAGAAGAGGAGGAAGAGGAGAAGGTAACCAGTGGATTTAAGTCCTCATGACTATCATGATTATGACCTCATTTTTATGTCTTTATGTCACGACATAAGTGACATGACATTGTCATGTCGTGAGTGACATAAGCGAAACGACATCATCATGTCATGACAACTAGACATCATACCGTCACAGCGTGCGTGAAACGATGTCACCATGAATTAAATTAAATGACAACGCAATCACAACATACATGTCATAACATGACACGACATGCCTGCTATGACGTCATCGTGACACGACACAGGTGACGTGACATCACCATGTCATGATCATCATCATGTCGCACATGTCCCCCGCCCTCAGGACTCGGAGCGTAAGGGCTTCCTGGACAAGCTCTACGCCATTCAGGACGTCTTCCTGAGCGTGCAGACGGTTCTGGACGAGGTGGCGTCCTACGGAGAGAGAATAAAGAAGTGGGTATCGCACACCCCAAATGTGGTCTGCCCCCTTTGGAGGTTGATTTCAGAAGTCACCTGTCGGTTTTTTGTTGTTGTATATTTCAGATTTCAAAAATTACCTATTTACTATTGATCATGATGTTTGTGGGAAATACATTTCCTATTTCTTCTTACTTTTATTGTCTTTCTCCAAAACACATCAGGATTATTCTTTTGGCAGAGTTTTTGAATGCTTTGAACCATGCTTTGCTTGACTATGAATTATGCTTCATCGTTTGGTCCTTATGCATCTGTATTATGTTTTGTGCGTAATTCTTTGGTGAGTACTCCTAGCAGATTCATGGTCGGTAACCCTGTGACCCGTCCCCCTGCAGCACGGTGAACTGGACAGTGCCCTTCCTCAGCTGGCTGGCCGTCACCGTCCTCTGCGTGTCGATGGTCCTCCTCTACTTCCTGCCCCTCCGGTACATTGTCCTGGCCTGGGGTAAGACCTCAACTCCATCGGAATCAGAATCTTATAAGGCCTTGGGACCAATGTTAACATCTGGAAGACAACCGTCGAAGTAACACTCGCCTCCCTGAAACGTACTCCCGATCCGGATGGTACCATGTAACCCTGACAACCGGTAACCATGACAACCGGTAACGTGTCGTTTGGCGCCCGGAACGCTCTATCCGGCTGAAGCCTAATGACTCTGCGGCTCTAGCTTTCTTAAAGGATTAAAGGGTATGGGTGATTAAAACATCATGGCCGTCTCTCCTGGCTTCACCAGAACATGACTTTGGCTTAGCGATTCTGCTGGAAAGACAAATGCAAGGAACGGCATCAAGCAATTTGGTCTTTTGGAATCAACATGACATTGTATTGTCACGGCACATGTGAAACGATGTCTTCATGACACACACACAACACAAAATCACAACACACATGACATGACATGACATGACATGACATACCTGCTATGACATCATCATGAAATGGATGATTGTATGATTTATGTGTTGACATTATGACTTCCCCTCCCCCACTAGGTGTGAACAAATTCACTAAGAAGTTGCGCAACCCGTACTTGATTGACAACAACGAACTGGTGGACTTCCTCTCCAGAGTTCCGTCCGATGTCCAAGTGGTATGTTTGTGTTTGTGTGTGTGTGTGTGTGTGTTTGTTTGTGTGTGTTTGTGTGTGTTTGTGTGTTTGTCTGTGTGTGTGTGTGTGTGAGTGGGACCTTTCTAATTTGCATGGTGTTTGGTGTCACGTTAATTCCTTTTGAACTGATTTTCTTGTGTGTTTAAGTGTTCAATGCTGTGTGTGTATATCCATATGAATGAGAGAGAGTAAGACAGAGATAGAGAGAGAGAGTGAGAGTGAAATATAACCCTTGTGTCTATGTGCTTTGTATGTTGTGCAGGTCCAGTATCGGGAGCTGAAAGTAGATCCTGGACAGAGTCCGAACAAAAGGAAAAGAACCAACCCAGGCTAGCTGTGACCACACTAGCCATGAAATGTATGAAACTCTGTACAAAATATATATATTTTTTGTTTGTTTTTACTTTTTTGAGCAATTGCTTGTTTTTTTGTTTTTTTAATTGCACTTTTTCCACTCTCACTTTAAGAAAATGTGTCCTTAATGCATGAGAGTGACTGTATATAATGAAGATTATTGTGGAATAGTTGTCAGATATCAAGAAGAATGCCTACAGAAAGCATGTGTGTTGTTGATTATTGTTATTATTAATCAAATAATATACTGTCTACATTAGATTTCAAGCACATAGTTTGTTGAAGAAATGGAATGATTGATAGATTGATTGACACATGCCATGCAATGATTACCCCATTGCACAATACATAATGTGTACTTGAAATAAGGGCCAGAATACTTATGGTACTTCATACTTATTATTGTAAAAAGGAATGTTGTTTACAATAGTGTAATAATATGTTTACAACAAAGGTTGATCTATGGAAGAAAAAGCCTGATCTGTCATAAAGCCATCTGTAGTTTCATCTGATATTTACCTTGAAAGGGCCCCTGTTTTACCTCAAGGTGTGGCTTAATTTAGCACGTTCAATCTAAATATTCTCTGAATCTAAAGGCTCATAAAACACCACGTAGTAAACAACCTTTCAATTATTGTATTCAGTTTATTTTGTTCACGCAATTATAAACTATATTTCTATGCACTTTAGCTGAATATCTACTTTTGTTAGTGTCAATGTTACGCATGTAGGCCTACGGCAGTCTTCCTTCGCGTATGGCTCTCTCGGTAAGCCTATGGCGCGTATATTTCAGTGGAGCGAATGGACCCTATTCGCAGGTCGTCAACAGCAGGGTAAAGTAACTTCCTGTTCCTGTGATTTATAACATTAGGTCGGTTTTATTTCCTTATGTCTGTCGCCGCACTACCACGGTGTGTGTGTGTGTGTGTGTATTAACCTGACTAAAGGTGCGGCTATACTGGAGTACGGCCATAACGAATTGGATCAGGCCCATAATTAAGGTTATGAGCTACACCTGTGTTTTTTTCTTACTGCGTAAAAGGGTCTGGGTCTTGCATGATGTGCACTCTAAAATGTAACCGGTTGTGGTCTGTGCGTGTCCATGAACCTTCTATGTATCCAAGTGCATTTATCTACCGAAGGCTAAATGAGTTTAGCGTATGCGCGTCTCTCAACTCCGAATGCATGTGTGTTGAATTCAGAAAGTTAACTCGTGTTTTTTTTACGACAAACGGTTTCACCCGCAGTACTACAATGAACGACATTGAAACGGTCACAACATTTATCTCGAAAAAGATTCTTAGCTTTATTTGGTTTATTGGGTTATTTTTGGTTCATTGTTTGTATTATAATTATTATTTTTGTTTTTCATATTTGATATGATTGGTTTATTACGAAAATGGTATGCAACCAGATTAACTTTCTTGTAATGTATAGGACTTCCATTTGTATACAAGTGCACATTGGTCTATAAAATATATTTATACCCAGATCTCCATTGTTGCCTTTTATTCAGCTCGTGTGTAGTTTCAAGCCAATCAAGCTGCATACCCACTAGCAGATTGCTACAGTAGGCTATAGTAGGCTAGTCGTCATGGCATGGTATATATTTATAGTGGACATAGAGGCCTACGATTCAAGCCATTTTGCATGTGTAATTATCTACACAGTCACTCCCTTCTCCCCAAACAACTAACTAGTTCTACCAATATAACCTACCAATTATGATCATACTAATAGTCACCAAGAACCACAAGCAAAAAGGTTTCAAAAAGCAGGTCAGAACTAAAATAACTGGCACTATTTGTCCAAGTGTGAACAGGATAAATCGAACAGCATTCCAAGCACACAGAGAGAACATCCAGGTCGTTTACCCTACTTAGGGACACACGTTCATGTTACAGGGCGAGAGAAGCTGCTATTTAAACGGTTGGAAAATAGTGAAATAAATCCGCCGGCGATGGTTTACACGCACACACACATGACAGCCTACACACACACACACACACACACACACACACACACACACACACACACACACACACACACACACACACACACACACACACACACACACACACACACACACTTCAGCAGAGCTGCGTGCTTCTTTGCGCCGCCAGCGCCGCCTGCGCGCACATGCTCAGTGCGCACCCGGACTCATTGAAGAGCGTCCTCCACCGCACCGCTCCAACACACAAGCAGTGAGAAGCAGTCGAGACGATATCTCTCTCACACACCATGAGCGACACTACCCAGCCTAGATGAGACGTCCGCCGTTGGGCTTCTGACCCAGCCTTTTGCTGGTCAAAAGGAAGCAAGTGCATGCGTCTGGCGCCCGGCCGTGAAGAACACCCAGCGGTCTCCTGCCTTGGCCGTTCGAGTCGTTGTCGTGTGGCCATACTTGTACCACTCTTTTTGCCACGATGGTACTGAGCAAGGTGAAGGCCTTTGCGATTTACTTTGACAATCTGAACGAGCACAATCTGCCCGTGTTCTCTGGCGGAGACCAGATCTCAGGGAGGGTAGTGGTGGAGGTCACCGAGGAGGTGCGCGTCAGGAGCCTCAACATCCACGCCAGAGGAGTAGCCAAGGTGCGATGGACAGAGTCGCGGAACACTGGGGCCAACACGGCCTACACTCAAAATTACACTGAGGAAGTGGAGTACTTAAACCATTACGACAACTTGATAGGCGAGGAGAGAGGTAAGGGGCATTTACCAAACCATGCACCTTTCATTCTTCCCACCAACAAAAAATGACGAGTGACCCAAGTTGTAGCTGTCGCAGTGTGTGTGTGTGTGTGTGTGTGTGTGTGTGTGTGTGTGTGTGTGTGTGTGTGTGTGTGTGTGTGTGTGTGTGTGTTGCAGACGTCTTTTAACGTGAAATGTAGTCCACGGTGGACGCTGACACGTCCACAGTGTGCTGTGTGGTTATCATGTGTTTACTGTGTTGGGCATTTCAGCATCTTGTAAATCAAGCGTTTAATCATTAGCTCCGTTTACGCACAGCAGTGTGTGTGCGCGTCGTGTCCCTGGCTGTGGTGCTGATGCGACAGCTGATAGGAGTAGGACCGACTCGAGGAAGTCGAAGAGGTGTTCACACGATATGCCTCCAAAACATCTTATACCCCCCCCCCCCCCCATTGTATACGACAAACAACACATTATAACATAGTCACATAAGCATAGCCTGTCGTCAGGGAAATATATTTGGTCCACGAGTTAAAATAAGTTATATGGGCATGGCCATCAGTGCCGACCCAGAAAAGTATCGCAAACCGCGATGGGAAAACCCTGACATTGACTCGCCCAAAAACGGTTAACAAACCCAACAGATCTGGCTGCTTTAGTCAGACACCGATCACTAGTGTTAACACTCTCAGAACACGACAGGCGATCATATTTGCATATATTGGATCTTTTTTTCGCTCGCCCGTCGAGGAAACCAACATGTAGGCTACTCAGGCAACTCCCTTTGTTAGAAGCGGTTCAAACCTGTTCACAAACCGGCAGTCTGTGGACGTGCGTGTGCGTGTGTGTGTATGGGTGGAGGGGGCACGGCAGGGACACCAGCGGTGCTCAGATAAGGCCATATATACTCTGAAGGCTGCCGGGCAATGACATCACACACTCCCTAAGCGAACGAAAAAGGGTTGTTTGTCAATTATTCATTGATACTGCTACACTGGATTTGCATTTACTCGCATCCTATTGCACTATGATTCGGACGAGGGCTTTCCAACCAGCTGTATACATCTTGCATAAAAGGGGAGTTACTTTATACACTATAAAGTGTTGCCCTATTGCATAAAAATAATAATATACATTTATGAATAGACTGATAGATTCATAATTGCTCCACGCGATGAATTGGCCAAACCGGCAAGACCAAACAAAGAAGAATACAAGTCATGATTGTCTACTCTAAGCAGCTGACGATCATGTTGCTCTTTATTTTGTTATTTCTTTGCATTTCACTGACTTGGTGGAATACATGAGAAATGCTTTTGATAAAGGATAGTGATTTTTATAGGATATCAGAAAAAAGTAAAAAAATTAAAAAAAAGAAAGAAAAAAAGTCAAACATCGCAAGCTGGAGGAGGAGGGGGGGGGGGGGAGGGGGGTGTTGTGGAAGTTGAATTATGTTTATATCATCAAATACCATTCGCCGGATCCAAGACTCAACACTCCTGGTTTATATTTGTCTGTTTATTTCAATCCTTGCACTGTATGAAATAACATGTAACCTGCTGAAAGTCCTTAATAAAACCAACCTGGATGTACCATATCTTTTGTTTTGTTTTAATTCTTTACTTCCTGGTCTGTTACTGTCTTTTTCCCTACCTGTGGTTTGCTGTGAATGAAACATATATGTTCTCTTCACATCCTTCCATGCAATAGTCCACATGCTCAGAGAAATGAGAAGGCGGGCCCAAGGCATGGGTTCGACCAATGGCAGCCCTGGCAGTAATTTATTTCTCATTTCCTCCAATAGGAGGCTAAGTAGTAATGCATGCGTTTGAGTATCCGGCTGAAGGAAGCTGCTTAGTCTGGTTCATACCGGTCTGCTCCTGCTTCTCTCTCTCTCTCGCTCTCTCTACTGTTGTCAATGACACACACACACTCTCACACGCTCTCATACACGCACATACGCACGCACACACACACACACACACACACACACACACACACACACACACACACACACACACACACACACACACACACACACACACACACAAACACACACACACACACACACACACACACACACACACACACACACACACACAGACACTACTCTTATAGCCACTTTATGACAGCTATTGTAGAACCGAAGAAGCAAGAGAAGCAACATGCCATCGACACAATGAATAATACAGATCGAAATACTGCTGGCGTGGCTTGACACGGTCTGGCATGCGGTGAAGAAACACCACGTTCTTTCTCTATCGCAGGGCTGGGTCTTATTCCACAGTTCACACTGTGGAACTTCCTCACACTGAGTGTGTTTTCATGACTCAAAGAGATTTACGCAATATTGTTTTAACTTGTACACGGTTAGGTCATATCCCCACTTAGAAACCAGAAGGGTCTTTTATCATGAAAAAAAAAAATTTGAGAATGTGTCACTTGGAATTCCTAATGTGTTTTCTATGGAGGGTTGGTTGAATTTAATCCAGAAATCGTACTTGACCTCAGTAGTTTTGGGTTATTGAGGATATTTTTTAGGGGCGACAGAAATCTTGTGGGTAAAATAAAAGTGATATTGTAAACATTCTCCCTTTGGCAAACAGAAACATTAAATAGCTTCAAGTCACTAGCAACAACTGGTTACAATCACTGAAATAGTCCCTTGTTCCT
Source organism: Micromesistius poutassou (assembly GCF_964030765.1). Taxonomy (NCBI): domain Eukaryota; kingdom Metazoa; phylum Chordata; class Actinopteri; order Gadiformes; family Gadidae; genus Micromesistius; species Micromesistius poutassou. Next base: position 2,797,709 of record NC_140292.1, read on the forward strand.
CTCTCTCTTATCAGTCAGTAAAATATCAGTACCATGGCACAACACAATGTGTCGGTTGATTGTCACAGAAGGCAATGTTGACAGATCCCGCCCATAATAATCAGTTACATCAATGGTCCAAATAATCTTGAAATACAGGGTTGGTTAGGTTTTGTGATCATCATGAAATTCAGATGATACTATTATGTGAGACATTAAGCTACTAATCTGGCTGTGGATGACTTAGATTAGTCCATCCATTTATCTGGATATTATATAGAACACATTCCTAACTCTTTCTTTTTGACTTTGTATTGCTTTATAAGCAAACATTTATTTTGACTGAACTTACAACAGGACACTTTTGCCAGGTTACTGCATATTTTAATCAACAAAATGGCAAAAAACTATTAAGCATAAACTATGAACGATTTGGCTATGGTTCATAGCCAAACCATGTACTTCAACCAGATGCCTCCCACAATCACAACCATTATGTAGATACGTTCAGAAACGGCTGTATTTGCGCGTCCTCCCCTATCCCTACAAACCAACTGAATTCCTCTTTTGAATCTCTGACACGTGATGAACTAGGCCGAGGCAGATAACCAGAGCCAGTCCTTCAGGTCCCAGAGTCCAACCCCCCCCCCCCACAGCCCAGAGTCTAGTCTAGACTGGAGTGTGTTGGCACCATCTGTCTGGTACGGTGCACATGGAATCTTGTTTCTCGTGTCTTTCAGATGACGAGAGCCCGGATGAGGGATTCACCGTTCTCTGCACGGGCGTGCATGAATTTGCCTTCAGCTTGAACCTGCCTCAGATGTAAGTAGAGGTTGGCGTACACAAGACAAGACCAAATACAAAAGGCTGATTAAACGCCCACACGCAAACAAGCCTGCACACACTCACATAGAGAGAGGGAGGGAGGGAGAGAGAGAGAGAGAGAGAGAGAGACTTTATCATCATTATCAGATGTGCAGTCAAACTAGGTCACAGCGATTGCAAGTCTTGGTTGTCAACGTACAAATAAACCCACATAATCACGAAAAAGAAAGCAGAAGTGGCAAAACAAGTAAAGGTATGAAAAGGGTTGGTCTAATAGGAAAGTCTCACCTCATTAATAACTTGCCTCTCACTGTTAGCTACTTACTAAATTGTCAGCGAAATGACAAACTGTGCAATAAAGTGACGGATTATTACGATGTGGATATTTATATCCTGTACCTCCTCCTCCGCCTTCGCCACGTCCTCCACCTACCTCCACCTCCACCTCCACCCTGGGGTCCACCTGCTGCCCTGACAGGCCCCTGGCCACCTCCTTTGAGGGGAAGCACGGCAGTGTGCGGTACTGGGTTAAGGCCGAGCTACAGCGCCCCTGGCTGCTCCCTGTAAAGGTGAAGAAGGAGTTCATCGTCTTCGAACACATCGACATCAACACGCCACTGCTGCTGGTGAGCGGGACGCACCAACACACACACGCACGCACGCACACACGCACACACACACGCACACACACACACACACACACACACACACACACACATACACATGCGCACACACATGCACACACACACACACACACACACACACACCTCAAAATACCTTTGATTGTGGTATGACCTGTTGGTCCTGTATAGATTAAGCACTACAAAGGATATGTTATAAAATATGTTAAGTTACAAGCAAAAAACCTGCCAGTATAGTCTTTGAGTGGCTATGGCGTCCCAGCCAAAAGGTTCTTTCGTTTGATGCCCTTACCTGCTCTTCAGTGACTTAGTTATAGTACTTAGTTGTGTAGCATCTTATCCTAGCTATCTTTGTTGTATACGGGGAATGGGTTAACCTAGCGATAGTGTGCTTTGCACTTGGTTCTATGAACATCCTTACTGTAATGACAGTGATATATTATTCTTCAGACAAATGTATTTATTATAAGTCGCATTGGATAAAAAACCCTAAATGTAAATGTAAATAGTGGTTGTGAAGCGGTTGCGTGAACACCAGCACTGTGGCCTCAACAGGCTCCTCAAGCCGGGACCAAGGAGAAGACCCTGTGCTGCTGGTTCTGCGCCTCCGGTCCGATCTCCATCAGTGCCAAGATAGAGCGGAAGGGCTACACACCAGGTACCCACCGAACACACGTCCACCTCCTTCCTAAAGCTTAACCACCGCGGCGCCCCGGTGGTTCACCAGGTAGAGCGCTTACCATAAAGGCCTAGTCCTGACCGCAGCGACCGGGGTTCCATTCCTGCTGGTGGTCCTATGCTGCTTGTCTTCCCCTCTCTCTCCCATACCTTCCTGCCTACTCTACAATAAAAAGGATAAAACCTTAAAAAAAAAAATCTTCAAGAAAACTAAACCACTGTCAAATGTCTGGAAACACTCTCCTGTCATACACATCAAGCACAGGTCGCAACCGCTGATCCCTCCACCAACTGGCTGGCTGTCAGCGTTTGGAATCGGAGACAACCTCGCCAAAAACGCTCCCAATCCCACACAGAAGTGTAACACTCTCTCTCTCTCTCTCTCTCTCTCTCTCTCTCTCTCTCTCTCTCTCTCGCTCTCTCTCGCTCTCTCTCTCTCTCTCTCTCTCCCTGATCTCCCTTCCCTCCCCGAAGGCGAGTCCATTCAGATCTTCGCCGAGGTGGAGAACTGCTCGTCGCGCGTGGTCGTGCCCAAGGCGGCCCTCTACCAGACCCAGACCTTCTACGCCAAGGGGAAGGGCAAGCAGATCCAGCAGCTGGTGTCCAACCTGCGCGGAGACCCCCTGCCCCAGGGCAAGAGCCAAAGCTGGGAGGGCAAGTCACTGAAGATCCCGCCCGTGTCTCCCTCCATCATCGACTGTCCCATCATCAGAGTGGAGTACGCGCTGGTGGTAAGTCCCGGCACGGTGGGAAAGGTTCACTTAATGGGGTCGTCTGGGGTCATGTCCAGGATGAGGAGTTTTTTCTATATGCCTGCGTGTAATTGGGTAATTATCGGTGGTGTTATAAACGATATTTGCACCAACTGCTAGAATCAAAAGTAGGATAGGTTGTTCTTGTTTGAATAGTTGCTGCTCAACTGGTTTTAACCTTTGAAAAAGTCACACCCCAAAGTAAGATAACTTTATTTGTGTAGTCCCAGGACAAAGAAATGCAGTCACCCTCAAGTAATAAAAAGTAATAAATGCATTCCTTATTGTCTAGTTTAGGTATGTTGACATATTTTAATATGTCCCTTACTTACTCCCTTACTACATTAATGACTGCAAGACACTTTGTATGTCAGCATCTGCTAAATGAGTAACCCTATATCCCCAGCCATCAGATATGCCTGATTTTATTAACATGTTCTCTTTGTTTCCCGCTGCCTGTAGGTGTATGTGGATGTCCCGGGGGGGTTGAACCTGAACCTGTCGTTGCCGTTGGTGATTGGGACGATCCCACTTCACGCCTGCTCCAGCAGAACCTCCAGCATCAGCAGCCAAACCAGCAACCTGAGGTGGAGTCTCCAAGAGAGACCCGAAGGTAGGGACTGGGCCACACAGAGAACTGGGACACACATTCACACATAGATCCATAGAAACATAGATACATAGATACATCGATACATCGATACACAGATACATAGAAACATAGATACATAGATACATCGATACATAGATACACAGATACATAGCAACATAGATACATAGATACATCGATACATCGATACATCGATACACAGATACATAGAAACATAGATACGTACATAGATACAAACACTTACACGTATATGCATACACACATTTACACATATATACATACATTAGATACATAGATACATATATACATATATGTATATATGTATACATATTTACATAGATACATACACATATAGATAGATATGCATACTTGTATGTACATACACACACACACACACACACACAGACAAACACACACACACACATGTATATGCATACATACATAGTACATACACACAAACAGCTGTATATACATACTCTTGACACTCACTCACACACACACACACACACACACACACACACACACACACACACACACCACACAGATTACCTCATTTACATTGAATGAGACCCTTTATTTGATGGAACATTGTGTGTGTTTGTGTGTGTGTGTGTGTGTGTGTGTGTGTGTGTGTGCGTGGCAGCCCCTCCAGACTACAGCGATCTGGCCGTATCAGAGGAGCACAGGCGGGACTGCCTACAGGGCTCTGATTGGTCCCCACCCCCGGAGGAAGCGGAGGGTTCCCTGCAGGCGTATATCACCGAGTTCAGATACCTACCCCCCCCACTCTACTCAGAGGTAACGCATGTCCGGTTGCATGGCTGTATGTCTGTCTGTCCACCGGGTTTGGGTTGTGTTTGCGTAATGCCTCGCGTGGTTGTGTCAGCTAACCTAAAAATATGAAAACCTGGGGGGGGGGGGGGGGGGGGGACTCAGGGGGCGGGGGGGGGGGCGTGAGCAGGGGCCTTGGGTGTCCTTGAGAGTAGATTTTGCTTTTTGGAAAAATATACAAAAGAATTAGGAGTAATTGTTGTTACCAAACATCGAAGTACAGCCAAGGCCCATGTTCTGTATTTTGCTATAAGAACTGAATGGCTGCTGTAGCTGGGTGAAGCATGTGTAGGGAGTGATAACAGCATAATAGTAGTTTAAAGGAAAACATGCCTCTGGTGTGGTGTGTGCATGAAGGGGTAATAGAGCCATACTGAACGGGCTGTGGTGGTTACAGAAGACAAAAAAGTCTGGGAAACATCATTCTAACTGCTGGGTGTGTGTGTGTGTGTGTGTGTGTGTGTGTGTGTGTATGTGTCTCTCCCCGATAGGTCGACCCTTACCCTGACCCCGTGGAGGGCTGTAGAGGAGCTGAAGACGCAGGCCGATGGGACAGCTGTCCATCTCGCTGAGGAGGATGAACCCAAACCCGCTGTCTTATCGATGGCTAACATCAACTGGGATCGCCGCTGTCCAGAATCTCTGTCCACACGCAACCGCAGCATTTACACTTAGCTACCGCAAGAAATGGCAGCGAAAGAGAGCGTGAAAAAAAACAGCGCCCATCGCTCCATCTGAGTACGTCTGGGTGCCTGGGGATTGCTGCTCCAAGCTTGACTTGGCTATAGTCTCTGCTTTGTAAGGGGCTTACTAATTATCCTCCTCCATCGTCTTTTTTTACTATCTTTAAAAAGCGAATACGTCTAGTGGATGAACAAAGAAGCAGGTGTGACAGTGGACAGGATACAATGTTTTTTCTAGCCTCAAAATGAGTTTTTGCACACGCTTTTCTTACCGTTTTTCTATTGGGTGTTTTTGTATAGCGCAGGGTTACCACAGGCCTTTATGCTACATTCTGTCCACTGCAGCGTTCATAAGTGTTGTTGTGGTTTGGAGCTACTAGCTCAAGCTAAGATTTTCCACAATGGCCATCTGTCACAACTGTTAACGTCCAATTGGTCTTCCTGTGATGAGAGGGGGAGAGAAGGAAGAAGGAATATCTTCACTTTGATAGAAGATGTTCCTCAATGTTTGTTCCTTAAGTGCTTACGTTCAACTCAAACTCCACACACACACTTCCAGGGCATGAGTGTATTGTGAGAATGTGTGTGTGTGTGTGTGTGTGTGTATGTGTGTATGTGTGTGTGTGTGTGTGTGTGTGTGTGTCTATGTGCGTGTATGAGGGTGTCCGTGATGAATGTATGTTTGTAGCAGTTTAAGAGGTGTGTAGACATAAATGCGGACCCATGTTTTATATCTGAAAGTACATCTATGACCAACTCATAACATTTTTCTCAGAGACGTTTTGGTATGTGTTCATTGCTATGACAGCCACTGGCATAACAAAACGTAAACCAACTTATGAAGCTACCTGCCCAAAAAAGAAAGCATAAAGTTGAGATTTCATGTTTACAGAGAAACCTTTATGGGGAATGTTTTTGAAAAGTACTTCCTTACTCCTTCCTCCTAACTTAAACATATAAAAAGTGCAATATATTTTTTTATTTGTAAGATTTTGCACTAGTTTTCATACAATTTTATTTGTTTTTATTTTATTTTATTTTTTTGTTTTTGCATTACACATTGTTGCTATTATCCGAATATTGTCATGATCTACTTTTTAACTAAATAAATTGTTTATTTTATGAAACATTGGACTTACTTATGATTTTGTATATCCAACAAATAGCTACTTTTTTGTTATAATAGTTGACTCTTTGGTGGCCCTTGAAGGAATTCAGTGCAAGTTTTTTCAACCGCTTTCTTCCTTGTGCGCTCATATTATTTATGGTTGTATCTTACTGACCTGAAAACAATATGTTTCACAGCTTAAGATCGTCAACATGAAGTACAAAAAGGAATGTTGTGTTTACAATAGTCATAACTTTACAGTCATAACTTTATTTCTTTCTCACACACACACACACACACACACACATCCTCTGTCTTACTGAATAACAAGAAACCGATTTTTTATTCAGTTGATGTTGAGGAAAGCTGTGTAGGGTGCCCGTTCAAAATGGAGGAGGAGAACATTGTTGACTGTAGTCGTGTTTTATTTTTCCCCGTATCATGTGATCTGGGTGTCTCTTCCAGAAGGGCCTGTGTGGTCTTAAGGTTGAAGGTGAGAAATAATATTACTGTACTGTAATTCAAACCACACACACACACACACACACACACACACACACACACACACACACACACACACCAAACACACATAGTGTTTCTCACTGGGACCTAACAAAACTGACCATTACAAAACAGGTTGCAAAATATGACATGCAAATCCAACCAAATTGGGCAAACTGGTTTGAAAAGGTATGTAAAGGTGTGTATCTATGTATCAACCACAACCAAACCGCCAACCAAGCCCATCAACAAAGACATCAGAAAGACTGAAATCTGAAAATATGCTCAAAATGAAAAATACCCAACAGTAATATGAAAAATGTATAACCAAAGGTGTTCTATTTCAGGGCCCTGACCGGCCCATCACAAATTCATCTCAAAAGACTTGAACCCAAATATTATAAATACCCACCCCATGTCCATCCTGTCAACGGCTAGAAGTTATGCATTGGGAACTTTTGAAATAGTCATAGCAACAGCTTGTTTCTTACATATTAAATATGTGTCATAATATTGACTTTGAAGACGTTATTTAATTGAGTGAGGTGTGAACTAAGCCAGCAACCCAGTAAGCCAAGAAGGTTAAACTACTATGCTAAAAAGGCCAAATATTTGGCACCGATCTATATTCCATCTCTCTCTCTCTCTCTCTCTCTCTTTCTCTCTCTCTCTCTCTCTCTCTCTCTCTCTCTCTCTCTCTCTCTCTCCCCCACACACACACACACCATTATGCATCGGTCGCCCAGAAAGGGCGGGCTTAAGTTATAATGACAGGGCACATCCCTAGACGCATTGGAGATGCAGCGCTACTCATCTTGAACCCGGAGAGCGAGAGAGAGCGAGAGAGAGGCACGTTGGTGGTGCTCTGCTTCAGCGTGTTGTGGCTGATACCAGACGCTCCACCACGTGGTGTGTGTACCAAAACATCATGTCCTTGACTGGCCAGTACCTCCCCTTTCTGCACATGGAAGTTGTTTGTCAAGTGGGGTGGGAAGAGCTCGAGTACTTTTAGAACTCGGTACTTTGAAGGAGACTTGTGGAGCAGCAGACGCTCTCTGTGCTGAACTTGAGTCAACTTTTACTTCGCAGGCGAGGTTACGCTTTTGCACTCCGCTACCCTCCGAGGCGAATGGTTTCCTTTGTAGGCCTAGGCTACTTCATTAGGATATGACTTATTTTATATTTTTAGTCTTGCATTAGTTCCGCCACATTCCCAGGAAAATGTTGTAGCCTACTTACTTCTGGTTATTTTTTATTTATTTATTTGACACTACTGCTCTTTCATTGGTCCTAATCTTAATTTTAGGGTAGGCCTACTTTTACTTTAGAATTTCTCTACACTAAATTCGAAGTGGAAGTTTGTACTTGGTACTTAATTGTTTTTATCTTACAGTGCCAAGTACTAACTATTGCTCCATTTCAAAGGCTTTTTTCATATAAACACATTTCTCAGTCCCATACTGCTGACAAGTTGGGTAACCACGTGGACCACCACAACGGTATATATTATCTTATCACATGTTTATGAGAAATGTGTCAACAGACAAATATGAGGTCTCAAACATGAATAACTACTTGTGTGTATTTTCAAAGTACTCCATTTGAATATGCACGAGTAAAGAGTATAGAAGGCTTAACAGCAGGATTCCTTCTTTCTCTGGGAGGATATTCCTTCAGATGTCAAGGACGTGAGCAGTTTTCCACCACAGCTGTTCTCTGTACAGGAAGAGGTTTTATGCTTGGAAGTGAGTGTGTGCTTGTGAACCCAGTGACACTTCACAACCATAGCCGTATATTGACGGTTAGTAGAGCAACGTTTTTGGGGTTTTGAATCAGGATTTTTGCATCAAAGCTGTGTTGAAGCTAACTTTAGCCTAGCACTATGTCTATTTTAGCCCTGATATCCAAGGTTGCCTCGTAGCCCCATCTTGCTTTTCAACACAGGAATAAACGTTTAGAAACAGAATCACTTGGTTGATGTATTTGTGTTTCGGTCAGAGAAAGACGAAAATATAAAGGCCGTTTTTGCTAGCATATTCTTAGCTGAAAATAAAACAATTGAATTATTTTAATAAATGTAACTATTCTCGTATACTCTTTTTAATGTGGGCATACTGTGTCATTTATTTTTGTATTTTACATATAGCCCTTATTTATTGAGCCATAATGTTTCATAAATTACAAAGTTATTAACTTGTGGCTAGTTAGCAGCTAGCCGGTAGCTGGCTAGCTTGTGCCATCTGCTCTCATGCCTATTTGGGGCTTCTTCTACAAAATGCTTCATAAATGGAAGCAGGGGTGTAACTAGAAAACCTGGGGCCTCTTGGGCCCCCTAACATAACATCAATACTCACCTAACCTACAACAAGACATGTAAGTTATATATAGCTTTTACACAACACAGGTTTTTTTTTTTTATATTTTACACTTAATACATTGAGAACAATTGACTAAATGGTATATGAGTCAATTGCCAAATTAAATTGCCAAACTGATGAACAGACCAAGTAACCAGGAAGCAATCACAAGCCGCATATGTTACATGTAAGTCTGTATATTTAATTATTCTGCTAAATACAGTAATCATATTTCCCAATAAGCAGATTTGCTGTACAATATTTTTACGATACCTTTCCTATGATAAACAGTGTCTTTTACTGCCGACAAAGGCCAGCTTTTGCCGCTTAAAACCTCTCAATAATTAAAAATATCGATTTACTTATTATAATGTAATGAATTGAATTGAACCATGAGATGAGGTGATTTTTTTTTACAATGTAGTGCTCAGGAATAAGGGCGAAATACAATCTGGGCCATGCCAGCTTGTATAAAGATAATACTACACATTCACACCAAAAGTAACAACAGTTTATGATGCCTTCACATGTACATTCAAGGTACAAGATGGCCAATTTAACAAATACAGGCAAAATAATAATAATAATAATAATAATACAGAATTCAAAAACACGTATACAATGAGACATGCTAGGTGAACATAATCGCACCCAAAGTTTAAATTAGTGTAAATCCTTTCCTTCGCTACGGTATTCTGACTCAAATATCCCCAAGAGGAAGACTAACCATCGTCTTGCCTTGACAAAGCAAATCAGGTGTGTGCTATGAGTTACCGTGAAAACAGATTTGGGCTCCGCCCTTAAAAAAATAAAAAATAAAATGTCATCATGTCAAACCAAACACTGATGATTTTAATACAACATTTAAAACAAGTACTTCAGTACTTAGTGGGGCTCACATACACTTTAGCTTAGGCTGAGGGGTTGCACTCCAGATATACAGCATTTAAACCAGAATATTCAAATTAAAACCCAAAGCCAGCTCTGCGTTAGTGTGTCTCTCTGACTGTTTATTAAAAATGTCTCTTGTTGTTAATTGTTCCTGTTCCCTTAACTCAATTCTACTGTCTGCCGGCAGCAGTTTCAGTTTTTACTTTAGTAACTTTGACCAGGTGGTGTTCAACCTAACTGGTGGCTAGTTGGCAGCTAGCCGTTGGCTAGTTAGCAGCTACCTGGTAGCTAGCTAGCGGCTAGCTGGTGCCATCTGCTCTCATAGCTGTTGGGGGCATCTAAAACCACAAGTTGTAATGAGTATAGAGGCTTCTCTAATGTGAATGGAGAGGTACACAGCAAGAACCGATTGCATTTATAACAGGATGAAATTAATATATGGACATGGAACAGTCCATAAAATTAGTAAATTGATTCCAATTCCAATGTCATTTTGTATCTGTTGTGCAGAAAACAGCAATGGGCTCCTTAATTTAGTCTGCCTTACATTTCCCTGAATGTTAGTAACAACACAATGTGCTGGTTTTTGTATTTACTGTGCCATATTTCTATATTCTATCATCTAATTGAATTAAACTATGATTCAGTATTATAAACAGATATTTTCAAAAAGTCATTTTTTATCAAAGGTAGGAACAAGTTGTTGTATTTTTTGTAGTAAATATAACCCTAAAAAACGTTTCAATAGTTACACTGGCTATGGCTTAGCAGAACGTTTCAAGCACCTTGCAGACAATGGCTCCAATAAAGCATTTTTATACTGAGTTGAGGTAAAACATATTGCTTTTCTATACGTGAATCCTCCCAAAACTCCTGAGCTTGCTAAAACAGCCCTGTCAATTCAACAAAGTTCTTCTAAATAAGCTTTTTTATTCACGTCAAGTGAAATCTTTCATTGGTTCAAGCCCTACTTTTAATGCAACCAGTTGCAAATGAGTGTATATTACTATTACTATACAGAATACATCTACTCTCCACACTATACATCTACGCACTTCTAACCTTCTCTAGTACTATTTCCTTTGTCTTTCTCTTTCTCTTTCCCTCTGCTCTCATAAAAGGCACGTCTCTTTCCTGCTCTCCTGCTCTCTCTCTCTCTCTCTTGCTCTCTCTCTCTCCTTCCCTCTTTTCTCACACATCTCTTCTTTTATTTCCAGTTTCCGCTCAAAAAGGTTGCATACCATCTTCGATATTCGTGTTTGCAAAATATGTTGAACCGGCAACAAGACATGTTCAGAACGGCCAATCACAGCGCTGTGATTCGATCAGCATTGCAGAAAAGCACTCGGGGGGGGGGGGGGGGGCGGGGTCAATGATGTTTCAATCACTCCTTACGTATTCGCTCTAACACCCGGAGTCATTTCACCCACCGCTTTCACACCTTTCACACCCCTAGCATACGCACAAACCCACTCACATATTTCACCTTCAATTTTTGTGCAAACATAAGTGCGTGAACTGTGTGTACTCAGAACCCCCTCAAGAAAAAATCGAACCTGTGGTTCAAACTAGAACTTCCTCTGGTGTCCTCAACCCGTACATGCTATCCCTCTGCAGTGCTATCCCTGTGTTGCGCGTGCCTCCTTTTTCCTTCCCCTGCCACTTCAATCCCTCTCCTGTACATTCTACCCATCACACTGAATAACACTTCCACTCGGTACAATAAGAATATGAATTGAACACTATATAGTAACTCTAGGGTCCCCCGGACCCCCCCTCCCTCTCCATCCTCTGGCAGTGGCACCCTACTCCCTGACCGGGTGAAGGGTCCATCATGTGGCCCACCCCTCCGACAGGCGGATCCTCTTCAGCGTGGGACTGTGGTGGCCCTCCTGGCTGGACAGCGGCTGCAGCAGGTAGGAGTTGCAGTTGCCGTTGTCGTTGTTGCCGCGGTGATGTTCGTCGCGGTCGTCGGCGCCGTCGTACGAGCTGCCGCAGCTGGACGCGCTGTCGTCCGGCGAGTGGCCGGAGTCCCCTGGCGCCCGTCCGGCGCCGGTGGTGGAGTAGCCGCCGGTGGCGCCGGCGTTGTTGGGGAGGAGGCCGTTGCCGCCCAGCCGGGCGTTAACCATCCCCCCGCCGACGCCGCGGTCGCGAGGAGGGGACGCCGGCTCCGACTTGATGTGGAGGTTCTGGTGAGCCGAGGTCAGGTTCAGATTGGAGTTCTGGCACAGCGTTCTAGAACACAGAGGAGTAATGTTTAATCTGGTCTACAACAGAGTAGGCCTGGGCGATGTGGCTGAAAGTTATATCACGATATAACTTGATCATATTGATCAATATCGATAACTATTGTTAATTTTAATAATCTAAAAAGACTAGGAATTACCATGCTGGATTTAAACACTTCTGTTTAACACTTAATATGACCTTCCACTGTTCTTCACTGATAAATACTCCAATGTCGATACAACAATGGAAAACACTCAAATATTGGAAATAAGTATGGAACCGTGTTTATGTAACAAACCCAGCTGCTAGATTCGGTGGTCCAGTCTTTTATCGATATATATTGAACATGTTTTATATTGATATTGATCAAAAGTCTATCACGATACGATAATTTATTGTTTTATTACCCAGGCCTACAACAATGTGATGTTTAAACATGGTTCTAGAACACAGAGGAGTAATGTTTAATCTGGTCTAGAACAGAGTAATGTTTAAACATGGTTCTAAAACACAGAGGAGTGTTGTTTAAACATGGTTCTAGATGGCAGAGGAGTGATGTTGTAGAACACAGGAGTCATAGACAAAAAGCGTTCTAGAACACAGAGGAGTAATGTATAACATTCTTGAACACAGAAGACTAATGTTTAATCTGGTCTAGAACGCAGAGGAGTGATGTTGTAGAACACAGGAGTCATAGACAAAAAGGGTTCTAGAACACAGAGGAGTAATGTATAACATTCTTGAACACAGAAGACTAATGTTTAATCTGGTCTAGAACACAGAGGAGTGATGTTCTAGAACACAGGAGTGATAGATAAACAAGGTTCTAGAACACAAAATATGGATAGCTAAAAAGAGAACAGCGTGCAAACAACACAATAGTTATAAGTATATTTCTTTATATTTGGTACTCATTTGCTAACTGTACTTTTGTGTTGCAAACGTTGACTCATATTTATGTTATTCAAAACCTGAACACTCAGCACACAGGAAAGAAAGGACACTCTGCACCCAAAGACACACAAGGTTCTAGAACAAGACAAGTGAGGGAGAAGAACAGCGCTGAGGGCTAGCATGTGCAAACAAACCACAAAGCAGCGCTCACCCCATGTGCCCCATCGTGGAGTGCTGCAGAGACTGGAGCTGCTGCTGCTGCCAGTTTGTAACTGAGCCCAGACCCGAGCCCCCGAACCCAGACAGAGATGACAGGTCCCCGCCGAGGGAGTACTCTGGAGGAGACAGGGTTCACAATAACATGACTGGTTAGCTCTGGAGGAGACACGGTTCACAATAACATGACTGGTTAGCTCTGGAGGAGACACAGTTCATAATAACATGTAACACACAGATCATAATAACATGACTGGTTAGCTCCGGAGGAGACACGGTTCACAATAACATGACTAATAACATGATTATCTCTGGGCTCAGAGAAGGCACCGTCCACAATAACATGACTGGTTATCTCTGGACTCGGAGAAGGCACCGTCCACAATAACATGACTGGTTATCTCTGGAGGAGACACAGTTCCTAACAACATGACTGGCTTACTCTTGAGGAGACACAGTTTCTAACAACATGCCTGGTCACTAGTTAGTCTGCTCTTTTTTAGGCATCATCTTGCTCAAGGATGCCCAGATGGTCTGCAGATATTTCGGCTTCAAACCCAGAACCTTTGGCCGGGAGTCAGCACCCTAACCACTATACTCCTCACTTTCATGTAATAATATATACTTTTTGATGGAACAACCGAAGCCTCTTACAATACCGTGAGTGCAACAACAACATGCAATAACAAACTCTATCCTAAGTGAGTTTCCCAGTTCAACCTGTGATACCTCTGTGCTTTGATCAAAGGGTTTATGTCATTGAACCAAAGGGGTTTTGTTCACACCTGTGCCATAGGAGCTGGACAGTGGGGAGGGATACCCCCCCATGGCCTGGCCAGTTAGGCCCGGGGTTGCTATGGAGACGGCGGGCGTTGTCAGGGTCTGTCCAGTCTGGGAGTGGTTTATCCTCTGGTTCTAGAAGGGAAACAACATGACACAAACATCAGACTCAATCATAGACGCCGTTTGGTGGACACTTTTTGTTGACAAGATGAAGAGGAAAAAGATTAAGAAGAGGAGGATATTAACTATCCATCTCTCTCTCTCTCTCTCCCTCTCTATCTCTCACTCTCACTCTCTCTCCCTCTCTCTCTCCGTCTGTCTGTCTGTCTGGAGGCTGAAGGGTCGTCTCACCATGGCGGCCATGTTGTTCTTGTTGGTGGGGGGCAGCAGGGGTCGGAGGTCAGGTTTGCGGTTCACGGCCATGGGGGAGGGGCTCTTGGACTGCATGTTTTTGGTCAGCCCTCCAGGGGACATCAGGCCCGGGGAGCCACAGTGGTTAGCGTAGCCCACATTACCTGGTGGGGGACATTCATTACCTTAATGAATGTCATGTGTTAACCACGTCAATTCAGTTACTACATCTTGAGTAAAAAAAAAGGTGTGCCTCTACATTAACCACTGCAGCCTAGGAGTACAGATATTGGTTCTGTCTATAGGGCATTTGACCTTACCTTAGATTAAAGGTAAATGTTGTGTAAATGCTGTGTCTCTCTAAAGGGATACTGTTCATTGCAGTGCTGACTGTCTAAGGGTACGGTTTGCGGGTTGAGATATGTTAAGTGTCTACAGTACCACACCACATAGGGTGCATGTGGGACTAAAGGTGGTGATGTGGTGACTGGTGAATCACTCACCAATGCTTGAGACTACAGAGTTTGCCAGCTCCTGGCCCATCATTCCTGCAGAGATCACATGAACATGCCAGTCAATAACTATGTGAACATAATAAACAAGTTAATACATGTGTAAGTAAAATATACGCAAAAAATACACACTAAAATAATTTTTTAATATTAAATATTAAAATATCATATTCTTTCAAATTAGGCCCCGCACAAAGCGTAGCCTGCAGTGTTGTGTTCTCTCTGCCAGCAATCAGGAGGAAATGATAAACAATGAGTTGCCACTTGTCTGAGTGAAGCTGAAATGCATGGCTCCTTAAATGGCTATCAACGTCACCGAGATGCCCGGTTCGTGAGGGTAGTGGGCAGTCCACTCCATTTATAGCTGCCGTTTAGCCCTAACATTGGTGCTGACCTTATGTCATGACTCTGTGTTCTGATCGGGACAAAGGACAGACTATGGAATGATTGTAGATTTGAATCTTCTTCAATATTAGGGCACAAAATAATGAATTAATGAATGAATGTAGGAAGGAATTTAATTTAGGACGTTTGCGGAAAGGAAGGAAGTTAGGTAAATAAGTATGAAAAGCGAAGATAAAACACAAATCCAGTTTGTACCAGTATTTCCAGTGCTGGGGGGTCTATGTGGGGACAGGCTGTTCCTCTGTAGAGACGGGTGTGTGTGAGACAGGGGCAGAAGGTTATGGTTTGTCAGGGTGCCCCCTACAGTCTGGTGGGTGTACAGCAGTCCACCTGGGTTGTTGCCTGAGATGGAGATACCCATGTCGTAGTTAGATTGGGGCATGGCCTGCTGGACAGAAACACAGAAGAGGATTCAAACAATGTTCCAATGCTGTATGTACAGTAGGATTTACCTTTTACTAGTGATGAAATAGTGGCTGCTAGTGGCCACAATAGGTAAATCACACTTATATATTACATTCTTAGTAAATTAGGATTATCCTAATAAATACATGGGAATCAAGTGTGAAACAAATTTGATCTACAGTTAAATTCAATGTTTGTTGTATTTTTCTTTTTACCGTCTATAAAACTAAAATAACTTTTATTAGGAATCGATTGCTGTACCAAACACGTTAGATGATACACCACATACATAAAGTTAGCATTTCATTTCCAAATGCGCCAGGGCAACATGCTGTCACAAAATTTCCTATCATCGGTCACAGCAGATATGCTTATAAATAGCTTCCATGCATCCACAAGGCGCGAGCCTTCAAGTCGAGTACATGGGTTTGACCGATGAGATTACCCCCCCGGTCTAGTGGCATCGAGGCTATGGCTATGAGCGATCAGTAGTGAAACATGAGTAGTGTCGCTCACACAGAGTCTCTGTCTGCTGATCATGAGGTCGATGTCATCGTTTATCTTGCGGTACTTGTCGTCGGACTCTGGGCTCTGGCCCGCAGAGTCGTCAGCCTCGATGTCAGGGCTGTCGCAGCCGCCCAGGCCCTTCTTACGCAGCGTCTGTGGGGGGGGGGGGGGTGAAGAAGGGAGGACGGAAGGAAGGGAAGAAACAAAGAAGAGATGTGAGACATTATAAAGGAATGGGGGGAATGGAAGGAATGGAAGATAGAGAACGACAAAGAGGGGAAAAGGCAAGAAAAATGTATGGAAAGTCACAGAGAGAGCAAAAGAAGGAATGAAAGGGAGAGATAATAAAGCAAGAAGGAAAACGACAGAAGGAAAGAGAGAATAGAAAGAAAGGAGAAAAAGAAGGAAGGAACTAAATAAATACATAATTTGGGTTTGTAGGTTAAAATGTAAAGAGACGTGGAACATCACACAGAATTTGGTTGCGTTGGAAGGAGAACTAGAATAACGAAATGTACACTTCACACACAAGGGGGCGCCATCGGAAAGGTTTCCACAAACCCAGCGCAACAAGTCGAGGGCCGATTCTACAGTAAAATAGGGGATTCATAGGGGGTGTGTGTATATGCAGTTTTGAACAATCCAAAAGTGTAAAACTGCCCCAAGCTGTGTTTTGAGATAAAGGCATACATTTGTACACATATTAGTGAGTTTGATTGCAAATTAATTGAGCATTCAATAACTATTTGGTGTACGAATCAGAGCTCCTATCTCTTCACCCCGCGCAGTTTGGAAGTATTCGCCAACCATAACGTATCCTTTCTTTAAAGTACCACCCGCCATTTAACTGCGTCTCTAAAGTACACTTGTGTAAGCTGCTACTGACCTGCCTCAGAAATGTACAGCCTGTTGGCACACACACACACACACACACACACACACGCTCACACACATGCGCGCGCGCGAGTGCTAGCCTAGCGTAACTTGCCCAACCATCTTAGTCACGTCCACCTGTTGTGCACATTGGCAGCAGAAGAGTGCGGCTCAGCCCAGCCACCGCCAATACAAGCCCCAGTACTGGGGGGACTACCGTAGAAGGACATCTCTCCCCCGCCACACCCCACACTGCCTACACGCCCCCCCCCCCACCCCCTAGCCCTGCTGCATGCTGGGAACTAGGATCACTCTCTCACCCAATCGATTCCTTCATGGAGCATCAGCGAAAGTCTTCAGCCGTAGCTGTTAACACTGAAACACACTTCCGCACAATACAGTCTATCATGAGTCTAGGACCCCCCCACGCACACACACACACACACACACACAAACACACACACAGACAAACACACTTATTAAGGACCCTCACATGCATTCTGTGGTTAACCTTGATACTTCCAGGAATGCAGTTTAGTGTTTCGTTGGTGTGTGTGTGTGTGTGTCTCTCTATCTGTGGGGATGTGTATGTGTGTGTGTGTGTGTGTGTGTGTGTGTGTGTGTGTGTGTGTCTCTCTCTGCATGGATGTGTGTGTGTGTGTGTGTGTGCGTTTCTCTCTCTGCTTAGATGTGTGTGTGTGTGTGTGTGTGTGTGTGTGTGTGTGTGTGTGTGTGCATGCGTGTTTAACTGTGTGTGTGTGTGTGTGTGTGCGGGTCGGGGTAATGGGGGGTGACAGGTGGTCCAAACAGCTGACTGGCGGGCAGCTGAAGATGCGTTGTGCTGGGAGACGCCGGACAGCAGAACTATAAACCACCTCATGACTGCATCCTTCACCCCTTCACCTAGACCACGCCACGCCCGCACCGCATGCTCCCGGACGCTGCCCTTCTCATTCTTTAATTCACACACAAGTATCTGCGGTCTATCGTGTAGGCCTAGTGGTGTTAGGTATAAAAATCAACCAGATGTAACTTTATTTGGACGAAGAACACATTCTTGGTGTTCAGTGACTGCGGCAGACCTGCTTTAAAACACACGTGTAACTCTGCTGTTTGTTCTACAGAATGCTGTTATGTTAACCGACTTATAGGGAATACGTTTAAACAACGTGCGTCACTGCTGACGGCCACATGCACTCTTTGAACAAATCACAGCTTTAAATGTAACCCAGAAAAGGACCCAGTGTGTGTGTACCTTTAAATAAAAAACATGATTTCAACTTTTTAACATCAATCTGTTCCTCTGTGAAAATCACAAGACTTAGAACTTCTCCACATGAAGCTCAGAAACGTCAAAGACATGAAATCTCGGAGGCAGGGTTTTGGGTCGTAGCTCGAGCTGTGTGGGGGAGTAGCGGGGTCGGTTCCGGAAGGAAGCAGTGAGGTAATGCGGGACACCAGAGACCGACGTGACTCAGTAGTACGCCATCCGCTGTCACTTCTTTGGTTCGCTCCAGCAGCGGTTCACGGACAGGCATAGCCTACGCTAACTCTTCTACGCGAGCAAAAAAAAAAAAAAAAAAAGCCTCACTCCCACAAACACACAGAGCCTCCAGGTCTATTCTTAGCCGCGCTGCGCTATTTATAGCCCGACACTACCGGCTTCCAGACGTTCAACAGGGAGGGACCTCAGCCAACACAAAGAGAACTCTGGTTCCTGCGGGAGAGTGTGTGTGTGTGTGTGTGTGTGTGTGTGTGTGTAGGAGGATGTGTGCATTTGTGTTGTACACCATGACAAAACAGCTGTTTCTAATCTAATACACACCCTTGAAAGGGACACTGCGTGAGAGTTGGGCTGTTCTACTAACAAACCGATGTGAGCATGTCGGCACAAAGTTCTGTTCAAAGGGTTTGTCGTTTGTCATGTGTTGCGACGACAACGTTCAGATGTTTGTGTTGAAATGTTAAAGGAAGTGAACAGCAATAAATACATATTAGAAGCCTTCCCCTGATATTCAGTTTATAATCACCAGTAGACATAGTATAGTCTATATTGAAGTGTTTATGTGTTCTCAAGTCACTATTTTTTCCCCTTCTTTCCCTGTATTTCTGTCTGCTCTATACAGGTCCTCATTATCATAGAAATATATACATAGATGCCACATTAACTGCTTGAGCTTGGAGCCGTTATTGCGATACGGAGATGTCGCCCCGATATTGGAGAGTATACCAGTGTTACTTTATACAAATACAAGTAAATGTGGGAGATGCGTTTTTCACTTCTCAACTCGCTTTTGTTAAAGGGTTCAGGAGCTACATGGATTAAAAAATAGTAAAAGACAGTTATTTAAATGTGATACTGATTGAATATGAATATAAGACGAATCATTGAAATTGGTTGAAATGTTAAAGTTAAAGTGATTTTTACCAGGAAAAACACAGCTTCCCCATTTACTTGTAATTATTTACAGACCAGTCATAGCCTGTCCAATATGGTGTGATGTCACTAGAGGGTCGATTGTGAAATGGCTTGTAATGGCTGATCAACATCCCGCCTGGTGGAAAAATAGTGGACCCTTAATGCTGGATTTACTTTGTTCACCCTTCAACACCTACACTTCACCAGGACTGTCTCACTGCAGGCCTACACCTACACACATTACTGTAACAGCCGGAAACAATTCATCCCAACCCATCCTATGTTTTCTCCATATGTTTAATTAAAGCTGTTTGTTTGAGCGGACCTCCCTTCTCGGTTGCTGCCCTAGAACGAACCGGTCGTTACACTGTGCACAGCCAAGCTGAGAAACAAACATGTTTACAAGTTAGGGGTTAGAAGTTCTCCAAACTACAAATAGCCACAAAGAACCAAGTTTTCATAAGCTAGCCCACAGGCAGCCTGTACAGAACGGAGACACTGGCCAACACCCCCAACCCGCCATCGGTGAAAAAAAGATGATTTTAAACAAAGGGGCCTCTCTTCTAGTACATTCCTTTGTAGCAGATATTTCTGGTTGAGATTTTTCACAGCTCCACACCGTAGCAGTAAGTGTGTGTAGCCAAACATGAACCCAGCGCTAACCCACGCCTCCGTATAGCGTCCCATACAGCAGTGACTCAGCATCGCAACACCGTTACACAACGATCCACATTTCACATAATAGATAGGAGGGTTCAGCAGCCTGTCTGTTGGTATGCCGGCTTTTATTTTGAAGATCCACAATGAATATAATACAGCCTATTGTATTCTTAGCAAGCTTACGTAGGATTTATTGGGGGAGAGTTCAACTTCTTTATAGCAGGAACCACTATGTAGGTTACCTACTAGATTAGGTTCATGTTTGGCCAAACCAGAGAGATTAAACCTGTTTAAGAGAGATTGATGTATCTCATCTTCCAATCAGAACATGGAAAGGATCCATCCTTGGTAATTACCAATGATATTGATCGAACAATGTGTGAAAACGATTCACTGGGTCGAGTTGAACTACACACGACCTAGACTATAGAGCCAACTAGATCTCTGCTCCTCAACCCACTGAGAGTGAATGCATGGAATTCAATGAAATAACAGGATGATGTGCTAAAAGAGGTAAAAGAGTGGTAACAAAGTCAGCTTGTTGTGTACACTGCTGCAGAGACAGATGCAGGAGCTAGGTCTTCACTGATTGGCTGAGAGCTGAGGAGATTACGGTAACAAGGTAAATTGGATTGAGGTAGATTAGAGAAGATTACCGCAGGGGTAAACCCTGCTCTGGATCATGGTGGTAGAGGAGCCATGGGGCGGAACTCGTGTCGGACACATAACATAGCAAACGTGTGAGCAGCAGGCATATGGACAAGACACCCATGTGCTGTCTCACATGCACGTACCGGGTCCTACCAAAGTCACAGGCAGAACCACCGTTGGTTTCTATGATTACTGGTCACTCTTCTAAGAGTTACTAGTTACTAGTTTACTAACTTTTATTACAAATAACTCTTCTTACTAGTGTACTCTCTTTTTACATATTTACTTACTACAAACTTTATTCCAAGTTAATTTATGGCTATTAATACTAGTTTACTCTCTTTTTACAAGAGAGTAATTCCCTTAAAGTAAAGTAAAGCTACTTCTTAATAGTTAGCTAGTAATTCCCCAGTTCAAATGAAACTTTTGTTTACCTCCAACTCTCTTCTACATTTACCTCCATCTCATACAAGTGTACTTGAATGAATCTCTCCTATGTGTTAAGCTAGTGGCACACATGTTGTGCAGCTTCACGTAAGTGTGTGTGTGTGTGTGTGTGTGTGAGTTTGCCACCCACCTCCACA
Organism: Micromesistius poutassou; assembly: GCF_964030765.1. NCBI lineage: Eukaryota > Metazoa > Chordata > Actinopteri > Gadiformes > Gadidae > Micromesistius > Micromesistius poutassou. The sequence continues at coordinate 2,819,054 of NC_140292.1, forward strand.
ATGTCCGAGTTGGTCCTGCTCTCGTGGGGCTCGTTGTACTCTGTGTATTTGAGCAGGACCTTGTCCATGTCGGTGCTGGCGTACTGGAACAGCTTGTTGGTGCTGTTGAAGATGATCAGGGCGATCTCGCAGTCGCACAGCACGCTCAGCTCGTACGCCTTCTTCATCAGGCCGAACTTGCGCTTGGTGAACGTCACCTTGAGGGGGGGAAGAGCCATCGAGAGTGTGAGCGGTGGATTATTGCTTTGCGTATTACATTTAGGTTAATCGTAGTGTATACTACTGGTGGACTATCATTGACTATTTTGTCAATTGGTCAAAAAATTTAGCCCCTCCCACTAAGTGGGCGGGAACTCAATAACAGGGGTTCTGTCGTGGGTGTAGGAGGGGTTACGGGGGTGTTGGGAGTCAGATTATTGTAAACAAAGAGAGAGGTACGGGCTGGCCAGCAGGTTTCTATTGTAGAATATATAAGTTAAAGGATGTGAATTGATTGAAATCAGGTCAGCATTGATATGCTCAGGTTACTTCAAGCCACAAGCTAGTAGAAATGTTACACACAGCGACTCTAAGGAGCATGTAGGGGTAAGGCGTCTTGCTCACGGATGCGGACATCGCGGGTTGAACCCACAACCTTACTTTTGGGAGGCCAAAACCCAAACCTCTAGACTATCCTGCCCCACAAACAGTGAAAGCTTTAGAACAAACACACACACACACACAAACATGCACACGCACACACACACACAAGCAGTTTGCTGTGTTACGGAAGGATTGTGACGATGTTAGTACTGCCCATCTGCAGGGGTCAGGAAGCACATGTGCCTGCACTTCCTGTGAAAACAGGAAGCAAGGAACCACTACCTCCGCCTTAGGCTGTTTGTGTGTGTGGGTGTGTGTGTGTGGGTGTGTGTGTGTGTGTGTGTGTGTGTGTGTGTGTGTGTGTGTGTGTGTGTGCGTGGTTTGAGAGAATAAGAGATAGAGAGCGAGAGTGAGAGAGAGCAAGAATGAGAGAGAGATAGCGAGAGAGTGCGAGAGAAAGAGAGAGAAAGAGACATGTATTTCGATGTTTTAGGGACAACATTTAATTAAATGGCCCTTTGTCTATCTTTGTTTACAGTGACATTAGGAAGTAAGTAAGTAAGTAAGTAAAGCTTTTATAAACACACATTTATAAAGTGCTTCACAAACCCAAGAAAAAATATAAATTAATAAATAATATAAAACAAAGCACAATGAGAGACAAGCTAAAACTAAAACGTAACAAAAACTTAAACGTAACCAAAAGTTAAGACGGGGATGTAGGTCTATAGAAGGGCTTGTCTGTAAAGATGGGGTTTTAGAAGCCGATCAAAACAGACCAAATATTCAGCATATCTGATCGATTTTGGGGAAGACGGTTCCAGTGGGCAGGGGTTAAGAATAGCAACCACCGGAACACCCTAGCAACTATACAGTACCCCCTGGCAACTGGTCATGTTTTTGGTTGTATTTTAAGGTTATTAAGTTAATAATAAGTTCCGAACTGAACTGATTTCAACACCTTAGTCAACAACCAATAAAACCACCAGTTGTCATGACAATTCAACAACTGATATAAACACACTGACACAAAGAGCTTGTGGCGGTCTCATGACGACATGCTATCAGACTGTTAGCAGCACATGTGCGCAGCAGATACGTTTTAGCGGTTACATGTTACAGACTACATGTTAGCCACTTCATATTAGCGGCTACATGTTAGTTGCTACGTGATAGTGGCTACATGTTATTGGCTGAATTTTAGCGGATGCATGTTAGCGGCTACATGTTAGCTGCTACGAGTTAGCAGCTACATTTTAGCGTGTTTGTACCTGTCGGTTGCGTTCATCCATGATCCGCGCTATCTGAATCTTCTTCCTCCCCATCTTTGCGTTTTCTTGTCGTGTCTTATCTTGTAAAAGTTGTGCTTCTTATTCACATCCAGATCCTTCGGAAGTCTCTTAATTCACTCTTCTATCACGTCACAATTCTTGAGTTCCTTTGAGAAATGAGAAAGACAAGTAAACAGTTAATAAGGGAATGTCATCAACATCATTCTCTATCGATAGGGTTTGGGGTTAGGGTGTGTAACATACTGCTTATATCTCACAGTGTCGTTGTGTCACTGAGGAGCAGCTATGGGGTTAGGGCATCCCGCCCAAGGCTGCCAAAGGGAGGGCTGAGGACACTTGGGTTCGAAACCCAGAGCCTTTTGGCTGGGAGTCAAACACCTCTAACCAACTTGACTATCTGGCCTCCGATCCCTACACAAAAGACCTCTCCCAACTCCCTGAAGGTACTTCCAGGTAAAACCCACTGGGGCCTCGTCCGAAAATACAATTGCGATGAAAAGACATTGTTATGAAAACAATGAAAACACAAAAATGTTTTCTTAGTAATAGAACGAAAGTATGTGTCACTACAGTGTTGTGGTATCACTGTTCACATCATGTCCTTCTTATTATTAATCAACCATGTCAATGTAGAACAACATCTAGCAGCTCTAGACTTCCATGCGTACTTGCTTAGATAGGCAGACCCAGTAGCTGAAACCAATAGCCAACTACCATACCACTGCTGTATTTGTGATTATTATTTTGTTACTTTCTAAGCTCGGTGAGCTTAGAAACTGATGAATCGACTGAAACACTGGTTGAAAACCTTACTGCTGGACACATGGACTATGAAAATAACAGCCCATGCACACGTGAATGATCCTCTACTTCCTGTACTCCCTGCAGCTAGATCCCTAATCCAGCCCAGTCCAGCACAGTCTGGTCTTAACGGTTCACCCCTAGCCAGCCAAACAAACATCCCATGTGGCTCTCTCGCCATCCTGCTTCCATCTTGCGTCTATCTTGGTTCTAAAGGGTGGGGGGTACTGAATGTGGAATTCCGCATTCAGTTCATGCAGCTAGTGTTAAGAACCAAGATGGCCACCAGGTCAATAAGGACCAAAGACCCAATCGCGAGTCCCTTCATCTCTAGGTGTTAACAGGATGAGGTGAACCTTGAACACCAGAGGACCAGTACAGCCTAGAAGGGCCGTCTGCTGATGTGTCCATAGGTTAAAAGATCTAGGTTGTTTGTCTGTAAACGTCCAGCGAGAGAGACTAAGTCAGCCCAACCTTCACCTTGCCCCTAATAGGATCTCGACGGAAACACACGCATGCACACACACACACACGCACACACACACACACACACACACACACACACAAACACATGCATACAAAACCAACCCTGCCTTTCTAAACTGACACACAAACAGGAATGCGTCACTGCAAGGAAAGTGGAGGAAAGGAAAATGAAAGAATTGAGAGACGGACAAAGAGCAACTCCACACGATTCGCCGTTTAACGGGAGTGACAAGAAGTTAAATCTGTGATCACTGCCTGGTGCATTTATCTCAGCGCTCCCACACACCCACACTACAAACTTGCTGCTGCTATTTTTAGACGCCACGTAAACCAAAAAAGGACACAGAGAAAAAAAAAAAAAAAAACATAAATGAGAGTGAACTCTTTACCCCAAACAACAAGAGGACTGGTTTCCAGTTTGGCAAATGAAAAGGCATGGTCGCCAGATTGGAGAGATGTGTCCTCATTTGTCCTCAATTAGTATAGTTGGTTCTCATTCGTCTATTCTCTTCCACACACCCTCTTTTCTCTCTCTCTCTCTCTCACACGCTGTGTTTATCTTACTCTCCTTTTTAATTCTCACTGTCTCTCACTCTCTCCATATTTGTGTCTGCCTCTCTCTCTCTTTATCTCTCCATCGTTGACTCTCTCACTCTCTCTCTCGTCCTTTCAAATTTCAAAAAAAATCCTAAAGAAAAGTCCTACCATTAAACTTCGAGGAAAATGTACGCTTTTGGTTGTTGTTGTTTGGTGTCCGCCCAAACACACACACACACATACACACACATACACACACACACACACACACACACACCCACCCACCCCCCCCCCCCCCCCCCCACACACATACACACACACACACACACAAACATACACAGCATGCAAGTGAGTGTGCACACAGTGCGTGTTGTTGTGTCTCTGTGTGCGTCTACAGAGTGAGGCCGTACATGCCAGCAGAGCGACATGTGGCACTGCCCTTGTAGTACTTGGCAGGGCACTGGAGCGGAAGAGAGCGCCAGGGTGTGTGGGAGAGCAGATATATAAAGATATATATATATATTTATAAATATATCTATCCCATCCCCAATACAGTAATACACACACATTATATTGGGGTATTAAATGAAAAATACCCATTAGTTCTAGGAATATCCAACAGTGAAACAGTGAAACCAGTGTTTGGAAGTCAATAATATACATGAGTGGTCTGATTATGCTACTGTACGGTTAGACACTCTAAAACAAAGACACACACTGTCTGAGCTCTTTCGCACCACAGGCTATGAATGTAGGGTGATATTGCATTGTAAAGCTCTAATAGCACATCATATGAGTGCAGTTACCCGTGTTTGACAGTAGCTTCAAGTAATGTTGTGCAGGTCTGTAAAATTCCACCAGATATTGGCCCTTAAGGGGTGTATCATTAAGTCAATGGTTCATTGGCCCTACATGGAGTATAACACATGGAAACTAAAACCACCCTATAATAATCTGTAAAGTTGTGTTGTCCCTTTGGTGTGAGAAGGGTACCCTGCTGTGATATGATAGTGTCCTTACACTAGAGACTGTTTGTGTTTAAAAGCCTACCAAGTTGGCATGACAGGCAACTATATAATGGATTCCTCGTTTGCCGCAGATAACCACATTTCATGGTCTAACATGAATGGGCCTTATCCGGACGAACAATTTAAGACATTGAGGTGTGGGTTAACAGAAGTCCTACATGACAGATGGCTTTGTAAAATAGTCAATGAGCTTATTCAAAAACGAGGCAGGCAAGGCAAAACGGACATGTTAACTTTAGGATAGGAAAGGCAAAACCGTTTTCTAGTTCACAACTTCTGAAACAGCAGGGGCTACCTTGCTGCTTTAAAAAAAAAAAAAACATAAGCACCTGAAATAATAAGGACTTTGTAATAAACAAAATGCCGGATCTAGGGTTTTCCCCCAAAAAAGCAACAACTTTTCTATGAAAAGGTCTTTTTAGAGAACATGAACAGCCTACATGTCCATGTTGTGTTCAGCAGCAGCAGAACCCTTGCAGTGATGTCACGTTATGGCTTATTCAACTCTGTCCGCTTTATCTTACCGAGAAGTTCACATCTGCTCCGGTCCACATGTGGCCGTGACAGCGTAGTCCACCTCAGATCGCATTGGTCTCGGCTCGAAGTTGATGAATAAGTTTTACGATGACTGATATCTCCAAGAATTCCTTTTTAAAAGACGAACCTCTTGGTCCGACACGTAGAAATAAAACAGCCCCCCCAAAAAACGACCTGACTTCAATCAATTAATCTCAGTTGTAAGCGGACATATCGGACATGTGTAGCGGGAATATGAGGTCTGGTGGACTGGACGGCGTGACTCGGAGTGACCGAGGTGGAGGAGGAGGATTACACGCTGATCCAGCTCTGCCCGTTCTTTGGCTTTGGACGAAACTTCAAGAAGTCAACACCACTAACCCCTTGGCCTTAACCCCTGGCGATTATCACACGCGGGGTTTAAAACCAAAAAACACACACCATTGCTGTCAATATATAAAGGCTAGTAACTTCAACTTACCAACTCTTCAATCAATCAATTCTTCAGATCCTTGTCATCAAACCCAATTCGGTTGTCTTCTTGTCTGCTCATGATCCGGGTTCAGAGTTTAGTCTCTCTCTCTCTCTCACTCTCTCTCTCTCTCTCTCGCTCTCTCTCTCTCTGGCTGGTTCCTCAGGAACACCCAGCTGCTCTCGGGCTCCGGCCGGTCGCACCTAGAGGGGAGACGGGGGGAGAAGTGCAGGCGTCCAGCGGTCAACCGTTCAGCGGCATCGTCAAGATGGCTCGTCCAGCGGTTTTCAGTTTCTTCTCGATGATCCTGGAGCACCCGGCTCTCGGGAGGGTTTCTCAAGCACCTGGAATTCAACCAAGGAACGGGCGTCAAAGTAGCGTTTTCGCGCGCGATTCAGAACAAGTTAATAATGTGTTAGGCATGTTGGACCATTAACATCATCGGATCAGCCCCTCGTATTTACACTACGAAAGGGGAATGAAGTGTGAGAGCAGCCTGGATTCTATTGACCGCCCATCGGATCAATACGTTCAAACCCCTTTCAAACCGCTCATCACGACTCTCTTCATATTATGGTTGGGAATTCCTGAATGTTCACAAAGTTCGTGGGTGCCTTTCAGTGGAGACTTTGAAAAGTGCAACTCAACTTCAAGTCATTTTCTTTGCGTTTAGATTTAAGGGAGAATCATGAAGATGAATTTAGCCTAAAGTGGGCTTTTTCCCCACTAAAATAGATCGTAAGTTATTGAAACAGACAAAACTAGGATATTCTTTGAGGGAGTCCAGTGAATAATTTATAATTTCTTTCTTTCTTTCAAATAGCAATAGGCCTACATATTGTATTTGAAAAATTCAAAATGTAACTTCAAAATGTTACAAATAAATGTTCCTGTGATCTTTCTTATGTTTAACTACATTAATGGGCGAAATTGACATATTGCTGAAATAGGAATCAGATATTAAAAATGTATTTAAAAATATGAATGCTAAGTCAACATACTTATATTATCACTAATTAATTTGAATTTGTGCCAAAAGATAACAAAAACGCAGTGAAACAGACCAGGGCTTTGAAAACAATTACACAGTCTTATGTAATTTATTTATTTACTTTAATTTATTTAAAATCTACATTTTACTTAGAGTTCAATTATGAAATCAACAACACCATTATGGAAAACCACAACAAAACAGCAACTCATTAGTTCTCACTCTGGAGAGACAACAGCCTAGCCTGTTTAAGTGAATGTAAAGCCTAACTGTCCGAAACATACCTCTGGCCTTTCAAGATGACCTTTCAGGCTGACCTTGGTCAAACACAACAGCACAACAGCTGAGCTTGTGAAGGTCAACGTAAACCAGCGAGCCAACATCATAACTTCCTACATCTTGTTCAGCGTTCCCAACCCGACTACGGTCCGACTCCATTCTGTTTGCTATCTCAAAGCGTGGGGCTGGTACTCCCAAGAAGCCTGCTTATGACAATGTAATTCAATGGCAATCAAAGGCCACCTCTGGTTGCCTGGGCTTTGACGCTGGTAAACTAAACCAATGAGTAATCACTTGTTATGCTGCCAGCTGTCATCTACTGCGGTCTGGAGGAATGTACTTTACAGAGTAGAGCTGTCTGATTCTTTAGAGTCCAACAAAATGAAAAGTAAATAGCAGAATTTGGCTGTGTGTTGAGTCTACATTTCTATACTGCTTTTTACTTTATTTATATTTGTTGACACTTGTTTTCTATGACATATTTACTGTAAATATTTACCGTTATGCCAAAACTGTACATTGTAGCTCCTAAATCTCGAATAACAAAGAATGTAGAAGCCCAAAGATTTGCCATGCAAACATCCATCAAACCATTGCAATTCCTGGCCTCAAACCCCCTTCTCTCTCCCACACACACATTGAGACAGGGCGGACCCTCCCCTTTAAATCATCGTGACTAATATTTACGACTAGTTTCTTAATCCAGAGCCAGTCAAAACCAAACCAAAATGTAATCTGAGACGGGACACCCAATGTATGCGAGAGTAATGTCATTCTGCTAGTTTTTCATGCGTGCGTGAATCCCACATGGTGCCACAATGGTCCACACTCACCAGTGCTGTTTAACTCTTCACCTGGAAGATCACCCCTTCAGCTCCAGCTGGGGGGGCGGCTTAGTCAATCCTTTGGGTGTTAATCAAGAAAAGGCGAAAAAGGGAAACAGAAGAAGAAGAAGAAGAAGAAGAAGAAGAAGAAGAAGAAGAAGAAGAGAAAGGAGATTCTATAAAGCCAGACCAGCTGGCTTGGAGGAACAGGACCCAGAACTGGGCTGTGTTTGGGTCGGGGATCAGTTCACACTGAGAGGTGTACACCGAAACTCACCCCTCACTAGCTCTGGTTACCCCACAGCCCCCTCCCCACTGGTCCCCCCTCCTCACACACACACACACACACACACACACGCACACGTACACACAGACACACATACACATACACATGCACACACGCACACATACACACACACCCTCACACACACACACACACACACACTAAGTGAAGTCACACAGACACACACGCACACACACACACACACGCACACACACAGCCAGGGCCCTCTCCCCTATCTCCGGCTAATCTACACATGCACGCGCACAGACACACACACACACACACTCCCACCCTCCCCACCCACATGCACGCAGGGGCGCATTCCCGAAGACACTCGCAATCCCAGCGCTAGCCTGTGACCCCCCCGGCTGCAGGAGGCTGGGGTATGTCTGTGGGCCCGGGCACCTGTCCCACTCACTCCCGGTATATATAGCTCCGGGGTGTCAATGAGGCTGCCTGGGCATGCGTGCGTGTGTGTGTGTGGGCCCCCTGTGTGTGTGTGTGTGTGTGTGTGTGTGTGTGTGTGTGTATGTGTGCGGCTACGAGAGAGTGCATGTACAGGCGAGTGGATGCGTGGATGTGTGTTGGGAGACTTGATTCGGTATGTGCATGTGGGCGTGCATGTGTGTGTGTGCATGTGTGTTTTATGTGGGTGCGTGTGGGTGATTTGTGACTTGACTCGCCGCGTGTGTGTGTGTGTGTGTGTGCGCGTTTTTGCAAGGGGAGAGGTGTTGATGACACTCGGGGTCTCTGCAGGCTCTTGGTGTAAGACCCACATGATTACGGCTCTAAAGAACAGCGGCCGAGAGAGAGAGATGGAGAATCAGAGAGAGAGAGAGCGGGAGAGAGAGGGCAGAGAGAGAGAGGGCAGGATAGAGATGAAACACTCAAACCTATCCTAGATATTAGGCCAGTAAGCATCTGCCAGGCCTGGGATTATCCTCACCTGTCTGTCCCTGTCATCTCCCCCAAGAAGGGGAGGAGGAGTGGGGGGTGGAAGGCAACGTTAGCCCCCATGCTCTTTCAATCTACTGTAATATCCCTACCTGTCTCTCTACAAGGAGGTGAAAGATAGCAACATGGATAAGCACAGTTTAAGGTGTTAAGGCTAAGAAGTTAGGGGACCTCATCTCTGTGGGACCAAAGACTGGCTGATGGCTGATGGGGGTTTTGACCAATAGCAGCATGGCATAAGGAGGCATACCTGTAGTGAGATGAATCAGGTCAATTAGGATGACAAATTAAAAAAAGTTTGTTTATTGATATTAGGCGATACAATCAAGCATGACAAAGAAGTGGAATATATGTTTTGGAAAATGTCCTAAAATATATAGTTGTATATACGCAAGTGATATATTCGGTGTTTTTTTAATTTATTGCTCATTTTGGATGCATTCATAAATAAATGGATGGATCCATTTTGAGAATCCAGTGTACTCCCCTTGTATTATCGATGCACCAACTGCTATATATTTTTAGTTTTCTCCCACTTTATGTCTCCATCTGTGTTGCCATATAGATATATCTCTTGCAAAGAAGTTCCTGTCTATGTTTATGTTTATGTGTGTGTGTGTGTGTGTGTGTGTGTGTGTGTGTGTGTGCATGCGTGTGTGTGTGTGTGAGTGTATGCTTGTGTGTGTGCGTGGGTGTGTGTATGTATGTTGGCCACGCAGGTGCCGTATCAGTTGGGCCCGAGGTGTCAGAGAGACATAAACACACTACACCAGACTAATCCTTCACCAAAGAAAAAAACACATTCACATCCTCCTCAACAACCTTCCCTGATCCTCTCTCCTTCCGTCCCCCCCGACGAACCATCCCCTCAAAACCCCTTTTCAATATTTACCCCATCATGGGTCTAGAGTTCTCTAGCAACCGCGGGCACACATGTGTTTTTACCCTTTCTCTCCCCGACCAGTTGGCACGGAGACGGAGGGCAAGCGGCTGCAGTGCGCTGTGGCAGGGTGAGGCTAGATCCATAATGGATAAGGTTACTGAGAAAGCCATGAGCGAGTGTAAACTAATCCCGGCTGGTCCAAGTGCCGGGCATAGCCCGCGATCCGTCGCATGGTTCTAGGCATTCTGTGCCCACTTCTTTCAGGCTAGTCTCTGAGAGGGGTTTAGCTCCGTATAGGCTAGATGGCGGAGGGTTTAGGAACACACACACAAACAAACACTGGCTGTTTTTGGTGTCTTGGCTGGTTCTGAGTTAATTATGTATGTGTTGGTCAGGAAGATATAAGGATGTTTATATGTAAGCACTGCTTGTGAGATCTGAGATCTGTATCTTATCATCTGTACCTCGCTGGTTGATGCTTTTTGTAGTTAAGGTAGACTACTTTTATTTGAGTGTATTATTCCAAAGCTTAGATTTATCATACTAGGAATATACATGCATTAAGACAATTATGGATGTTATCAAGTGGATTCAATAAAGGGTGGAATTTTTTGTCACACCAGATATAAGCGTTAGGGTTAGGGTACTTGAGCAGATAGAAAATACTCCTTTCCTAAGGTATTTTAAACTATATTGTCAGACACAATCTAGACCCCCAATGTAATATCCGTACAGGTTTTCTTTTGTATAAAAAAAACAATTCAGATCTATTGTTTTTTTTGACAGCCAACAGAAACAACAGTTGACACAAAAGCATGACAGCTTTGACAGAACCTACTTTCCAAAAAGGACATAATATCCTCCTTTCTTTGAGAAGCCTAAAGGCTCAGTGTGACTTTGTGAGTATAATCACAGCTCACACACTAATGGCCCACCTCAAGTGGCCCTGGATGTCCCTTCGTGTCAGCCAGGGTCAAAGGGTAAGTGTTGTCACATGGTAAGCATAGCACAGCTAATGACTGACAGGTGGATACAAGGTCTGACCTCTGACCTCAACCCGTTTCCAAGGAGACCCTTCACGTTCTTCACCTTCTCGGGTTCTTCTTCGGGATATGAAGATCATATAAAGATGGGATGGAGTGCTCACACGCACAGACAATCAACACACACACACACACACACACAATGCTTACACATACAATTATCTCTCCGTCACACACGTTTCAATGCTCCTATGTATGTTATTTCTAGTATAGTATATCATTTCTATGCAAAGACAAAGTTTGCTTCATTCGCGCTGACATTGTCTTCAAGTGATGTTTTATGCATGTTTTCATTTCTTTTTACACCCGTCTTTAGCTATTGCTCGACTTGAACAACAACAACAACCCACAGCCCCAATTTTGTGTTCTTTGTAGTTGTGTTGTAATTGCTGGGTGAGTAATTGCTGGCTTTCGATGACGGGGCTACTACCGAACAATGATCTATTGTTAACCAACTTTTGTTTATAAAGCTGTGAGTGGGTTTCTCCTCTCCTCTTGGGCAGCTGGGAGGACCGAGACAAACGTAAATTATTCACAGGATACGCAACGAAGAGGGGTGATTTGTGTCATCTCAAAAAACAAAAACGACGCAACCAACGCCAGACTCCTACTGCCTTATAACTTCAGTGTATCTGCATTCATACGACTATTAAAGTCCCTCATCTCTTTGTAAAGCCCTTAATCACAGCCAAAGTCTCAGAGGGCGTGGCAGCCAGGCTCACCTTCTACAACACCCCCGCTTTCTCTAAGCCCTTCTAAAGGGCAAAGGAAACGCTCCCCCAAAACCCAAGGGGGAGGATATCTTGAGAAGGAACCCAGAAGAGGGTTCTCCTCCTCCCAGGGAATGTGATGGGAGCCAAACGGGCAGGCGTACTGTATAACAATAGCACCATGATTCACATTATCACCAATTAGTGACCTAACTTAACGCTCGCTATCTCTAACCAAGAACACGCCCGCCCATTCCTCGTCTATTCTTAGGGTTCTCATCAGTAGGTATCCCTGAGGAAAACGCCTGAAGACTACGAGAACGGACCTACGTGTTACATAAATATACGTGTTCATACACGTACATGTATTTAAAGATAAATGGATGTTTATACATGCATGTGTCTATACATGTACTGTATATGTCTATACATACATTTGTCTATACATCTATATGTCTACACATGCTTGTGTCTACACATGTTTGTCTATGTGGTAAGCACATTTTGGAGGTGGTGAGGGTGGAGCAGTGATGGGTGGGGTGAGGCTCTTAGATTGTACGTTAGGATTCACCTCTCTTTAACTTTTCTCCTCCTCAACATAGGTAGGCAATCTCCAGTCAAAACAAAGCCAGACGTCAAAATCATGTTGACTTTAGGAGGATAGTACATATACTGTATGTGGATGTTTGAACGCACATTTTATGGTGGTGGCGGATGTGATGGCAGAGGCAGAGGTGGTGGTCTTGGAGGAGGTGGTGGAGATAGTAGTGGTGGTGGTGGTTGGTTGGGTGCTGAGATTGTAACTGGGGAGGAACTGGAACAGTCTATTTGCGGACCATGGGTTGCGCTGTGGGGCTGACGAACCAACAGCTGAGCATGCGATGAAGCGCCCGGGCTGCGAGAGAGAGAGACAGAGAGAGAGAGCGAGAAAGAGATCTAGTCTGGTCGGATAGACGGACGGACAGATGGGCCGATCCTGTCCACCAAGCCCACGCCGCTCCCTCGCACTCCGCTTTGATTCCAGGCTCCACAGTGTGATAGGACACAAAGGTGATGGAGAGGAGGAGGAGGTGTTGGTGAGAGAGGGAGGCTTGTATTACGGCATATGGGTTACAATTGCGTTCATTTGTCTCACTTGAGAAGGAGAGACGTCAGCCCTCCAATTAAAAGAAGGCAAAAAAGAAAAAGAAACGCAAGGGAATGTTGACGCCCAACTCTGCCGTCGTCTGATAGGTCGGTCGTGGCACACAGGGGATGTCAGCCAGCGAAAGCCCTCCTTAATTATCCGAGCGATTGCAAAGTCAACTCTTTGTGGTTTTCATTGGAACCAGCAGGGGGAAAAAACAGTTTTGTCTGAATCACAGTGTTTGGGTTTGAGGGGGAACTTAATGACAGAGCTCTTTGGGGACGGTTTTGAGGTCGGGTGGTTGGTTGGTTCGTCACTTCGGGCTTAGCTGACAACGCACGGCAGTTTGTTTTTTAAAACACATACATCAGCAGTCGATAGTCAAACAATGGTTAGAGGAAAAACCTTCAGAAGATGCGTGGGCCCTTCATGGTTTCATTGTAAATGACAGATGGTCTTATCAGCACACTCTGAAACAGATTTAGTGTGGACATAAAACTGAAGTTCGAGGAATGTGTTTTAGGTGGCAACAACTGTTGTAAGACAGGGGTTACAACAATAAAAAACAAATACGCAACTGCATCGGCTAATCATAGATAAATGCCCTCTGTTTAGTTTAAGTAGATGCCATTCAACTCCCTGTTTCAAAGCAGCAATCATATGACTATAGAGCATTTGAATTAAAAATGAACACATTTTATTTTGTATAAAATAATTACATTTGTAAACAAAAACAAAAAAAGTACTGCGAGAAAAATAACATCCATCACTTAATAATCACACATAGAGCCAATTTCATGTTGTCCGTTTAAGATTCAGATTAAACAATAAAGCCGGAGAAAGGACTACTGGGTATACCAAAGCTAGTATATTATACTGGCAAAAAATACAACTCGAGTACTTTCACTTCATGAACAGGTATTCTAAAATAAAAGATGTAAATCAACACAGTAAAGACCGACAAGAAAACAGCCACACAGCCGATGTAGCCTGGCTAAACATTGCTTGGTTCAGTCCCAATGTGCTCAATGTGAGTCCAAATTCCAGTAGTGACTGTAACAGAAGGTTTTTCATCTGTCCGCACACGAGCGATGACGTTATGCTGCTCCAACGACAGATCATGACAGATCATCTTTGTCTGGGTTCCTCACCAGCCTGTATGATGTATACATCCAGGAAGAAACGCCCCATTGTCTCTGTAAACTCTTCTGAGACGCGGCCTTCCTGTTAGGAGTCACCAGTCATTATGGACAGGAATTCGTCTTGATTTACTGGAGAGGGGAAAGAAAAGACACACAATGAAAGTGTGACCAAATAATTAACTTCTGGGAACATAGAAATTTGTATTTACAATCGAGTTGTAAATCATTCATAATCAATGCGAGGACCCTCTATAAAAACACATTAAATATAGGACGATTATCAATATGAATTTGTTAATCTTTATTGAAATTATAATTCTATCAAATTTAACATTTTGTTATTGTAAATTAGGTTTGTTACTATGCCAGTTCCTTCTCTTCCATCAGCGTCTCATTAAAGCGCATGACAGTTCAAAATCATTCTGTGATCTGCCACTAGAGGTCGCTGGAGCTCCACTGGAGGTTGTTGGGTGTTGGGCCCGTTTTGTCCCTATTGGTTATTATCACATCATAAACTAAACATGATCTTTAACATTTTACTGGAACAAAGTTAAGGAGGGCAATTGAGAAAATTGTCGGGGGAATAAAAATCATATTGGTGTGGTAATTTAAAAAGTGAATAATGATATTTTGATAATCTATTTACTAGAAAATTGGTAAGCGTCTGGTGAAGGAATTTAGCAGAGGCTTTCATCCAAAACGACTTCAATGAATTCAGCTGCATGTCCTTAAGGCGCTGGCAGGGTTTAGAAAGTCTTGCTCCTAGCTAATTTCATGTTAGGCTGTGGCTGGTGGTCAAATACTCAAGGTGAAGTTTCATTTAATGGCAAATTATACCAACAGCTGTGAGTGTGATTAGCCATTACAAGCCGTTTGAAAATCAGCATTTCCTGTGTTTTAGTGAAATCACAAGTGGGAAATGTATGATGAGCAACATTTGCTACAGTCCACTGGGTAGGCTGTTAGACTGATCTATCCAGCATACATCTAGGTGGCCCTTTAATATCAATATAACAATGGCCAATACAAGTATTGAATTTCTGATCACTCTCTGATCCAGTAGCAGAACATTTTTGGGGGCGATTTCCGCATTGCTCCCTTTCATTATGGAGATATTCTACCGAGGAAAACTAATTTGCACTAATTTGGTGAATGACTATTTCAGAAGGGGATTTTAATAGATGCTTTTCCACAGCGACCAGTCTACACGATGTTGATTGAAACTCTCTTAACAGTTTACTAATGCTGGCTGAGTTTGATTTGGCCAATCACACACTCAAATAACACTTAAATACCCACTGCCAGCAACATCATTGATCGAAACAAATATGAAGCGAAAGAAAGTGAAACTCCCTGTTCCCCCAGATTTAATCTTATCTCCCATCACTGCCATCACAGACTTTAGATTCATATCTAAAGTCCTATTGGCCATCAGACTTTAGATATTAATCTAAAGTCTGAAGGCTAATAACATTTAAGACATGAATCTAAACTCTGAAGGTCAATAAGACTTTAGACATGAATCTAAAGTCGGGAGGCCAATAAGATTTTAGATATGAATCTAAAGCCTAATTTGTGAGACGACTCAGCAGCAGGAGTCATGCCATTGCGTGACGTTCCCCACTTACTCTCCCCGTCACCGTTGGTATCGAACTCGTCGATCATGCTGCGCAGCTCCTCGTCCGTGATGTTCTCCCCCAGCTCACGGGCCACCCGCCGCAGGTTCCTCAGGCTGATGTTGCCCGACTCGTCGTCATCGAACAGCTTGAAGGCCTTGAGGATCTCCTCCTTAGGGTCTCGCTCCAGGATGCGTTCTGTCACTACAGGGGGATAAAAAGAAGAGGGAACACAATGTAGGAGATGTTGTCACTATAGGGGAATAAAAAGGAGAGGGAACACAATGTAGGAGATGTTGTCACTATAGGGGAATAAAAAGGAGAGGGAACACAATGTAGGAGATGTCGCTATATGGGAATAAAAAGGAGAGGGAACACCATAAATGTTGAAAATAAACTGTACTACTAGTTATTCTTATTCATACTGCATGCACCATTACAATAACAACCACATTGAGGCTCACCAACTTCGGTGAAGTCATCGAATGATATTTTGCCGGTTCCTGCTCGGTCGTAGTCCTTGAGAATCTTCAAGACGTCTACCTTCCTCACCTCGAAGCCCAACGCTCGCATCGCAACCTGTCGAGAAGGAAACCGTTTGTAAAGGATATATTTAATGCAAGACTAGAATCTGTAAAAGATCACATTTGGATTGAATAACAGTGATTTGTTTTGTACATACAAACATTTCCTTAATGAGCGTGCACAAGGCTGCCTACAGTTAGACTGTTGACATTTGGCGTTTGAAGCCAGGAATTTCACCAGGGAGTCAAAGTGAATCGATTCTATTCAAATTAGATCCAACAACTTTCTCAAGGTCTAAAAGGTTTTCGCTCACTTTAACACCAGCAGTACCAAGTAGACACAGTACATTAGAAGTGACCAGTGTGTCTCACTTGCTGATCTACAACATTTACCTTGAGTTCATGGTAGTCAATCTCCTTATCTTTATCGGTGTCAAATAACTCAAAGGCTTCTTTAACCTCATGTTTTTGCTCCTCGGTGAGCTCTCTCCTCTTCTTGCGCTTGGCTTTGTCTGCAGCGGGATCAGACCTGCAATGATCGGAATATATTGATCAGGTTCAAATCCAACCATCATCGATACGTTTAACCTGATGCCCACAACAACACAGCGACCTTGCGGTGTGTTTTGAACACCCCGATGACAGCAAACAACCATATATCAGCGGGATATACAACTGAAATACATCGAATAGCCCAGTGTACATTTTACAGGCTTACAGATATAATCCCATCATAATCGACACGTTAACAGGCGACAGTAAATTAACCATAACGTGAATGCGTGTTTCACTACCGTGGACGAGTCTACGTCACCGGATGATACTTTTAATACTTTATCACAATTAAAAACATCATGAGCATCAACGTTATTAAACCAAAATGTTACCTTAAAGCGAGACTCATGCTGAAAGGTTCGTACGACCTATTCGCGATTGAAACATGTACACACAACACAGCCGTTTAGCCGCGCTCACACGACGCTCCGCTATTGGTTCACTTGTTTCTATGCTGCAGTAAGGGCGTCGATGATTGGTCGGAAAGACAGCCACTCTTTGCTCTTATCCACAGAGGACCAGTTGGACGAGGGATGAGAGCGGAGAGTTGCAGCCAAACTCCATCTCCAACCTTCACATTTTTTTTTAAATCTCTTGCTAAATATCATATGTTGAAATAAAAAATCTACCACTTTAGATTAATACGTATGATTAATAGTATACCAGCCTAATTATAGAAATGTGGCACTTGGCATGTAGGCTAAAGCCTTATTTAATTAGTCAATATTTCAACTTCATCTAATTCCGTAAATTTGATGGATTACAGGTTTTGTACGTCGTTACACGTGCATCCAGAGTCTCCCAAACCCCTACTACCTTGAATCATTCTTAATACATCTTATTAAATACCATCAAATGATGTGGCAATAAAATATCCATGTTTTTTAATATTCAAATCATTCCTATAAATAACCTAGGTATCGACGTCTGTCGGATGCATAGGGCTATATATCGGTTTTAGAAAGTGATGGTATTTATTTATTCATGTGAAGACGTGAGACCGCAGTGAACGGAAAACTAACTGCGCACCGGGTTAATTCTAGGTTGTTGCAGGCAGTCCTGACACCACTATCATCAGCATCTCCGCCGTCACCACCAGCAGCACCGCTGTCGCAGTGGACGGGAGGGAAGAAAAAAAGCAGCCAAAACATTGCGTGCTGTTTGTTTATGTTTTAACATGAGGACCAGATTCAACTTCACGCTTATGCTGTGGGCTTTTCTGCCACTTGTCTGTATTGATGCGACCGTCTCTGACCAGGAGGTAAATGGTGAGTGCGTCATATTTTCCGAAGGCTATACTTTGGCCGTTTAAAGAAGATAAAAGGATTTAAGTGCAACGATTTGTTTTAATTAACGAGCCTAGAACATCTCGCGAGTTAAGTATTCATTTGTAAAGGTTTTTTTTTTCCAATTGTTATTGCGGGATTTAGCGGCTTTGGAAATAAGTGTGCATTAATTAGTTCGATATAAATTATTATTTTGAACACTATGCAATGCTTATGCTTTCACCCACTACTCTCTCTCTCTCCGCTTCCCAGAAGCCTCGTGTGGCCCCCTGGTGTGTGAAGGTGAAGGAGACTGCTTCACTCTGCAGCCACAGGATTCTACCACAGGTGCTGTTGGATAACGTCATCGTACATTGTTGTCTTTTTAGGACGTATTAAAAAAATACCTGTAAGATGTGCCTATATTTTCATTGGAACAACATTGCCCCTATCGTCTGGATGAAATGAGCAAGCAGCAGGACTACTTCTGAAACAAACGTACACACCTTGTCATGAAAACAACACATCTAATAAAAACTCTTCGTTGAGGTAGAAGTAAAACTCAACTTTCTGGGCTCAACCTGAAAGCAATTATCCAATGATAATAACTATAATACCAGACCACCAAATCAATTGACAACTCAAACAGGCTCTTTTACTTTAAGGTTGAACAGTACAGTATATCTACTGTAGCCCTTAATGTGTGTCTGTGTTATGCTCGTCTAATGATCATTGAGTGAGCACTGCGTCTTTGTTCTTAAGTATGTCATGTTGAGCTTTCGTCCTCTCAGAATGACCCACTTTATAATCTCTGGACTGACCACCCAGGCAGACGACACTCTTTGTCTTCTGGACTGTATATTTAATGAGATGTGCACTATTTTCCCTCCAATACTACCAAGGCGACATACTTATCCTCTGTAGGATGAAAGATTAACCCGAAACAAATTGTTTAACACTGCACGCACTCTGACACACACACACACACACACACGCACGCACGCACGCACGCACGCACGCACGCACGCACGCACGCACGCACGCACGCACGCACACACACACACACACACACACACACACACACACACACACACACACACTCATTCAATCTGTGAAGCTATTTCCCTTGGGATTAATTATCTAATCTGGATCTTGTTGATATTCACAGATATATCCTTTTCAACTGAAGGTTAGTGTTGCAAAATATTTCTCACCATCATCATTACTATTATAATCATCAGTATGTGATTGATTGTCAGGATGGTACAAGGAATAAATGGATCCTAGTGAATTACATGAGATGTTTAAGATGTGTTGCTGTTGTTTTGCCAGGGCGCTGTCAGCCCAATCCGTGCCACAACGGCGGTGCCTGTGAAAACACCAGCGACCACGGGGAGATTGTCCTGGGCTATGTATGCCTCTGTCTGCCTGGCTTCACCGGAGTCCACTGCCAACACAGTTAGTGTCATCTTTATAGCAACTCAGGAGAATGACATGACTTAACCCTGCGGCCACAATGGCTGTGACAGTGAAAATGGCCTTAAAGCTGCACTATGTACGTTTCCACATAAGAAGCCTCTAGTGGCTTAAATTGTCGCTACAGCTATAGCTCATTTTCAGAGAACAGTTATTGTTATCTGAGATTTTCCCACGATGGGGGTGCAAAAGTGGATCAGAATAAAATTATTATTTGTTGGATAGGCGCGTCTGTTTCTTTAGAAACATTCTTTTACAG